>NC_060192.1:31785309-32093041 GCF_021184085.1 Oncorhynchus gorbuscha | reverse complement strand
ACACTATGTCGCCACTGAAGACTGACAGACCTGAGAGACACTATGTCGCCACTGTAGACTGACAGACCTGAGAGACACTATGTCGCCACTGTAGACTGACAGACCTGAGAGACACTATGTCGCCACTGTAGACTGACAGACCTGAGAGACACTATGTCGCCACTGAAGACTGACAGACCTGAGAGACACTATGTCGCCACTGAAGACTGACAGACCTGAGAGACACTATGTCGCCACTGAAGACTGACAGACCTGAGAGACACTATGTCACCACTGTAGACTGACAGACCTGAGAGACACTATGTCGCCACTGAAGACTGACAGACCTGAGAGACACTATGTCGCCAAACTCGGCAGGCAGGCTCCTGAACTTGTTGGATGAGAGGTCCAGGTACACCAGGTTTTGAAGTTTCGCAATATCAGGCGGGATACGACAGAGGGAGTTATCGCCGGTCATGAAGAGCAGTGAGGTGAGTCAACGTCCATAACGAGGTGCTCAGAGTCCTCACTTTACCTGCCCAGGCGAGTGGGGGAATGAGGGGACAAGAGAGGCAGTGAAAACAGGAGCACAGAAATACAGTAATTTAAATAGAAATAAAGAACACACCTACTAGGCCACGGGAGGTTGCTGAGGGGAGAACGGCACATAGTGAACAGAGCAAAGGGAATGGCATCAAACACCTGGAAACCATGTGTTTGCTATGACTCCAGTCATTACCCTGAGCCCATTCTCCCCAATTAAGCTGCCACCAACCTCCAGTGCATAGGCTTACGTGTTGGAAGCCTTCAAATCAAATCATTTTGTCACATGCACCGAATACAACAGGTGTAGACTTTCCCGTGAAATGCTTACTTTCAAGCCCTTAACCAACAATGCAGTTAACTATTTTCTTAAGAAAACATTTACTTTAAAAAAAAATAGTAACACAATAAACAATTATGAGGCTATATACAGGGGGTAGAGGTTAGTCGAGGTCATTTGTACATGTAGTTAGGGGTGAAGTGACTAATACATACTAACGCCGTCACCACAATGAGCTTTTTGACATGCGCTAAGCCAAACAGTTTCATCTGTATTTGATGCTGTAGCATGTAATGCCGCCTCAACCGGTCCTCACCACTGATTTCGAGCTCAGCCCAGTATGACTTCTTCCCATTGGCTGCCTCCTCAGTGGACATTATCGTGTACATCCGCCTCGGGTAGGGCGGATCATATTTTTCCTTGGTCATCCCTGTAACACACAACAACAACAAAAATACATTGCACGATCCATTTGAAACCATACCCTCAAAGAGCTATCCTATAGATTTTGACTCATATGCAAATAGCCTAACACATGAATTCCTAGAAAACCTCATATTTACAAAACTGTGAGGGAAAAAAAAAACATGAGTCTAATATAATGCAACTTCAATACAGTACTTTGCAAGTCTGTTTAGACTAAAGTTATTTGAAGAAAGGAAAAACCAGCACTCACTGAAATATTCTTTAAGTTCGTTGTTTTTAACATGGATATAACATGCCTCTCCGTTACAACTATTTTTCTCTAGCCTAAAGTAATTACAATTCACCACTTATTCCACGGGGCCATCTCCAAAACATGCAAAGCAGTAGACAACAGTTTGTTTTTCCGGAAACGAAAAGTACACCTCTAGTAAAAACCACTCCGTTAGCAGCTGATTCAACCTGCCATTCATTCAGCGCCACAGATTCAGACCCTGTGCCAAATGGTCATCAGTAGTTACCACAGCCAAAGTCATGAACCCTATCTACAATTTCTCTTAAAATCTGATTAAATCTCATCCTAACCTTAACCACACTGCTAAACTTATGGCTAAATACTAACCTTAAATTAAGATCAAAAAGCAAACTTTATTTTATATATATATTTTACGATATAGCCCATTTTTACTTTATGGCTGTGGTAACTAGCGGAAACAGTGCCAAAAAACAAACAAACAAGAGGCTGATGAATGAACACTCTTCATAAGAGAGTAAGAAAAACACGTATACACAAATTATTTTGCTTCAATTCTAAAATCAAGACATCTTAACACAATCAGAAAAACAGATTGACTCTGTAAGGGACATGTGTCAAGATGGTACAAACTGCAAGATCCACGTGTTGAGTTTAGGAGCTACCACAAAAACACAACAAAAGCAAAGACTTGATAAAATAGCTAGCCTAGCTTTCTTAATAATGACAAAAACAAGACCTTCCTGTAAATCACATTTTAACTTCGAGCAAGTTTAGGAGGGGGCTGTGCTGTGCTGCCAGTAAACATAAACACACATACCTTAATTATTAATGATTTCTGATACATAAAATAACTTCACGTTGACAGCGTGGCTAACACGTTCACAAACCTTTGTTCTGACAAATTGAGGTCAAAGACTAGCGGATTGCATCTTGCAAGTTGTTAGCAAGCTAGCTAATTTCCATAATAGTTCATTTTTGGCATTGGTTACTGGTTTAGCTAAACTACTAAGTAAACACTTTTATTTATTTATTTAGTTATTTCACCTTTATTTAACCAGGTAGGCAAGTTGAGAACAAGTTCTCATTTACAATTGCGACCTGGCCAAGATAAAGCAAAGCAGTTCGACAGATACAACGACACAGAGTTACACATGGAGTAAAACAAACATACAGTCAATAATACAGTATAAACAAGTCTACATATAATGTGAGCAAATGAGGTGAGAAGGGAGGTAAAGGCAAAAAAGGCCATGGTGGCAAAGTAAATACAATATAGCAAGTAAAACACTGGAATGGTAGTTTTGCAATGGAAGAATGTGCAAAGTAGAAATAAAAATAATGGGGTGCAAAGGAGCAAAATAAATAAATAAATTAAATACAGTTGGGAAAGAGGTAGTTGTTTGGGCTAAATTATAGGTGGACTATGTACAGGTGTAGTAATCTGTAAGATGCTCTGACAGTTGGTGCTTAAAGCTAGTGAGGGAGATAAGTGTTTCCAGTTTCCCCGAGATTTTTGTAGTTCGTTCCAGTCATTGGCAGCAGAGAACTGGAAGGAGAGGCGGCCAAAGAAATAATTGGTTTTGGGGGTGACTAGAGAGATATACCTGCTGGAGCGTGTGCTACAGGTGGGAGATGCTATGGTGACCAGCGAGCTGGGATAAGGGGGAACTTTACCTAGCAGGGTCTTGTAGATGACATGGAGCCAGTGGGTTTGGCGACGAGTATGAAGTGAGGGCCAGCCAACGAGAGCGTACAGGTCGCAATGGTGGGTAGTATATGGGGCTTTGGTGACAAAACGGATTGCACTGTGATAGACTGCATCCAATTTGTTGAGTAGGGTATTGGAGGCTATTTTGTAAATGACATCGCCAAAGTCGAGGATTGGTAGGATGGTCAGTTTTACAAGGGTATGTTTGGCAGCATGAGTGAAGGATGCTTTGTTGCGAAATAGGAAGCCAATTCTAGATTTAACTTTGGATTGGAGATGTTTGATATGGGTCTGGAAGGCGAGTTTGCAGTCTAACCAGACACCTAAGTATTTGTAGTTATCCACGTATTCTATTCAGAGCCGTCCAGAGTAGTGATGTTGGACAGGCGGGTAGGTGCAGGTAGCGATCGGTTGAAGAGCATGCATTTAGTTTTACTTGTATTTAAGAGCAATTGGGGCCACGGAAGGAGAGTTGTATGGCATTGAAGCTTGCCTGGAGGGTTGTTAACACAGTGTCCAAAGAAGGGCCGGAAGTATACAGAATGGTGTCGTCTGCGTAGAGGTGGATCAGAGACTCACCAGCAGCAAGAGCGACCTCATTGATGTATACAGAGAAGAGAGTCGGTCCAAGAATTGAACCCTGTGGCACCCCCATAGAGACTGCCAGAGGTCCGGACAGCAGACCCTCCGATTTGACACACTGAACTCTATCAGAGAAGTAGTTGGTGAACCAGGCGAGGCAATCATTTGAGAAACCAAGGCTGTCGAGTCTGCCGATGAGGATGTGGTGATTGACAGAGTCGAAAGCATTGGCCAGATCAATGAATACGGCTGCACAGTAATGTTTCTTATCGATGGCGGTTAAGATATCGTTTCGGACCTTGAGCGTGGCTGAGGTGCACCCATGACCAGCTCTGAAACCAGATTGCATAGCAGAGAAGGTATGGTGAGATTCGAAATGGTCGGTAATCTGTTTGTTGACTTGGCTTTCGAAGACCTTAGAAAGGCATGGTAGGATAGATATAGGTCTGTAGCAGTTTGGGTCAAGAGTGTCCCCCCCTTTGACGAGGGGGATGACCACAGCTGCTTTCCAATCTTTGGGAATCTCAGACGACACGAAAGAGAGGTTGAACAGGCTAGTAATAGGGGTGGCAACAATTTCGGCAGATAATTTCAGAAAGAAAGGGTCCAGATTGTCTAGCCCGGCTGATTTGTAGGGGTCCAGATTTTTCAGCTCTTTCAGAACATCAGCTGGATGGATTTGGGAGAAGGAGAAATGGACTTCCGGCGCCGACTGAGATGGCCGCCTCGCTTCGCGTTCCTAGGAAACTATGCAGTTTTTTGTTTTTTTTACGTGTTATTTCTTACATTAGTACCCCAGGTCATCTTAGGTTTCATTACATACAGTCGAGAAGAACTACTGAATATAAGATCAGCGTCAACTCACCATCAGTACGACCAAGAATATGTTTTCCGCGACGCGGATCCTGTGTTCTGCCTTACAAACAGGACAACGGAATGGATCGCATGCAGCGACCCAAGGAAACGACTCCGAAAAAGAGGGAAACGCGGCGGTGTTCTGGTCAGACTCCGAAAAGGGCACATCGCGCACCACTTCCCAGTATTCTTCTTGCCAATGTCCAGTCTCTCGACAACAAGGTTGATGAAATCCGAGCAAGGGTGGCATTCCAGAGGGACATCAGAGACTGCAACGTTCTCTGCTTTACGGAGACATGGCTTACTGGGAAGACGCTATCCAGGGCGGTGCAGCCAACGGGTTTCTCCACGCATCGCGCCGACAGAAACAAACATCTCTCTGGTAAGAAGAGTGGAGGGGGCGTATGCCTCATGACTAACGGGACATGGTGTGATGAAGAAAACATACAGGAACTCAAATCCTTCTGTTCACCTGATTTAGAATTCCTCACAATCAAATGTAGACCGCATTATCTTCCAAGAGAATTCTCTTCGATTATAATCACAGCCGTATATATCCCCCCCAAGCAGACACATCGATGGCTCTGAACGAACTTTATTTAACTCTTTGCAAACTGGAAAACATTTATCCGGAGGCTGCATTCATTGTAGCTGGGGATTTTAACAAAGCCAATCTGAAAACAAGACTCCCTAAATTTTATCAGCATATCGATTGCGCAACCAGGGGTGGTAAAACCTTGGATCATTGTTACTCTAACTTCCGCGACGCATATAAGGCCCTGCCCCGCCCCTTTCGGAAAAGCTGACCACGACTCCATTTTGCTGATCCCTGCCTACAGACAGAAATTAAAACAAGAGGCTCCCACGCTGAGGTCTGTCCAACGCTGGTCAGAACAAGCTGACTCTACACTCCAAGACTGCTTCCATCACGTGGACTGGGACATGTTTCGTATTGCGTCAGATGGAAATATTGACGAATACGCTGATTCGGTGTGCGAGTTCATTAGAACGTGCGTCGAAGATGTCGTTCCCATAGCAACGATAAAAACATTCCCTAACCAGAAACCGTGGATTGATGGCAGCATTCGCGTGAAACTGAAAGCGCGAACCACTGCTTTTAATCAGGGCAAGGTGTCTGGCAACATGACTGAATACAAACAGTGCAGCTATTCCCTCCGTAAGGCTATTAAACAAGCTAAGCGTCAGTACAGAGACAAAGTGGAATCTCAATTCAATGGCTCAGACACAAGAGGCATGTGGCAGGGTCTACAGTCAATCACGGACTACAAGATGAAATCCAGCCCAGTCACGGACCAGGATGTCTTGCTCCCAGGCAGACTAAATAACTTTTTGCCCGCTTTGAGGACAATACAGTGCCACTGACACGGCCTGCAACGGAAACATGCGGTCTCTCCTTCACTGCAGCCGAGGTGAGTAAGACATTTAAACGTGTTAACCCTCGCAAGGCTGCAGGCCCAGACGGCATCCCCAGCCGCGCCCTCCGAGCATGCGCAGACCAGCTGGCCGGTGTGTTTACGGACATATTCAATCAATCCCTATACCAGTCTGCTGTTCCCACATGCTTCAAGAGGGCCACCATTGTTCCTGTTCCCAAGAAAGCTAAGGTAACTGAGCTAAACGACTACCGCCCGTAGCACTCACTTCCGTCATCATGAAGTGCTTTGAGAGACTAGTCAAGGACCATATCACCTCCACCCTACCTGACACCCTAGACCCACTCCAATTTGCTTACCGCCCAAATAGGTCCACAGACGATGCAATCTCAACCACACTGCACACTGCCCTAACCCACCTGGACAAGAGGAATACCTATGTGAGAATGCTGTTCATCGACTACAGCTCGGCATTCAACACCATAGTACCCTCCAAGCTCGTCATCAAGCTCGAGACCCTGGGTCTCGACCCCGCCCTGTGCAACTGGGTACTGGACTTCCTGACGGGCCGCCCCCAGGTGGTGAGGGTAGGCAACAACATCTCCTCCCCGCTGATCCTCAACACGGGGCCCCACAAGGGTGCGTTCTGAGCCCTCTCCTGTACTCCCTGTTCACCCACGACTGCGTGGCCACGCACGCCTCCAACTCAATCATCAAGTTTGCGGACGACACAACAGTGGTAGGCTTGATTACCAACAACGACGAGACGGCCTACAGGGAGGAGGTGAGGGCCCTTGGAGTGTGGTGTCAGGAAAATAACCTCACACTCAACGTCAACAAAACTAAGGAGATGATTGTGGACTTCAGGAAACAGCAGAGGGAACACCCCCCTATCCACATCGATGGAACAGTAGTGGAGAGGGTAGCAAGTTTTAAGTTCCTCGGCATACACATCACAGACAAACTGAATTGGTCTACTCACACAGACAGCATCGTGAAGAAGGCACAGCAGCGCCTCTTCAACCTCAGGAGGCTGAAGAAATTCGGCTTGTCACCAAAAGCACTCACAAACTTCTACAGATGCACAATCGAGAGCATCCTGGCGGGCTGTATCACCGCCTGGTACGGCAACTGCTCCGCCCTCAACCGTAAGGCTCTCCAGAGGGTAGTGAGGACTGCACAACGCATCACCGGGGGCAAACTACCTGCCCTCCAGGACACCTACACCACCCGTTGTTACAGAAAGGCCATAAAGATCATCAAGGACATCAACCACCCGAACCACTGCCTGTTCACCCCGCTATCATCCAGAAGGCGAGGTCAGTACAGGTGCATCAAAGCTGGGACCGAGAGACTGAAAAACAGCTTCTATCTCAAGGCCATCAGACTGTTAAATAGCCACCACTAACATTGAGTGGCTGCTGCCAACACACTGTCATTGACACTGACCCAACTCCAGCCATTTTAATAATGGGAATTGATGGAAATGATGTAAATATATATATATATATATATATATATCACTAGCCACTTTAAACAATGCTACCTTATATAATGTTACTTACCCTACATTATTCATCTCATATGCATATGTATATACTGTACTCTACAACATCGACTGCATCCTTATGTAACACATGTATCACTAGCCACTTTAACTATGCCACTTTGTTTACTTTGTCTACACACTCATCTCATATGTATATACTGTACTCGATACCATCTACTGTATGCTGCTCTGTACCATCACTCATTCATATATCCTTATGTACATGTTCCTTATCCCCTTACACTGTGTATAAGACAGTAGTTTTTTTTTTGGAATTGTTAGTTAGATTACTTGTTGGTTATCACTGCATTGTCGGAACTAGAAGCACAAGCATTTCGCTACACTCGCATTAACATCTGCTAACCATGTGTATGTGACAAATAAAATTGATTTGATTTGATTTGATTTGGCTTGGGCGAGTTGCTGTTGGGGGTGCAGTGCTGTTGACCGGGGTAGGAGTAGCCAGGTGGAAAGCATGGCCAGCCGTAGAAAAATGCTTATTGAAATTCTCAATTATGGTGGATGTATCAGTGGTGACAGTGTTTCCTATCTTCAGTGCAGTGGGCAGCTGGGAGGAGGTGTTCTTATTCTCCATGGACTTTACAGTGTCCCAGAACTTTTTTGAGTTAGTATTTTTACTGGAAGCAAATTTCTGCTTGAAAAAGCTAGCCTTCTCTTTTCTAACTGCCTGTGTATAACGGTTTCTAGCTTCCCTGAACAGCTGCATATCACAGGGGCTGTTCGATGCTAATGCAGAACGCCATAGGATGTTTTTGTGTTGGTTAAGGGCAGTCAGGTCTGGGGAGAACCAAGGGCTATATCTGTTCCTGGTTCTAAATTTCTTGAATGGGGCATGTTTATGTAAGATGGTTAGGAAGGCATTTAAAAAAAATATCCAGGCATCCTCTACTGACGGGATGAGATCAATATCCTTCCAGGATACCCCGGCCAGGTCTATTAGAAAGGCCTGCTCGCTGAAGTGTTTCAGGGAGCGTTTACGGATTACGGATGCAGGCAATAGGGCAGTGATCGCTGAGATCTTGGTTGAAGACAGCAGAGGTGTATTTAGAGGGGAAGTTGGTTTGGATGATATCTATGAGGGTGCCCGTGTTTAAGGCTTTGGGGGGGGGGGGGGGGGGTACCTGGTAGGTTCATTGATCATTTGTGTGAGCTTGAGGGCATCAAGTTTAGATTGTAGGATGGCTGGGGTGTTCAGCATGTCCCAGTTTAGGTCACCTAGCAGCACGAGCTCTGAAGATAGATGGGGGGCAATCAGTTCACATATGGTGCCCAGAGCACAGCTGGGGGCAGAGGGTGGTCTATAGCAGGCGGCAACGGTGAGAGACTTGTTTTTAGAGAGGTGGATTTTTAAAAGTATATGTTCAAATTGTTTGGGTACAGACCTGGATACTTGACATCATTAGCTAGCTGAGCAAGTTTGTAGCTAACGTTAGCTGGTAAGTTAATGTTAACTAATGTCGTAGCATATGCTACCTAACGTTAATAACAACAACAACAACAAAATAACATGCTAGTTAACTGATCCATCTAACTTGGTTAGTTCAACTATCTTTGCCATTCGGCTTGATTTGCATACTGGGTAAAGTTTATATACATTGGCTTAATTACATTGAGCCGTAGGCGCTTCAGAGATAGCTAGTTTAGTTAGCTAGCCTTTCGAGTATGTTTACATATATCAGATATCAAATACTTCAGCCTCCCTCGACTTCTAGATTGACTTCAGAGTCTGGTTAGCTAGCTAACGTTAGTTAGCAAAACAGAAACCAATAGTTAAAGTAGCAACGAGGAAATGTGGCTATCCCTCATGGATTAGCACGTTTTCCTATATAGCTGGATAACTAGCTTATATAGTTTGACAACTAGAGTTAGGGTTCTAGCTAGCTGCCCATTTTTATTGTTAACTAACTGAGTTAGCATTCGTGTTGGTTAGCCGACTGGTATTAGCTATCTAGCTAATACGTCTCGTAAAAGTAACGTTTTCGTACACAAACAAATGCGTATCTACGACTGGGAATATGATGGGTTCAGCTACCTGTATGAGCATACCAATCAGCGATGGCGAGTACGTTACGTTTCCTTTGTTTTTCTGATTCACTTTGGGTCAGCTGTTACCCACTGAAGGAAAACAAGAATCACGGCGTCCGTCAGAATGTTGGCGTGTGATAACGCGCGTCGTAATTGGCCGTTGCTGACACGACCAAGGCCATTGGGCCATTTACAACGCCTCCTAACTGTGTCTGCTGGTGCAAAACAATATGTAGTTCGCATCAAACACAGTTCCGCTGACTTGTAGTGTGCAGTTAGGGGCTGGGCTCCTTTGACCCCGCCCACCGTTTTTGTTGTTGTTGGTCCATCTGAGGTTTGACACACTGAATACAAAAACACACACGATTGTGCAAGGCACACGTTGAATACAAACATATTTCATTTTTGAAGATCGTAAGAAATGTTATATAAATCGGTACTTGCGTGTATGCTTCTAGTTCCAACAGTGCAGTAATATCTAACAAATAATCTAACAATTCCCAACAACTACCTAATACACTCAAATCTAACAATTCCCCAACAACTACCTAATGCACACAAATCTAAAGGGGGAATGAGAATATGTACATGTAAGTATATGGATGAGCGATGGCCAAGCGACATAGGCAAGGTCCAGTAGATGGTATAAAATACAGTATATACATGTGATATGAATAATGGATGATAGCAGTGTGAACAGACAGTGGCTCGGGTGGTTGTTGTCCTTGATTATCTTTTTGTCCTTCCTGTGACATCAGGTGCTGTAGGTGTCACGGAGGGCAAATATTTTGCCCCTGGTGATGTGTTGTGCAGACCGCACCACCCTCTGGAGAGCCTTGCTGTTGAGGGCGGTGCAGTTGCCGTACCAGGCTGTGATACAGCCCGACAGGATGCTCTCGATTGTGCATTTGTAAAACTTTGTCAGGGTTTTGGGTGACAAGCCAAATTTCTTCAGCCTCCTGAGGTTGAAGAGGCGCTGTTGCGCCTTCTTCACCACACTGTCTGCGTGGGTGGACCATTTCAGTTTGTCTGTGATATAGACATACTGACACGCTGAATGTGCTTTGTACACTTCTTAAGGGTAGGGGGCAGTGTTCGAAAGTTCGGATGACTGACGTGCACAAAGTAAACTGCCTTTTACTCAGGCCCAGAAGCTAGGATATGCATATAATTGGTAGCATTGGATAGAAAACACTCTGAAGTTTCTAGAACTGTTAAAATAATGTTTGTGAGTATGACAGAACTGATATGGCAGGCAAAAACCAGAGGAAAATCCATCTGGAATTTGTTTTTTTGAGGTCACAGGGCCATTTCATTGCTAGCCTATGGGATTTACAAATAAATATGACCCATATTGTAGTTCCTATGGCTTCCACTAGATGTCAACAGTCTTTAGACAGGGTTTCAGGCTTGTTTCTTGAAAAATGAACAAATAGTTGTATTTTTCCAAGGTGTCTCTCATTAGAAAACTAGTCTTGTTGCGCGCGTGAATGAGGTGTGCGCTCTTCGTTATTTATCTTCCCTGTTGAACATACTATTTTCCATCTTAAATATGATCATTTATTTATATATTAGAGTACCTGAGGAATCATTAGAAACATCGCTTGACATGTTTGGACAAACTTTAATGGTAACTTTTTGGATTTGTTTATATGCATGTTGAACAAGTGGATTACTGAGATCAATGATGCCAACTAAACAAACTTTTTTGGATACAAAGAAGGACTTTATCGAACAAAACTACCATTCATTGTGTAGTTGGGACCCTTGGGATTGCAAACAGAGGAAGATCTTCAAAGGTAAGTGATTTATTTTATCGCTATTTGTGATTGTGTGATGCCTGAGCTGGTTGAAAAAGAGACTCGGGTGACTTCTACGTCATCTTTACTAAACAACATAAACACAATTAACAATTGAAACGATTAACACAGCAGACAAAAACAAGGTTTGACCAACCGCTTCAACCCTGCTCTTCAAAAGAGGCAAAGATAGTCATTTTCTTGTTGTCAACACATAGCACATCTCATCATCTCTCTGTAACTGAAACATAAACGGTTCCTTGAGGAGAATAATGTCCTCTTCATCCAGGCCATCATACAACTGTAGTTCTTTAAGTGTTGTAATGCAGTCTTCCCCGTCCATCCCAATTACACCTGGGAGGTAAACGGTGCCTTTAAATGTTTGGCGTTCGCACCACCTTGCTGCCTCTAGGGTGTCCCTTAGAAGAACATCTGCTTCCTTGAAGAAAAAGGAAGAATACATATTAAGACTTGTGTCTTATTGGGTGATCAAGACAAATTAAACCCAACTATCACAATACCACCATGCAAACAAAAGCCACTATTACTAGAGGGGTCTACAACTACTCAACAAGTCATCTCAACTATTATATCTTGCCATGCATCAAGCCTTCAGCATTACACACAATAGACTACATATGCAGTTCACAGCTCCCAGTTCGCCATGCATTTTGTTTTCAGTATTGTCTAGAAAGAAAACAGATTGTGGTCATTAAGTAATGTCAGGGAACCTCTAGGGATATGTGTACAAGAATGCACTTTACTTTAGCTAATAGCCTATACAGTACCTGATCCTGCAGAGCTGGATGCTGATGTGTCATGCTGTGACTTCTTGGGGGCGGCACGTCTTCTACATCATCCTGAAATATATTGGAGGGAGGGGGGGTTAAGTCTTTAAACATTGGTTTATGACTATACCACTCATCACATGACACCTCCTACCTGTAGTGTGTTTTGTTTTCTCCACCTTTTTCTATCTTTCAACCTCTCTTCTTCAGACCGTAGTGAGTGAATGACAGACATTAAATATGGACATTACATTTACATTTACATTTAAGTCATTTAGCAGACGCTCTTATCCAGAGCGACTTACAAATTGGTGCATTCACCTTATGACATCCAGTGGAACAGTCACTTTACAATAGTGCATCTAAATCTTAAAGGGGGGGTGAGAGGGATTACTTATCCTATCCTAGGTATTCCTTAAAGAGGTGGGGTTTCAGGTGTCTCCGGAAGGTGGTGATTGACTCCGCTGTCCTGGCGTCGTGAGGGAGTTTGTTCCACCATTGGGGGGCCAGAGCAGCGAACAGTTTTGACTGGGCTGAGCGGGAACTGTACTTCCTCAGTGGTAGGGACGCGAGCAGGCCAGAGGTGGATGAACGCAGTGCCCTTGTTTGGGTGTAGGGCCTGATCAGAGCCTGGAGGTACTGAGGTGCCGTTCCCCTCACAGCTCTGTAGGCAAGCACCATGGTCTTGTAGCGGATGCGAGCTTCAACTGGACATATATTCAGTACAGTCTGGCTACAGTGAAACAAGTGATTTTAAGGATGCAAATGAAAGGTTTTTATAATGTTCTAGACTGGCGGCATTGGGAAAGTTCTGCAGGAGAACATGGCACCACCGTCGCCTAATATGCTGCATGTTTTCCTTTGTGAAAGAAAATCACACAATCGGACGGGTATCCCCAAAAAACTTATATCCACTAGTGATGAGAATTTCAGAATGTATACATATCTCAGTGAAATCACACTGTGCTTCCATTGAAATGTACAGAGTGTGCTGTCAGTTAAGAAATAGTAGGTTGTTAATTTTACAGTTATGATAACAATGATAATAGTAAATAATAACAAATAATATGTATATTTCAGGATGATGTAGAAGACGTGACCCCCCAAGAAGTCACAGCATGTCACATCAGCATCCAGATCTGCAGGAGTTTGATGTATGAATTGTGTATGTTGTGTAAAAACTGTAGAACAAGATAAATAAACTAGAAAAGTATGAGCAATAACCAATATTGCTTTGCTACAAGCACAGAAATAATAACTTTTCATATGTTATAACCACAGAAAATAGGACTAATATAATATAAAGAATAGCCAGCATCTTACCATCAAAACAAACACCCCACATGAGGGAGGAGAATGTCTTCCCTGTAACGCACAGCATTGAGATTGCCTGACAACAAGCTCAGCTCAATGACAACAAGCTCAGTCCAAAACCGCGACTCAACAGTGAAGAGCACTTTTTGCCAGTCCTGCCTGGTCCAGTTGTTGCCGGTGATGTCTGGTGAGGACCTGCCTTACAACATAATTTATACATACCTCAGTGAAATCACACTGTGCTTTCATTGAAATGTACAGAGCGTACTGTAAGTTAAGAAAGAGTAGGTTGTTCGTTTTACAGTTATGATAACAATGATAATAGTAAATAATAACAAAAGAAATATATATATATTTCAGGATGATGTAGAAGACATGACCCCCCAAGAAGTCACAGCATGTCACATCAGCATCCAGATCTGCAGGAGTTTGATGTATGAATTGTGTATGTAGTGTAAAAGGGTGAGGGCCTTAGCCCTCAGCCTCCGATTCAACAGGTCCCAGACGTGCTCAATAGAATTGAGATCCGGGCTCTTCTCTGGCCATGGCAGAACACTGACATTCCTGTCTTGCAGGAAATCACACACAGAATGAGCAGTATGGCTGGTGACATTGTCATGCTGGAGGGTCATGTCAGGATGAGCCTGCAGAACAGGTAACACATGAGGGAGGAGGATGTCTTCCATGTAACGCACAGCATTGAGATTGCCTGCAATGACAACAAGCTCAGTCCAAAACCGCGACTCGTCAGTGAAGAGCACTTTTTGCCAGTCCTGCCTGGTCCAGTTGTTGCTGGTGATGTCTGGTGAGGACCTGCCTTACAACAGGCCTACAACCCCTCAGTCCAGCCTCTCTCAGCCCATTGCGGACAGTCTGAGCAATGATGGAGGCATTGTGCGTTCCTGGTGTAACTCGGGCAGTTGTTGTTGACATCCTATACCTGTCCCGCAGGTGTGATGTTCGGATGTACCGATCCTGTGCAGGTGTTGTTACACGTGGTCTGCCACTGCGAGGATGATCAGCTGTCCATCCTGTCTCCCTGTAGTGCTGTCTTAGGCTTCTCACAGTAAGGACATTGCAATTTTTTGCCCTGGCCACATCTGCAGTCCTCATGCCTCCAATGGTTAACAGCCTGAGTGAGTTGCCTTCATTTATCCACCATCGTTGGCTAGTCTACCAAATCAGTGCAAATGTACAATTCCTAATTCTCATGAGCAGTGCAATATTTTCTGGCTCCAGTGGGGGGCAGCAGAGAATAGCAGATGTTTGAATTGGCACTGCTGTGCAATATCCAAGAGCTACCATCAAGAGAAAAACATAAGTGATGTACGACTATGTATATTCTGCATTTTTAACTGCAACATAATGATGAGTTAATTACAAGCCCTGTCAAGTTACAAGCCCATGCGCACATACACCTTTTACATAATGTCTGATACATGCTCAGCACAGTCTGTGATGTCTAACTCATAATTCCTAATTGCAAGGGTAGTGAGTTACACAGGAATGTTTCATAGCCATCTGACACATGACATCTGATACATGACATGTGATATGTTTTGATATGTTTTGACTCTGGGATTTCGGTAAGGTGCAACGCCGCATGTGTGGGTGGGACTTTTGAGCCTACTCAAGTGCTATTTTAATTCCTCAGGCATCTCTCTCTCTCTCTCTCTCTCTCTCTCTCTCTCTCTCTCTCTCTCTCTCTCTCTCTCTCTCTCTCTCTCTCTCTCTCTCTCTCAGTGCTGTCTGTCATATCATCCTACAGCAGCACACATTGCCAGTAGAGCAGGACACAAAAGCCTCAAATTCATCCAGACTGACTGTAGAACAGCATCTATTTTCCAGTTTGCTCATCTCTAGGCACCACCCTAAGCCTCTGATCCTCCACAAATTCTTCTGTTAGATGCGGATAAAAAAGTCATAATATTAGGGCTTCTCTCCTCCCTCTCGACTCAGGCTTTACTCAGCCTTTCACTAATAAACGAGGTTACTCATGGATCCGTTGTGAGTTTGGGATTAAGTACTTTTTAGAGTTGCTAAAGTTTTTGAGAAAATAGTCACCTTTTTCATTACATTTAGTCTGTGACTTGGTGATTTTTACGAAAGGACTAATCCACAGCCCTCTAAAAACAATGAAGTTAGATTGTGGATAATGATGTCTGCAATAATAACCATCACATGGGCTCCTGAGTGGTGCAGCGGTCTAAGGCACTGCATCTCAGTGCTAGAAGCATCACTACAGACCCTGGTTCGATTCCAGGCTTTATCACAACCGTCCTTGATTGAGAGTCCCATAGGGCGGTGCACAATTGGCCTAGTGTCGTCTGGGTTTGTCTGGGGTAGGCCTTCATTGTAAATAAGAATTTGTTCTTAACTGACTTGCCTAGTTAAAAAACATGAAAATCAGACATATAACAACAGAATCTTGAATCAGAGGCAAGTCAGTTTTTCTCCCAGTACTGGAAAGACAGTACCATCGAAGAGCCCTCACTGCTGCTTGATCATCCTATTTTTCCAACTTAATTATTAAGGAGAATAAAAACAATGAACTTCTTCGACAAAACGATCCCGATCATTAGAAAGCAAATTATGGAATGCTCTTTGATTCTGCGTATTTCTTCAAAGCTCAGTTGTCCTGAGTCTGCACAACACTGCCAGGACCTAAGATCAATGGAGACACTCAAGTTTTTAAATCCTATATCTCTTGACACATTCATGAAAAAAGTCATGGCATCTAAACCTTCAAGCTGTTCCAACTAAACTACTGAAAGAGCTGCTTCCTGTGCTTGGCTTTCCTATGTTGAACATAACAAATGGCTCCCTATCCACCGGATGTGTACCAAGCTCCTAAAGACAAATAATGTATACAAAACGCTTCATTCTGGTTTTAGACCACATCATAGCACTGAGACTGCACTTGTGAAGGTGGTAAATGACCTTTTAATGGCATCAGACTGAGGCTCTGCATCTGTCCTCGTGCTCCTAGACCTTTTGACACCATCGATCACCACTTTCTTTTGGAGAGACTGGAAACCCTAATTAGTCTACATGGACAAGTTCTGGCCAGGTTTAGATCTTATCTGTCGTAAAGATATCAGTTCGTCTCTGTGGATGTTTTGTCCTCTGACAAATCAATTGTAAGTTTCTGTGTTCCTCAAGGTTCAGGTTTAGGATCACTATAGTTTTCACTACATATTTTACCTCTTGGTGATGTCATTCGGAAACATAGTTGTAACTTTCACTGCTACGTGGACGATGCACAGCTGTACATTTCCATGAAACATGGTAAAGCACCAAAATTGCCCTCTGTGGAGGCCTGTGTTCAGACATAAGGAAGTGGAATTTTCACTTTTGAACTGACAAAATAGAGATGCTTGTTCTAGGTCCCAAGAAACAAAGAGAACTTCTGTTGAATCTGACAATTAATCTTGATGGTTGTACAGTCGTCTCAAATAAAACTGTTACTCTGGACCCTGATCTCTATTTTGATGTACATATCAATCATATTTCAAGGGCAGCTTTTTTCCATCTTCGTAACGTTGCAAAAACCAGAATATTTTTGTCCAAAAATGATGCAGAAAAGCTAATCCATGCTTTTGTCATTTATAGTTTAGACTTCTGCAATGCTCTACCTTCCGGCTACCTGGATAAAGCACTAAATAAACTTCAGTTAAAGCTAAACACGGCTGCTAGAATCTTGACTAGAACCTAAAATGTGGTCATATTACTCCAGTGCTAGCCTCTGCACTGGCTTCCTGTTAAGGCTAGGACTGATTTCAAGGTTTTACTGCTAACCGACAAACATTACATGGGCTTGCTCCTACCTATCTCTCCGATTTTGTCCTGCCATACATACCTACATGTACGCTACGGTCACAAGATGCAGGCCTCCTTATTGTCCCTAGAATTTCTAAGCAAACAGCTGGAGGCAGGGCTTTCTCCTATAGAGCTCAATTTTTATGGAATGGTCTGCTTATCCATGTGAGAGACGCAGACTTGGTCTCGACCTTTAAGTCTTTATTAAAGACTCATCTCTTCAGTATGCCCTATGATTGAGTGTAGTCTGGTCCAGGGGTGCGAAGTTGAACGGAAAGGTACTGGAGTGATGAACCACCCTTGCTGTCTCTGCCTGGCCAGTTCCCCTCTCTCCACTGGGATTCTTTGAGAGCTTTGTGGGCTATACTCAGCCCTGTCCGGGGGTATCGTCGGACAGGACCACAGTATCTCCTGACCCCTCCTGTCTCAGCCTCCAGTATCTATGCTGCAATAGTTTATGTGTCGGGGGGCTAGGGTCAGTCTGTTATATCTGGTGTAATTATCCTGTCTTATCCGGTGTCCTGTGTGAATTTAAGTATGCTTCCTCTAATTCTTTCTCCCTCTCCCACCCCACCGGAGGACCTGAACCCTAGGACCATGCCTCAGGACTACCTGGCCTGATGACTCCTTGCTGTCCTCAGTCCACCTAGTCGTGTTGCTAGTCCAGTTTCAACTGTTCTGCCTGCGGCTATGAAACACTGACCTGTTCACCAGACGTGCTACCTTGTCCCAGACCTACTGTTTGTCACTACCTCTCTCTACCGCACCTGCTGTCTCTAACTAAATGGTCGGATATGAAAAGCCAACTGACATTTACTCCTGAGGTACTGATCTGTTGAACCCTCTACAACCACTATGATTATTATTTGACCCTGCTGGTCATTTATGAATGTTTGAACATCTTGGCCATTTACTGTTATAATCTCCACCAGGCACAGCTAGAAGAGGACTGGCCACTCCTCAGAGACTGGTTCTTCTCTAGGTTTCTTTGTTGTTTCCAGCCTTTCTAGGGAGTTTTTCCTAACCACCGTGTTTCTACAGCTGCATTGCTTGCTGTTTGGAGTTTTAGGCTGGATTTCTGTATAGCACTTTGTGTGATGTAAAAGAGCTTTATAAATACATTTGATTGATCCCAGTATTTCATGTGATTGCATGAGATCCAGGTGGAGGTTTTAAATCCTTTAAAGGGGCCTTCTGCAATTGCTACATTCCTTTTTGGACTTTTACATTTTAATCAGGTAGCCTAGTGGTTAAAAGCATTGGGCCAGTAACTGAAAGGTTGATGGTTCGAATCCCTGAGCCAGCAAGGTGTAAAAATCTGCCGTTCTGCCCTTGAGCAAGGCAGTTAACCCCAACAACAACTTTCTCCGGGTTCCATTGATGTCGATTTAAGGCAAACCCCCGCTCCTCTCTGATTCAGCTGTGCAACTGACTAGGTATTTCCTTTCCAATTGAAGAATATAACTTATAAATGCCTTATTAGCTTAATTCCATTGTCTTACCCTTATCAGAACCTACAATTTAAGCTTGTATAATATAAGCCGTGGAAGGGACACTGATCCCAAAGACGTTTTTAAGCAGTTCAGGTGGAAAGATGAGTGTCCCCTGTTTTAATAGGAACAGAGTCAAAAATGTACAGAGCGAAAGAGGAAAAAGTTCGTATTGTCTTCCCTCTGTCTCAGCAGCTCACAGCCATCTGATGATTCAGGATAAGTTTAACATTGTAGCTTCTTTTTTATTCAGTGACATTTCCAAACCATTCCTCCATCATATTCTCCTTCTTTGTGCAATGCATATTCATGTCATGACTGCAGGAATGAGTGAATGGAATGATATGCTTTAAAAATAAACCATGTAACGCAAATATGACCCTTGTTTATTCAACTACAACTTATTCACTTTCTTTAATTGAACCGTTACCCATCAGGCTACCCTGTCGAGGCGGCAGGGTTAGAGTGTTGGACTAGTAACCGAAAGGTTGCAAGTTCAAATCCCCGAGCTGACAAGGTACAAATCTGTCGTTCTGCCCCTGAACAGGCAGTTAACCCACTGTTCCTAGGCCGTCATAGAAAATAAGAATTTGTTCTTAACTGACTTGACTAGTTAAATAAAGGTCAAATGAAAAAAATAATATATTTGAACAAAGTCCAAATGTCTTATCTTATACAATATCTCTTTGATATGACAATATGTAATCATGACTAAAACAAAATGCCCACTGGGCACACCATGTCATGTCAATGTGGACAGTTGGGTAATATTTGTTTGAGATGTTGATCAATGAGATTCCAACCTATTTTCACCCACACAAAAATACAGACAATAGTTTGTTGAATTCCCAACGTGTTATTACTATGCTTTCAACCATCTAAAAGCACAACAAAATTCAAATGGAAATACAATGCCAGATATTGTGTTTATTTATTTAACTTAACTTAATGTGTTATCACTGTGCTTCATCTAATAGCAGAACCAAATGTTCTGGATTGTAGTTGAGATTACATTATAGTACATGGTGCAAGTGATCAATGCTGTTTGAGACTCGGTGCAGATTATTACAGCAATTGTAAAGATTTCCATAGACCCACGACCCTGAACATACATGCTTTCTATCATTACATAAGAAGACATTTACTGTTACAGTATGTCACGACTCCTACCGAAGGTGGCTCCCCTTCCCGTTCGGGTGGCGCTTGGCGTTCGTCGTCACCGGCCTACTAGCTGCCACTGATTTTTTTCCTCCCCCTCCTTGTCTGTTTATTGGTTACATCTGTTGTGAATTAGGTTATTAGTTGGGCTTTATTAGCCAGCCGGCCCGCCTGCTGGGTGTGCGGGATTGTTCTATGTGTACTTGTTGTGCGCGCATGTCTGTCAAGGCTGTTTCTTGTACGTGAGCTGTTTTTGTATATGGTTTAGTTCCCCCGTGGTTTGGGGTATTTGTGTTGAGTGGCGTCTGCTTTTTCACCTGCTCGGTGTATTAAAGACGTGCCTACTCTGAACTCTCTGCGTCTGACTCCTTCCTCCACTACACCCCGGACATTACACAGTAACTGTGGCCATGGATGTGTTACTCATGTTACGGTTGAATAAATACTGTTACATTAGTTTGTCAGATGGCCTTAACATTAGGCTATTTACTGTTTCACAATAGTACTATTGAATTGTGTTTTGTTGATAAGGAGATGTATCTACTGCTTGGATATTTAGATCTGAGCCACTGGCTCAATCCTTTTATTTTATTTCTGCTTGAGACCGAGACACGAATCCAACCTATCATTTGTTCACTTGTAGACAAGTTAATAGACTATTTTCCGTATTGCAAAAGTGATCTTGAATTGTGTTTGGTTGTTAACGCAACCAAATATCAACATTTGAAGGAGATGTTTCTTCTGCTTGCATAGCTCCATCTGCACCACTGACGCTGGCTTTAATTCCAGTTTGTCGACAAATTAATCATTTATATGTTGGATTCACGTTAAATAATAGGACTAAGTCAAATCACACTTTAAATGCACTATAAATTCAGTTTTATTTGATTTAATCCTATTATTTCACTTTGATTTTTGTTTGAGATGGAGACGTGAATCCAACATATTTATTATTGACTTGTAGATGCCATTTAGAAATCAACTGAAGCTTGAAACCCCAGGCCTACAGTATATGTACTGTCTAGTTTTAGTTAGATCCTGGGCTGGATTTAAACCATAGCTGTTGATGACTTCCCAAATGCTACAGTATATGTACTGTCTAGTTTTAGTTAGATCCTGGGCTGGATTTAAACAATAGCTGTTGATGACTTCCCAAATGCTACAGTATATGTACTGTCTAGTTTTAGTTGAATCCTGGGCTGGATTTAAACAATAGCTGTTGATGACTTCCCAAATGCTACAGTATATGTACTGTCTAGTTTTAGTTGAATCCTGGGCTGGATTTAAACAATAGCTTTTGATGACTTCCCAAATGCTACAGTATATAGGCCTAAAAAGCATCAATGTTATATGATTGATCAAATATGTTTACATTTCATTTGCTCCGTTGATTCTACACTTTAGAATAACATTGATAGCAACAGTGAACCTATTAAGTAGATTTCTCAATTATCATTCTCACAATAGCACATTGTTTATAGTCAGTGACAAACATCAAAGCTAGGCTGGGCAATACCACAATAATGTGGTTAAAACTGTAGCCTAAAAACAACAGATTACTTCTTTCAAATCCAATGTATTTTCCACATAGATCGCACGTCACAATGCATTGACAAATGACGTTGAAACAAATGTTATTTCACCAGAATTGTGCCCAGTGGGTACTTCACATATGCTGCTAGGCTTGTACAGGAAAGACAAACACTTCACGAGAATGCAACTGTACAGCCTCTGCTATTATTTTCATCCTCCATCCGTGTCTCTCTTTTCAGCCTGCCTCTTGGTCTCTCTGTCTGTGCTTTCCTCGCCCTGCTGCTTCTCAGATCAAAGGGACTCAATGGATTCTTCAGCCTGGCTCTGTCTGTAGCTGCTGAGACAGTGAATGAAATCACAAGCAGGATTCAGCATTGCCAACAGAACAAAAACAGCTTATGGATGTGAAAAGCGTACAAAGAGAATCCTGAAATATCCTCGCAGGAGACACTGCCAAAGCAGTCTTTAATGCACATGGGGGGGATTGGGGTTGAGAGACTAACGTTGAGGGTTGAGAGACTAACGTTGTTGGGTCTGTGAGAGGGCAGACATGTTGTTCGTAGGTGACAGAGAAAGGGAATATTGAGATCAGTTCTGTTCATTCCTATTACTCTTATCACCATAGTTCAGTTTGAATACTTTATGAATACCTGTGTAGTACCCTACCGTATTCAACATCTAACTGTCTTGTGAAAGTGGTGAATTTGCTTAAATTGTTTGTTAGACTTTATGAGACTGATAAGAAACGGGTCTCCTGTAAAACGTGGCCTGTCTGCAGGAAAAGATAACTGATTGTCAAAATATTAATATTCCAGCTCATTGTCATCTCATTTACTATTTCAAGTCTTAACTGTCAGACCGATAAGCTTGCAGTTAACTAAATCAGTTCTGAAGGCTGAGTGTTAGCCGTTTCTACTTTATGTGGTCATACAATCTTAATTGCTTGGGATTGATTAAACTCTGCCCCCATATCTCTGTCTCTCAAACACACGCACACGCACACGCACACACACACACACACACACACACACACACACACACACACACACACACACACACACACACACACACACACACACACACACACACACACACACACACACACACACACACACACACACACACACACACACACACACACACACACACACACACACGACATTAACCTTCGTTCTCCTTATAGAGGGGTGATGACAGTATGGATGGTTCAAAGCAGAGATGATTTGAAAACAGAGTAAAGCAAATGTTGTTTGTTTTATTCAGCTTTATTTATTCCATTTTTTAGGAAATCAATCGGGGTCTCAACTTACTGTTGAGAGTTAGATTAGTAGAATACACAAGGTGCAATTGTTTGACATTTGGTTGTGCATCAGTAGGTTTTCTCTTGTTATTTATGCCAGTCACTGACAGTGACTCAATCAGCCCATGTCAGCTAACATCTTTTAGATTGGTTAGTCTAGCCAGCTATCTAAACTTGTCGTAAACATGTTGCTTAGGGCCCCCAAAAGGCCCTGACTACAAACAGCAATGTCACCATAGCCAGTGTTTATGACACGTGATGTAGTGATGGGTCTTTCGAATACAAGCCGCTTTTTTTGAACAGATGTTTTTGGTGAACGTCAGGAAGCAAATCGCATCTGTGAAAGAGACATTTATTTGGCTCCCTGATTTACACACTGCTACCACTGCTGCTTGATGAGCTCTAGACCACCATTGTAAGTCATAAAACATTATCTGTAGATTAATTATAAAACTTTATCTGTTATCTGTTAACGTTATCTCTCTCTAGGAACAATAGGTAGGGAGGAGAGAGACTCATTCTGGTCCACGTTAATTTTTGCAAGCAATTTAATTTCATCTGGTAAAGAAATGTTTTTGAACTCACATTTCACGATCTGAGAAAAATGATAGGCAACTTCTTAGGCTTAACATTAGAAATGTTAAACATGAAATGTTTTTGTATGAAATTTCAGCACTACTGAACACAGAGGAGCCAAACGAACAGCTCATTTAGGTGAGTGGAGTTAAAAGATCAGGCTCATGGAAAAATCCATCACTAATGTGGCCTGCTACTCATCCATCTGGCCCGGTGAACCACTCATGCCATGGATAACATCTGAAGCAGGTTGAAGAGTGGTGCCATATGATCCTCTCTTCATTACAGAGGGACTGACACTCCTCGGCAATTGTGTACCTACAGTCATCCGTTCTGGACTACCTCTGTGGGTTTCCATTCTCTGTTATTTGGGTTCTGTTGTGTCCACTGGAGATGTGCATTATTCAAAATTATAAACTGGGTGGTTTGAGCCCAGAGGGCTGATTGGCTGACAGCCAGCTGTCGAAAATCAGACCGTATTCCATGGGTATGACAAAACATGTATTTGTACTGTTCTAATTATGTTGGTAACCACTTTAAAATAGCAATAAGGCACCTTGTGGGTTTGTGGTATATTGCTAATATACCACGCCTAAGGGCTGCATCCAGGCACTCCGCTTTGTGTCGTGCCTAAGAAGGTAAGGTATATTGGCCATATACAGTGGCTTGTGAAAGTTTTCACCCCCTTTGCACTTTTCCTATTTTGTTGCCTTACAACCTGTAATTAAAATAGATGTTTGGGGGGTTTGTTCATTTGATTTACACAACATGCATACCACTTTGAAGATGCAAAATATTTGGAGGGGGTGAAACAAGAAATAAGACAACAAAAAAACAGAACTTGAGTGTGTATAACTACGCCCCCCCCCCCTCAATACTTTGTAGAGACACCTTTTGCAACAATTACAGCTGTAAGTCTCTTGGGGTATGTCTCATCTAGCCACTGGGATTTTTGCCCATTCTTCAAGGCAAAACTGCTCCAGCTCCTTCAAGTTGGATGGGTTTTGCCATTTTTAAGTCATACCACAGACTCTCAATTGGATTGAGGTTAGGGCTTTGACTAGGCCATTCCAAGACTTTTAAATGTTTCCCCTTAAACCACTCGAGTGTTGCTTTAGCAGTATGCTTAGGGTCATTGTCCTGCTGGAATGTGAACCTCCATCCCAGTCTCTCTGGAATACTGAAACAGGATTTTTTTTCCTAATTTTGTCTGTCATAATTGAAGTGTACCTATGATGAAAATTACAGGCCTCTCATCTTTTTAAGTGGGAGAACTTGCACAATGGGTGGCTGACTAAATACTTTTTTTGCCCAACTGTACATATACATATTAGATGAGTAATGCAGGGTATGTAAAAATTATATTAAGTGGCATTGTTAAAGTGGCTAGTGATACATTTTTTACATCAATTTCCATCCATTTCCATGATTAAAGTGGCTGGAGTTGAGTCAGTATGTTGGCAGCAGCCACTCAATGTTAGTGGTGGCTGTTTAACAGTCTGATGGCCTTGAGAATCTGTTTTTCAGTCTCTCGGTCCCTGCTTTGATGCACCTGTACTGACCTCGCCTTCTGAATGATAGCGGGTTGAACAGGCAGTGGCTCGGGTGGTTGTTGTTCTTGATGATCTTTATGGCCTTCCTGTGACATTGGGTGGTGAAGGTGTCCTGGAGGGCAGGTAGTTTGCCCCCGGTGATGCATTGTGCAGACCTCACTACCCTCTGGAGAGCCTCACGGTTGTGGGCAGAGCAGTTGCCGTACCAGGCGGTGATACAGCCGACAGGATTGTGCATCTGTAGAAGTTTGTCAGTGCTTTTGGTGACAAGCAGAATTTCTTCAGCCTCCTGAGGTTGAAGAGGCTAGGGCCCTCACCTCCTCCCTGTAGGCCGTCTCGTCGTTGTTGGTAATCAAGCCTAACACTGTAGTGTCGTCCGCAAACTTGATGATTGAGTTGGAGGCGTGCTTGGCCACGCAGTCGTGGGTGACCAGGGAGTACAGGAGAGGGCTCAGAACGCACCCTTGTGGGGCCCCAGTGTTGAGGATCAGTGGGGTGGAGATATTGTCACCTACCCTCACCACCTGGGGGTGGCCCGTCAGGACGTCCAGTACCCAGTTGCACAGGGCGGGGTCGAGACCCAGGGTCTCTTGATGACGAGTTTGGAGGGTACTGTGGTGTTAAATGCTGAGCTGTAGTCGATGAACAGCATTCTCACATAGGTATTCCTCTTGTCCAGATGGGTTAGGGCAGTGTGCAGTGTGGTTGCGATTGCGTCGTCTGTGGACCTATTGGGGCGGTAAGCAAATTGGAGTGGGTCTATGGTGTCAGGTAGGGTGGAGGTGATATGGTCCTTGACTAGTCTCTCAAAGCACTTCATGATGACAGAAGTGAGTGCTTCGGGGCGGTAGTCGTTTAGCTCAGTTACCTTAGCTTTCTTGGGAACAGGAACAATGGTGGCCCTCTTGAAGCATGTTGGAACATCAGACTGGGATAAGGATTGATTGAAAATGTCCGTAAACACAGGACGCGGCTGGGGATGCAGTCTGGGCCTGCAGCCTTGCGAGGATTAACACGTTTAAATGTTCTACTCACGTCAGCTCCAGTGAAGGAGAGCCTGCAGGTTTTGGTAGCTTAGTGATAGCTTAGTGGTGTTGCAGACTCTGGGGACTTTCAGAACAGGTGTATATATACTGAGATCACGTGACACTTAAATAAAGTCCACCTGTGTCCAGATTTTATTTAGGAGTTTCATAGCAAAGGAGGGATATACATATGCACGCACCACTATTTCCGTTTTTTTTTTGTTTTTGTTTTTTTGAAACAACCATTTTTTTCCTTTCACTTCACCAATTTGTACTATTTTGTGTATGTCCATTACATGAAATCCAAATAAATGTAAATTACAAGTTGTAATGCAACAAAATAGGAAAAACGCCAAGGGGGATGAATACTTCCGCAAGGCACTGCACCCCACCCCCTTGAGCCTTATTGCTTAAGTACAGGGCATGCTCTCTTTTAAGTGTAAAAGGAGGCATATGGCACAAGGAGGAGCAGGTTTAGAAGGAGCAAAGAGATGATGAGAAGAGAGGAGTCGGATGAGAGTAATCCAGTCATTGGGAAGATTGTCCCCCGCACACACAACATCCCCTCCAGCTCTCTCCTTCTCTGGCTGTTTGATCACCCACATTAAAATAGTAATTACAAGCACACAACACCAGCAGGGATAGCTTGCCTCCCCCAGCAGTGCTTCACAAGCACAAAGGGCATTAACATCCCTTCCAGCCTCTCCACCGTCAGCCTGTTTTTATGGGTGGCACAGGGGACTTAGAACTCCCAGCTCCACCATCCGTGCCTCTCCACAGTCAGCCTGTTTTTATGGGTGGCACAGGGGACTAATGGGTGGCACAGGGGAACTAGGGTATGCATGAGTGTCTGAGCTGTGTGCTAGTCGTATGAAAAGACAGCTCGGTGCATTCAACATGTCAACACCTCTCACAAAGACAGGTAGTGATGCAGTCAATCTCGCCTCTACTTTGAGCCAGGAGAGATTGACATGCATGTCAATGATGTCACGTAGCTCTCTGTGTACATTTAAGGGACAGTCGTGCTGCTCTGTTCTGGGCCAACTGTAACTTGCCTATATCCCTCTTTGTGGCACTTGACCATATGACTGGGCACTAGTCCAGGTGCGACAAAACCAGGGCCTGTAGGAGTTGTTTTGTTAATAGCAATGTCAAGAAAGCAGAGCAGCGCTTTATTACGGACAGACCTCTCCCCATCTTAGCTACCGTTGCATCAATATGTTCTGACCATTACAGTTTACAATCCAGGGTTACACAACAAGCAGCATTAGTCTCATCAATGTGCTCAATTTCCACATTGTTCATTCCAAGATCTTGGAACAGTACCTCATTAAGCTGGTTGAGAGAATGTGAAGTGTACAAAGCTGTCATTAAGGCAAAGGGTGGCTACTGTAAGGTTCTGTATTTATTTTCTTAGTCAACCTTGTGTTCTGTTTCGTTGTGTTCTTGAATGTAGCCCTGTCTTTCATTTTTGTTCATTGATTTCACCTGTGTTAGTTACTCACCTGGTCTCATCAGCTCCTTATTTAGTTCAGCTCATTCTGTTTGTACCTTTGTGAGGTATTTTTTGTTTTGACTCTACTAAACCTTTTCCTAGCTTGTTTGTGAGAACCAGTTATAGCCTTCAGTCCTAGTTTTGATTCACCTGCCTATTTGCCTACCTGTGACCACTATTCCTGCCTTCTGTGATAGCGAGATAAACACCTGCTGTGCTTTGCGTGTGAATCTACACCTTTTCTCCCTGAGTATTCATTACAGAATACCTCACAAAGGCACAAACAGAATAAACTGAACTCAATAAGGAGCTGATGAGACCAGGTGAGTAACTAACACAGTTGAAATTAAAGAAATTCTAAACCATAGCGGAGAGATAATGGCGATAGAAAGTGATTTCCGAAATGTTTTTCATTCTTATAGATTGACTGACACATGTTATAATTTTGGCGCTGTGTGTGTTACTTTTTAAAGTCTTGGACATTTCATAAGTGTGAAGAGCAAAGAGAAGAGGAAGTTATAAAGTTTGGTTTTAATCTTACGATAAGAGGTAAGGAAAAACGTTGAAATGAGAGGGGTTATATATTTTTGCCCACTGGGAAAAAAGGAATAGGATATGAGCTGAAAGTAAGGAAGAGTTAGTTGCTGTGTTGACTACTAATTTTCAGGGTAAATTGCTAGAGGCAGGTAGATTGTTGTGGAATAACATAAAACTGCGTCATTCCGTTGGATATACAATAACATTACTCAAATTGTTTTGACCGTTGTTCAGTTACACTCTTTTCTGTACTTCTGGCAGTACAATTTTGATTGAGAGATGTTGATTTAACTGAATCAAACATTGTATTCTGATGTGTTTGAGTAGGATTCTTTCTTCCAGGATGGAGGGAAGTTATGTAAAATATGTCATTTGAAGGAGCCATGGGAGAACGCGTTTACATTTTTATTAAATGCCTGGGATTAAATGACTGATTTCTTACGCTGAGAAATGTACTACATTTGCGACAGAGGAAAAAGTATAACATTTAGATACATTTATCCTGATATCATTACTAATTAAGCATACATATACATTGATGTTGATTATAATTTACGATTAATGATTTGAGGTACAGTTGAATTATCATTAGGTTTGGTTTATAGTTCACTTTTGAGTCTCTGAATCGATGTAGTGTAATGAATACTAACAAAGTGTTTTGTGTTTTTCTGGGAAAATGGGTGTTTCATTGTCTCTCTTTGAAATGTTTCCTGGGACTATAATCTTGGGGGAGAGTGAGTGTTTCCTGGGACTATAATCTTGGGGAGAGTGAGTGTTTCCTGGGACTATAATTGTGGGGAGAGTGAGTGTTTCCTGGGACTATAATCGTGGGGAGAGTGAGTGTTTCCTGGGACTATAATTGTGGGGAGAGTGAGTGTTTCCTGGGACTATAATCGTGGGGAGAGTGAGTGTTTCCTGGGACTATAATCTTGGGGAGAGTGAGTGTTTCCTGGGACTATAATCTTGGGGAGAGTGAGTGTTTCCTGGGACTATAATCTTGGGGGAGAGTGAGTGTTTCCTGGGACTATAATCTTGGGGAGAGTGAGTGTTTCCTGGGACTATAATCTTGGGGAGAGTGAGTGTTTCCTGGGACTATAATCGTGGGGAGAGTGAGTGTTTCCTGGGACTATAATCTTGGGGAGAGTGAGTGTTTCCTGGGACTATAATCGTGGGGAGAGTGAGTGAGATTGAGGCCATAAACTACCAAATTGAAAAGGGCCTGGAAGTTTTTGTTTTTACCTTAAGGTTTGCAAATACACACACATAAAACATTTGTTATGACTATTTGTTGGTGTTTTTAAACGCACTTGGAGTTTTTATTTTCTGAGTTTTAATTAAACATTAATTATTTTGATAAAGGAATGTTCTGGGGAACCTGGGACAAGCAAGTAGGAAATAATGAACTATTTTTATAATTTGTCTAATATAGTAAAAAAAACACTTCTTTGAAGGGTTTTGTATGACCTATGACCTCTGATGACCTTCCGTTGTGGCTTGATCAACCACATTGGAAAGCACTTTGGATAATGAATTTATGGTCATTTGTAATACTGCTTTCAAGATCATTTGTGTAATTGGTAAATATGTTTGAGTTTATTGTTCTTAGCCATATTTGTAATTTGGACCACTGTGAAGAATGAGAGGGCATTGCTTTTAACTAAGGGTATGCTGCTTTAAGTCTATTTTCCTATGACCACATGGGTTGAATAATTTTTCTTTGTGGAGTTTTTACAGTTTAGTGATTTTAATTTGATTAGGTTATTAGAATTTTTTTAAATATATTTTTTCCAGTTTTTTTTTTTTTTTTTTTTTTTACATTACTCACATAGAGAGATATGTGTAAAACATGGGGGGGTTCAGTTTTTTGAGGTTTTGAATTAAAGTTATACACCTTGAGTGATATGTGAAGGAGTGTATTGTATTGTTGTGTTTGTTTTGTTCTATTCCCGAGGGGTACAGGTCTAACTTCTTGATCCTTGGCTCTACGATGGAGTTGACAGTGAGATGGGGAGTATAAGTCAATTTGAAAGAATAGTTTCAATATAATGTGTTGATATTTTCTTTGAAATATGTTCAGATATGTGTATTAAGAATAATTGGTAAAAGTTCTAATTTATCATGTAGTTAATGAACTGAACTAAACTGTTGTTCTGATCTGTTCTTTGGAGGTGATCATGAAAAGTGACATCAGGTGGTATCTTAATGCATGGAAGAGATCATTGGACCGAATAGTGTGCGTACCTCTCTAACTGGCTGAAGAAGAGTGACAAAGGTGTTGAAGAAGGCCTTCTGAACCACTTCTACCGAGAGAAAGGAACCAAGCCAGAATTTGGTGTACAGTATCAGATCTAAGCTATCAACAGCTTTTCTTTCATGCTTCTCTTTGGCATGTGAGAGAAGAGTCCACATGGAGTGATCATGGAGAGAGATCTGTTGTAACCTTTTCTTATGATGCTGGTATATTGCTTGACGAATGGACAAGTAATGAGTGGTAAAGATGAGACATTGAAATTGGGACATTATCATGGGCCGTCCACTTTGAACTGTAAAGCTATCTGAAGAAGAACGAAAAAGACGCCAGAAGAATCAGTGCTTGAGAGGGGATCAACTGTGCCAATAAAATTGTTTTATACTTTTGTGGTATTAGGTTGATTGTAGAGGTCTACACCATGTAAAATTATAGTAATTTAGATTAAGAATGCATTGAGATACTGATCTGTATTATAATCATGATTAAAAAAGTTAATAGTGGAATTATGGGATAATTATACTGAATGAATGTAAAATCTGCTAATATTGATGTGTGTTAAATTGATGTTTTTACTTTGAGTGATAAGACCAATTTGAATCACTGAAGAATGTCATTCTAAATTTTGGTTGGATAAATAGTTGGGTTAATTATGATTTGGAATATGAATGATTTCCCTGACCTATTCTCTATTCCTGACTACATCTCTGAGCATGAGGACTTAGAGGGATGCCTGTCCTATATGTTGTGAGGAGGCCTGTGTTTAGATACTGGTTCTCATGTAACTTAGGGAGCATTTCTATGTTATGTTTTTATCTTCCTCAAATGGATTATTCTGTTTTATTAAACATGTGCAAGTTTGTCTTGTAGAATAAAGGTTGTAAACTTAGTTTCAGAAGGGAGAAAGCTTATATGTAAGCTAAGGTATTTGACATTGAAGGGATTTTATTTTTTAAATATTGAGTATGTAATTAATGTTCTGATTCTTTAGAAGGGGCAATGTCCCTGAGAGGGGAATGTCGTAGCAGAATCAGAATCACTTTAGGTAACATTTATAAATAAGATGTTTTATTAATTTTCATAAGCATGCTTATGTGGAAAAAGTTACTTGGGCCCAGAGAGGGGAGAGGTCGGGTTAGTCTTATCTGTGAATGTGTCTGTAAATTATTCCTAAACCATGTGAGGGGATGGTGTGATGAATGGGGAACCAGTTAGGTGGCTCCACAATGTCTGTGTGCCAGTCACGTCTCTCTGTAAGCTTGTCCAGGATAGGGTGTATTTGATATATGCCATTGGATGAGGTAATGTTTTTGGTTCTAAGTGGTACCAAGAACGAGATGAGAGCTTTGGTTTAGGAGACCAAACTGAATAATAATAATTTATAGCTAATGCTATAAAATATGGGATACTCCTTTTTCTGGTAAAAGGTTATTTGTATAATGTTCCTAAGATCTGTTATTCGTCATGTGAGTTTTGATGGGTGTGTCTTGGCTATAAATGATACCAAGGACTGTTTTGTAAGCACTCTCAGAGAATTCATTTATGACACTGAATTGATCTGAGAGTCACAGGGCTATGGGTGAAGCTCATATAATTAAAAATTGACTTTATGATAACTCCGATTTGTGTGTGGTTTGCTCTCATGATTTGGTAATAGAGGAAATGTCCACAACAGCATGCTGAAAGTTAGTTGTTAATTTGTTTACTGTGAAATAGCTTTGTATCTGGTGGTAGCAGGTTGATTGGCCGGCTGTTTCAGCCAGTTAAAGGTGCTTTGCTATTCTTGGGTAGCAGAATGACTTTTGCTTCCCTCCAGGCCTGAGGGCACACTTTCCTGTAGGTTGACATTGAACAGATGACAAAAGTCAGGTACTGGATTCCCACGTGGTAATTACAGTAATGTCATATTTTCATCCATATCGGGTGAACCGTTTAGAAGTTACAACACTTTTTGAACATAGTCCTCCCATTTTAGGGGACCAAAAGATTTGGGACAAATTCACTTATGTGTATTAAAGTAGTCAAAGTTTAGTATCTGGACCCATATTCCTAGCACATAATGATTACATCAAGCTTGTGACTCTCCAAACTTGTTGGATGCATTTACTGTTTGTGATGGTTGTGTTTCAGATTATTTTGTGCCCAATAGAAATGAATGGTAAAAAAAATGTGTTGTGTCATTTTGGATTCACTTGTAAATAAGACTGTTTCTAAACACGTCTACGTTAATGTGGATCCTACCATGATTACAGATAGTCCTGAATAAATCATTAATAATGGTGAGTGAGAAAGTGATGCGAACCTCCCCTGTTATTGTAATGGTGAGAGCTTATGTATTGACATTTGCATATCTAACTTTCTCACTTTATTCAGGACTATCCGTAATCATGGTAGATTCCACATTAATGTAGTCGTTTTTGGAAACAAATTCTATTCTTATTTAAAATTAATATAACTCAAATGACACAATGCATTATTTACCATTAATTTCTATTGGACACAAAATATCGGACACACAACCAAAAACAAACAGAAAAAGTGTCTAAGTTTCACAATTATAGGAATATGGGTCCAAATACTAAACGTTTGACTACTTTAATACACATAAGTGAATTTGTCCCAATACTTTTGGTCCCATATAATGGGGGGACTGTGTACAAAAAGTGCTGTAATTTCTAAATGGTTCAAACGGACATGGATGAAAATGCCCTCAAATTAAAGCTGACAATCTGCACTTTAACCTCATAGTCATGTTATAAGTGCTGGAGTAGAGACAAAACAACAACAAAATGTGTCATTATCCCAATACTTCTGTAGCTCACCGCATATGTATCGACATATCAAAATATCAGGTGGCTTGATCCTCGTCTTGTTTCACAGTGAATACAAGTGTCATAGTTAAAGTGTGTGTGACACAACAAACTATTGGCTGTGGGGCAGACTTTCAAATTCTTTGAGCCTCCAGGCTTCAGATAATGCCGCTCTAATTAAATGTGTATTTTTTTATTGATCGAATTAACTGAATGCGCCACGTTTGACAATTAACGTTATGTTACGCTTCTAAAGATAACTAGAATAATATATAATAATAATAATAATAATAATATATGCCATTTAGCAGACGCTTTTATCCAAAGCGACTTACAGTCATGTGTGCATACATTCTACGTATGGGTGGTCCCGGGGATCGAACCCACTACCCTGGCGCTACAAGCGCCATGCTCTACCAACTGAGCTACAGAAGGACCACATAGAACATTTGCACAGATTTCCAAACGGTGATGTTGTGTTCATTTGACAATACATTCACCTGTCTTTACTGCCATTACTACCCTATTCCCATGGTTTAATCATGTGCGTAATTGCGCAGTAAACGCCCCACCCCCCTCCATCTCTCTCTCCCCCTCTCCCTCTCTCCGAACTAACAATCCTCTCCACTCTAGCATGAACGCGGCCAATGCGCAACGACCAGATTAAAGTAGGAACTTCAGGCTACCATCTGACCCTGGTTTCTTGGACTGCCGTCGTACGCGAGGGAACCATACATTCAAAACATTTTTCTTTCCTTGCACAAATACAAACTGTAGAGCGTGGCCAGGCATTGTTGGAGTCGCGGGCAACCTTGTGCGTACGCACTGAAAACAAAACACTGCAGGATGCTACTTCTCCTGGTCATTCCGTCTGTGATTTAGATTGAACAGTGATGTTTCCACATAATGGGTCAACTGATTAGATGAAAATTACTACTTTGATCAAATTGCGCAATTTGCGACCCTCGCCTTGTGTATCTCTGCTTGGAATGCATGAGGAGAATGGGGAGGAACAGACGTGTCTATCCAGAATGGATATAACCCCAACAGCTTTTGCCGCATCGAACTCATCAGAGGATACTAATGGCACGAGTGCCCAAATACCTCTGCCTCACTCCCAGAGCGTGGCAGTCTTCATCGTGTTCCTGGTCACCGTTATCATTCTGGTGACAATCGTAGGGAATGTACTTGTTGTGGTGGCCGTTTTCACCAGCCGCGCGCTCCGTGCGCCGCAGAATCTCTTCCTTGTATCTTTGGCATCGGCAGATATATTAGTGGCCACCTTGGTCATCCCTTTCTCCCTCGCCAACGAGATCATGGGTTACTGGTACTTTGGGAGCACCTGGTGCGCCTTCTACTTGGCCCTTGACGTTCTCTTCTGCACGTCCTCCATAGTGCACCTATGTGCCATAAGTCTGGACAGGTACTGGTCTGTAACCAAAGCTGTTAGCTACAATCGGAAGAGGACGCCCAGGCGTATTAAGTGTATGATCACCGTGGTCTGGGTCATATCAGCAGTCATCTCTTTTCCACCGTTAATTATGACCAAACACGACGAGCATGAGTGCTTGCTCAACAACGAAACATGGTATATTCTCTCGTCTTGTCTGGTATCATTTTTCGCCCCGGGTCTAATCATGATTCTGGTGTATTGTAAAATATATAAAGTGGCCAAGCAGCGCGCATCAACCGTGTTTGCAGCAAAGAACGGGACGGAGAGACAGCCCTCGCAGTCGGAGACGTGCTTCGTGCCCAGGAGGAAGTTTGAGGTGGAGAGCCCCAGCAGCCCCAGTTTAGGTGGCCACATGCGGAAAGGAGAGCTCGATGATATTGACCTGGAGGAGAGCTGCGTCGCCGACAGCAAACCCAAGAACTGTCTCTTCTCCAAGAGAGTGAAAGTGGAGGGGGCAAACACTTTCCCAAAACAGAGTTGTCGCGTGTCATGGGCTTCAAACCGCAACGCGAAGCTCTCTCAGGAGCAAAAGATTAGACAGATGTCACTGTCAAAGACCAAACTGGCGCAGATGCGTGAAAAGCGCTTTACGTTTGTCCTTGCAGTGGTGATGGGGGTGTTTGTACTCTGCTGGTTCCCATTCTTTTTTACTTACAGTCTGCACGCAATATGCAGAGATTGTTGCCCAATTCCCGATGCTCTCTTTAATCTGTTTTTCTGGATTGGTTACTGTAACAGTTCAGTGAACCCTATCATTTATACAATATTTAATCGCGATTTTCGGAGATCTTTCAAGAAGATCATATGCCAGACATCACACACATAGGTTTACAAAAAAAATGTATCTCTCTCTATATGTGTGTGAGTGTGGGTAAGCTCTGTTGCGTTTAGTATCTGTACTTATGAGACGTGTAAAAAAAGTGTTTGTAGAATACTGTGATAAGATTTTAAATAATAATAATTTAATGTCATGTAAAAAATTGACTTCAAAATGAGTGAGTTTGTAACCGTCAGATGGTGTTTCTGTGGACTTGAGTGCATCAGGTTGCAAACCTGCATCATTTATTTAAAAACAAAGAATTATGTATCCAATCTACATATTCGAGAAGCATGAGTCAGACAACACTGTTATGTTTCTCCATGTTGTTAATCACATTTAGCAGTGTTCTGTTATTAATACATTAAAGGGCTTTTGATGTAAAGAGGCAATTAATGACTTGTTACTGTCTGAGACATCTAACCTAATGTAGCAGGCATAGACAAGATATCTGCGATTAGATCCCCTACATACTGGTCTTGACGAGAAGAACAACCAACCCGTCAGCGGCGGTTCTCTTCTGCGTTGTTCAACCAATCCAGTAAATGTGGAGGATGAGTTAAGATGGCGTGTCGCCGTATTAAGGTCCAAAAGCAGAAGTCATGTCAAAGGCTCTCGTTCCATTTCTCCTGAAGCGGAACATCCAAATTGTTGGACCCAGCAGATGCTAGAGACAAAGACAGTACAGTAAGAAGATAGGCAGAAACTGCTTCTCCAAAATAAATCCCCGATCACACAATCGAATCTAGGTTGTGCCTTTAGATTTTGAGAAAATGAACTACTAAGTAATCATTTTTCAATTCTCTCATTGACTTCTCAAACCCCAAACCCAGGCCTGGTCGGATTGGTCTGTTTCGCTATAGTGTTCCCAGAAGTCTTGCGACGTTGCGCCTCTAAGTTTGGAAACTCTGTACTAGAGACAATGTCTTAAGTAGCTGAACATGTTATTACTCTTGTGAAAGAGACAAACTGATGTGTTTTTCATTTTCGTAAAAAAACAACAACTTTATATTGTTTATATATTATATTTATATTATATTTATAACTTTGATTTGACAGCCTCTTCTGCCAACTTCTGTCTGTAACTTCCAGACAATTTGAGCTACAGACTAATATGACCCCTCTATGGAAACATGAGACTCATGTCGGTTGTTTTGCTCTAGGACGCCCACAAGCCTCAAGACTAATCTGAAGGTAGCCTGGTATCAGTTATGGAAGTATACAGTACTGGTCAAACGTTTGGAAAGACCTACTCATTCAAGGGTTTTTCTTTATTCGTAATATTTTCTACATTGTACAATAATAGTGAAGACATCAACAATGTAATAACAAACGGAATCATGAAGTAACCAAAAAAAGTGTTAAGCAAATCAAAAAATATATATATTTGAGATTCTTCAAAGTAGCCACCCTTTGCCTTGATGACAGCTTTGCACACTCTTGTGGAGTCCCAGGAAAAGCCAGACTACAAAAGCTTGTTGGACACATATTTCAACTTATTTTCTTTAGCCTATTGGATGAATTATGCATGCTTACTATTGCTTTCTGAATGTGAAATAGGCTACATCATTAAGAACGTTCGGGGAGTTGGAAGGGAGAAGCCCACATTTTCCTGTGGGCCAATCTTAACACTGGGTTATATCCTGACATAATACCCCATATGAGTGGTCTGCTAATGTACCTTTCTGGACCTTCAGGACTGTCAAGAATAGACCCAGACTGATCCAAATGGTTGCATAATCAGGCCTAGGCTGTAGGACTATGCAGTTGTTTCAGCCTGAAACAGAACAGGAAGTTTGAGCGGTTATTCAAATGAGCCTATATCACTGCAGTTGACAGCCTATGAACAATACTTGTGTACTCACTTGATACTACAAATAAATTCCTCACTGCACTGTTGTAACCCATGTATAATAATTGTCTTGTCTAAAAAACAGAGGCCTAATCAATAGTGGAGGTTTGTGTGCCCGAAGACCGCACTACAGATCGGCCATTTCATCAATTTTTTTTCTTGCACTTTGACTGGTAAATGTTTAGCCTAAGGCCTAATATTCAGCTAATGAATGGCTTAATATTCAGCTAATGATAATTCAGCTAAGCTTAATATTTAGCTTCTTACTTCAGCTACACATCACTAGCCTCTTTCTTCCAACTGTCCCCCGTGCGCAACAAGCAGGGGTAGGCAACCCTGTATGTATGTATGTATGGTCAAAAAACTATACCGCTCCCGCATCTAGCAAGGACTCCCTCCCCCGGAGGCCCAACTTCCTGCCTTTATCCTAACACACTTACCACAATACAATGAATGGGCTAGAGGGGGGGCCAAAAACTGAGTTACACTAACAAATTAATATAACTCAATCAGGTAAATATAAATCATAAAGGTACGTACCTAATATTTCATCATGTACGTGAATATTTAATATATTTACAGAAATGTACATGGAGCTCAGTATGTTCAGTCTTTTATACAAATATGTCCAAATCGGCTCTAACATACCAGCCCCTAATTGTTGACTGCACTGAATGCACAACAATTACTTAATATTCAAACGTAGAGCCAATACACAAAACATTCTATACCAGAGCACTATTACAGTTCATAGCTATATACAAATATACAAGGTACCATATAGGAAAACAGTCCATAGATCTTAGACTGAGTTTTTTGTATTTATTTCACCTTTATTTAACCAGGTAGGCTAGTTGAGAACAAGTTCTCATTTGCAACTGCGACCTGGCCAAGCTAAAGCATAGCAGTGTGAACAGACAACACAGAGTTACACATGGAGTAAACAATTAACAAGTCAATAACACAGTAGAAAAAAAGGGGAGTCTATATATAATGTGTGCAAAAGGCATGAGGAGGTAGGCGAATAATTACAATTTTGCAGATTAACACTGGAGTGATAAATGATCAGATGGTCATGTACAGGAAGAGATATTGGTGTGCAAAAGAGCAGAAAAGTAAATAAATAAAAACTGTGGGGATGAGGTAGGTGAAAATGGGTGGGCTATTTACCAATAGACTATGTACAGCTGCAGCGATCAGTTAGCTGCTCAGATAGCTGATGTTTGAAGTTGGTGAGGGAGATAAAAGTCTCCAACTTCAGCGATTTTTGCAATTCGTTCCAGTCACAGGCAGCAGAGTACTGGAACGAAAGGCGGCCGAATGAGGTGTTGGCTTTAGGGATGATCAGTGAGATACACCTGCTGGAGCGTGTGCTACGGATGGGTGTTGCCATCGTGACCAGTGAACTGAGATAAGGCGGAGCTTTAACTAGCATTGCCTTGTAGATGACCTGAAGCCAGTGGGTCTGGCGACGAATATGTAGCGAGGGCCAGCCGACAAGAGCATACAAGTCGCAGTGGTGGGTGGTATAAGGTGCTTTAGTGACAAAACGGATGGCACTGTGATAAACTGCATCCAGTTTGCTGAGTAGAGTGTTGGAAGCAATTTAGTAGATGACATCGCCAAAGTCGAGGATCGGTAGGATAGTCAGTTTTACTAGGGTAAGTTTGGCGGCGTGAGTGAAGGAGGCTTTGTTGCGGAATAGGAAGCCGACTCTTGATTTGATTTTCGATTGGAGATGTTTGATATGAGTCTGGAAGGAGAGTTTGCAGTCTAGCCAGACACCTAGGTACTTATAGATGTCCACATATTCAAGGTCGGAACCATCCAGGGTGGTGATGCTAGTCGGGCATGCGGGTGCAGGCAGTGATCGGTTGAAAAGCATGCATTTGGTTTTACTAGCGTTTAAGAGCAGTTGGAGGCCACGGAAGGAGTGTTGTATGGCATTGAAGCTCGTTTGGAGGTTAGATAGCACAGTGTCCAATGACGGGCCGAAAGTATTTAGAATGGTGTCGTCTGCGTAGAGGTGGATCAGGGAATCGCCCGCAGCAAGAGCAACATCATTGATATATACAGAGAAAAGAGTCTGCCCGAGAATTGAACCCTGTGGCACCCCCATAGAGACTGCCAGAGGACCGGACAGCATGCCCTCCGATTTGACACACTGAACTCTGTCTGCAAAGTAATTGGTGAACCAGGCAAGGCAGTCATCCGAAAAACCGAGGCTACTGAGTCTGCCGATAAGAATATGGTGATTGACAGAGTCGAAAGCCTTGGCACGGTCGATGAAGACAGCTGCACAGTACTGTCTTTTATCGATGGCGGTTATGATATCGTTTAGTACCTTGAGTGTGGCTGAGGTGCACCTGTGACCGGCTCGGAAACCAGATTGCACAGCAGAGAAGGTACGGTGGGATTCGAGATGGTCAGTGACCTGTTTGTTGACTTGGCTTTCGAAGACCTTAGATAGGCAGGGCAGAATGGATATAGGTCTGTAACAGTTTGGGTCCAGGGTGTCTCCCCCTTTGAAGAGGGGGATGACTGCGGCAGCTTTCCAATCCTTGGGGATCTCAGACGATATGAAAGAGAGGTTGAACAGGCTGGTAATAGGGGTTGCGACAATGGCGGCGGATACTTTCAGAAATAGAGGGTCCAGATTGTCAAGCCCAGCTGATTTATACGGCTCCAGGTTTTGCAGCTCTTTCAGAACATCTGCTATCTGTATTTGGGTAAAGGGGAACCTGGAGAGGCTTGGGCGAGGAGCTGCGGGGGGGAGCTGTTGGCCGAGGTAGGAGTAGCTAGGCGGAAGGCATGGCCAGCCGTTGAGAAATGCTTGTTGAAGTTTTCGATAATCATGGATTTATCGGTGGTGACCGTGTTACCTGGCCTCAGTGCAGTGGGCAGCTGGAAGGAGGTGCTCTTGTTCTCCATGGACTTCACAGTGTCCCAGAACTTTTGGGAGTTGGAGCTACAGGATGCAAACTTCTGCCTGAAGAAGCTTGGCCTTACCTTGAGTGTATTGGTTCCTGACTTCCCTGAACAGTTGCATATCGCGGGGACTATTGGATGCTATTGCAGTCCGCCACAGGATGTTTTTGTGCTGGTCAAGGGCAGTCAGGTCTGGAGTGAACCAAGGGCTGTATCTGTTCTTAGTTCTGCATTTTTTGAACGGAGCATGCTTATCTAAAATGGTGAGGAAGTTACTTTTAAAGAATGACCAGGCATCCTCAACTGACGAGATGAGGTCAATGTCCTTCCAGCATACCCGGGCCAGGTCGATTAGAAAGGCCTGCTCACAGAAGTGTTTTAGGGAGCGTTTGACAGTGATGAAGTGTGGTCGTTTGACTGCGGCTCCGTAGCGGATACAGGCAATGAGGCAGTGATGTCTGAGATCCTGGTTGAAGACAGCGGAGGTGTATTTGGAGGGCCAGTTGGTCAGGATGACATCTATGAGGGTGCCCTTGCTTACAGAGTTATGGTTGTACCTGGTGGGTTCCTTGATGATTTGTGTGAGATTGAGGGCATCTAGTTTAGATTGTAGGACTGCCGTGGTGTTAAGCATATCCCAGTTTAGGTCACCTAACAGAACAAACTCTGAAGCTAGATGGGGGGCAATCAATTCACAAATGGTGTCCGGGGCACAGCTGGGAGCTGAGGGGGGTCGGTAGCAGGTGACAACAGTGAGAGACTTATTTCTGGAAAGAGTCATTTTCAAAATTAGTAGTTCGAACTGTTTGGGTATGGACCTGGAAAGTATGAGATTACTTTGCAGGCCATCTCTGCAGTGGACTGCAACTCCTCCCCCTTTGGCAGTTCTATCTTGACGGAAGATGTTATAGTTGGGTATGGAAATCTCTGAATTTTTGGTGGCCTTCCTGAGCCAGGATTCAGACACGGCAAGGACATCAGGGTTAGCAGAGTGTGCTAAAGCAGTGAGTAAAACAAACTTAGGGAGGAGGCTTCTGATGTTGACATGCATGAAACCAATGAGGGTGCCTGGGGACATGCAGGGCCTGGGTTTACCTCCACATCACCCACGGAACAGAGAAGGAGTAGTATGAGGGTGCGGCTAAAGGCTATCAAAACTGGTCGCCTAGAGCGTTGGGGACAGAGAATAAGAGGAGCAGGTTTCTGGGCATGGTAGAATATATTCAGGGCATAATGCGCAGACAGGGGTATGGTGGGGTGCGGGTACAGCGGAGGTAAGCCCAGGCACTGGGTGATGATGAGAGAGGTTGTATCTCTGGACATGCTGGTTGTAATGGGTGAGGTCACCGCATGTGTGGGAGGTGGGACAAAGGAGGTATCAGGGGTATGAGGAGTGGGACTAGGGGCTCCATTGTGAACTAAAACAATGATAACTAACCTGAGCAACAGTATACAAGGCATATTGACATTTGAGAGAGACATACAGCGAGGCATACAGTAATCACAGGTGTTGAATTGGGAAAGCTAGCTAAAACAGTAGGTGAGCAACAGCTAATCAGCTAGCACAGCAGGTAAAATGGTGTTGACTAGGCAATGGGGCCGACAGACAAAACAAACAAGCAGAATGGAGTACCGTGATTAATGGACAGTCCAGCGTGCATCAGCTATGTAGCCAAGTGATCAGTGTCCAGGGGGCAGCGGTGGATGGGGCAGGGAAGCTGGATTGGCGAGTGTTATCCAGGTTAAAAAACTAACAATGACTAAATAGCTAGTAGCTAGTTAACTGGTTAGCTTCTGGAGGTTCTTGAGTGTGTTCTAAAAATTAAAAATAATAGCGATTCCGTATCACATTGGGTGAGGCAGGTTTCCGGAAGGTATAAACAAATTTAAAAAATCGGAAAGCGATAGAAAGTACATATGGGTCCAGTGAGTGTATGGGACCGCTGATGCAGACGGTTAGCAGGCCTGTGCTAACAAGCTAACAGTTAGCAGGCCGGGGTAAACAAGGTAGCAGTTAGCGGACCTGGGCTAAACAAGCTAGCAGTTAGCAGGCCGGACAAGCTAGCAGTTAGCAAGCAAGGAGATAGCAAGGGCTAGAGAGTTAGCCTTTGGTGGACGTCGCGATGGGGTGAGTCTGTTTATTCCTCTTCATGCGGTGACATCGATAGACCGGTCGTCGGCCCGGGTATTGTAGCCCAGGAGTATGCTACGGAGGTAAGCACAGGTGCTCTGGCCGGGCTAGCTTCAAGCTAAGTCGGTGGAAACGCTAGCCAGGAGTAATCATCCGGGGTTGCGGTTTAGCTCGATAGCTAGTTGTGAAGATCCAGCTGAAAAATGTCCCGGTTGCGGTGGGAATCCGGGGATAAAAAATAAATAGATCCGTTATGCTCTGGTTAGCGTCGCGTTGTTTGAACTGGCGAGAGCTTTCCGAGCTAAAGGTTAGCTGATGACCGGTTAGCTGAAGACCGCTAGCATAGCTGGTGGTTAGCTGGCTAGCTTCAGTTGAGGGGTTCCGGTTCCGAAGTAAATATAAATACTTTAGGAAAAAGTAGCTACATTGGGTGAGGCGGGTTGCAGGAGAGTATTTGGAAGCTTAGGTTTAGCAAAATGTTTTTAAAGATATGCGAAGAAAAATATGTAAAACGAAAAAGAAACGATATATACAGGGGACACGATACGACAGGACGACTTACTGCTACGCCATCTTGGAAGAAGTGGGTCAGTTGAAGTTTAAAGGTGTTCAACTTCCAAAAATGTCAAGAGTTTGACGTCCAAAAATGTATGACATCAAAGAATGTAAGAATATGACATCAACGAATCAGAGGTGCACATGATTCTAAGATGGAGCACTGTGTGTGTGTGTGTGTGTCACTCCATCGCCTCAAGGAGCAGACAGAGTTTATTGATAGGTCTCTGTAAGATATTGGTCTTAGTCGCTCCGGACAAGACCTTTGGCCCCTGGCAACGCCTCCGCCACATGCCCCATTAGCCAAGAGGTCCTTGGGGCGCTGTCATCGACGATGACCACTAGGTCACCAGGACTGAAGTTTCTCTTAGTTTTGTTCCACTTGTTCCGCTCCTGCGTAAGTGGAAGATACTTCCTGATCCATCTCTTCCAGACGAGGTCAGTGATATATTGTACTTGCTTCCATCTCCTTCGTGAGTATAGGTCGCTTCTCTGGAATAGTCCTGGTGGCAGGACTGGCTTAGCTTTCAGATGAAGCAGATGGTTCGGAGTCAGGGGTTCTAGATCATTAGGGTCATTTGTTACAGTTGTGATTGGTCTGTCGTTCATAATCGCCTCAACTTCACACAAGGCTGTCTGCAAAGCCTCATCATCCAGTACTTTCTCTTTAAGGACTGAATAGAGGATCTTTTTCACCAGTCGGATCAAGCTCTCCCATACCCCCCCCCCCCCATGGTGGGCTCAAGAGGGAGGGTTGAATGACCATGTCACTCCTTCCTTCAGTAATTCATTTTGAATCTTGTTGTGAACCAGCTCTTTCAGAGCTTCTCCTAGTTCTCTGTGTGTTCCAACAAAGTTGGTTCCATTGTCTGTTCTGATACTTGTTACTGGGCCCCTTCGACAGATGAACCTGCGCAGGGCATTGATGCAGGAATCAGTATCCAGATAACTAGCAACTTCTAGATGGACAGCTCGACTCACAAGGCAAGTAAAGATCACACCATACTGCTTCACATAAACGCGAGCTTGCTTAACCTCTATGCCGCCAATGTGAGTAAGACCTTTAAACAGGTCAACATTCACAAGGCCGCAGGGCCAGACGGATTACCAGGATGAGTACTCCAAGGATGCGATGACAAACTGGCAAGTGTCTTCACTGACATTTTCAATCTCCCCCTGTCTCAGTCTGTAATACCAACATGTTTCAAGCAGACCACAATAGTCCCTGTGCCTAAGAACACTAAGGTATCCTGCCTAAATAACTACCGATCCGTAGCACTCACATCTGTATCCATGAAGTGCTTTTGAAAGGGTGGTCATGATCCACATCAACACCAGTATCGCAGAAACTTAAGACCCACACCAATTTGCATACCGTCCAAACAGATCCACAGATGATGCAATCTCTATTGCACTCCATGCTGCCCTTTCACACCTGGACAAAATGAACACTTACAGGCGAAGTCGGAAGTTTAAATACACTTAGGTTGGAGTCAATAAAACTTGTTCTTCAACCACTCCACAAATTTCTTGTTAACAAACTATAGTTCTGGTAAGTCGGTTAGGACATTAACTTTGTGCATGACACAAGTAATTTTTCCAACAATTGCTTACAGACAGACTATTTCACTTATAATTCACTGTATCACAATTCCAGTGGGTCAGAAGTTAACATGCACTAAGTTGACTGTGCCTTTAAACAGCTTGCAAAATTCCAGAAAATGATGTCATGGCTTTAGATGCTTCTGATAGGCTAATTGACATAATTTAAATCAATTGGAGGTGTACCTGTGGATGTATTTCAAGGCCTACCTTCAAACTTAGTGCCTCTTTGCTTGACATCATGGTAAAATCAAAAGAAATCAGCCAAGACCTCTGACAAAAAAAATGTAGACCTCCACAAGTCTGGTTCATCCTTGGGAGCAATTTCCAAATGCCTGAAGGTATGTTAAGGGATTTTTAAAATAAAAAATGACTACTTATGTATACATTTCAATCAGTACTGACTAATCAGAATACTATTATGTTACTGTATAGATGTATGAATTTGATTTTAATCCTAGTACTGAATATAATGTGTGTAATTATAATCAAGAATTAGAACAATGACTGTCTGTTCCTTGGTAGAAACGAATGAACTTATCGTCAGACTGGCTAGAATGCTTATCTACACAGGAAGACCTTGGCCTGGTCAGAAATGATCTATACTAGTGGGGGGTTGATGAAGGAAGGCTTGAGAACTATACTGCCATTGTACCGGAGTGGAGGAGGGACGGGACAGTTTGAAACCTAATGATGTCATTTTCAGTTTATAACCTGTTTTAAATTGTATCATATTCAGTACTCTCGAGAATAAACGCTAGTGCTTGATTTTGAGACTGGTCTCCACCCATTTTATGCAAATAAGTTTCTTACAAATCCTTAGAAATGGGCTGAGTGTATTAATTGAATTGGGTAATAAACATATATGAATTTAATTCCTTTAACAAGGTAACACATTCATCTGATGAACGTACTTTGGTGCGAAAAGTGCAAATCAATCCCAGAACAACAGCAAAGGACCTTGTGAAGATGCTGGAGGAAACAGGTACAACAATATCTATATCCACAGTAAAACAAGTCCTATATCGATACAACCTGAAGGGCCGCTCAGCAAGGAAGAAGCCACTGCCCCCCCCCCCCCTAGTATTATGAAACCGAAATGGAACTGTTTGGCCATAATGACCATCGTTATGTTTGCAGGAAAAAGGGGAGGCTTGCAAGCCGAAGAACACCATCCCAACCGAGAAGCACGGGGGGTGGCAGCATCATGTTGTGGGGGTGCTTTGCTGCAGGAGGAACTGCTGCACTTCACAAACTAGATGGCATCTTGAAGGAGGAAAATTATGTGGATATATTGAAGCAACATCTCAAAAGATCAGTCAGGAAGTTAAAGCTTGGTCGCAAATGGTACTTCGAAATGGACAATGACCCCAAACATACCTCCAAAGTTGTGGCAAAATGGCTTAAGGACAACAAAGTAAAGGTATTGGAGTGGTTAATCACAAAGCACTGACCTCAATCACATAGAATATTTGTGGGAGGAACTGAAAAAGCGTGTGCGAGGAAGGAGGCCTACAAACCTGACTCAGTTACACAAGCTCAGTCAGGAGGAATGGGCCAAATTCACCTGACTTATTGTGGGAAGCTTGTGGAAGGCTAGCGAAGGCTTAGTGAATTCTGGGCTATTTCTGCCCAGGGAATATATCTCGCCCACTCGCCTGGCCGGTCCGACCGCAGAAACCTACCCACCTCCTGGTTAACTCTCTCCACCTGACCATTACTCTCCGGGTGATACCCTGAGGTAAGGCTGACTGAGACCCCCAGACGTTCCATAAATGCCCTCCAAACACGGGTGATAAATTGGGGGCCCCGATCAGAAACTATATCCTCGGGCACCCCGTAGTGCCGGAGGACATGGGTGAAAAGAGCTTCCGCAGTCTGTAGGGCCGTAGGGAGACCGGGCAATGGGATAAGACGGAAGGACTTAGAGAACCGATCCACAACGACCAGGATAGTAGTGTTACCCTGAGAGGGGGGGGGGGGGTCAGTAAGAAAATCCACCGAAAGATGGGTCCACGGCCGTTGTGGAACGGGAAGAGGTTGTAATTTACCTCTTGGCAGGTGTCTAGGAGCCTTACTCTGGGCGCACACCGAACAGGAGGAAACATAGAATCGCACATCCCTCCTCAAAGTGGGCTACCAGTACTTCCTCTCAAGACCTCTCACTGTCCTATAAACACCTGGGTGACCCGAAGAGGGTAGACAATGAGCCCATCGAATCAATTGATCACGAACAGCCAGCGGCACGTACCTACGACCCTCCGGACACTGTGGAGGCGTAGGTTCCCCCCTTAGCGCCCGCTCGATGTCCGCGTCCACATCCCATACTACCGGTGCCACCAGCTTAGCTGCCGGAATGATGGGAGTAGGATCGATGGACCTGTCCTCAGTGTCATAGAGTCTTGACAGCGCGTCAGCCTTAGTGTTGAGGGAACCTGGTCTATATGAGACAGTGAAACGAAATCTGGTGAAAAACATGGCCCACCTTGCCTGACGAGGATTCAGTCTCCTAGCTGATCGGATATACTCCAGGTTACGATGGTCAGTCCAGATAAGGAAAGGGTGCTTAGCCCCCTCAAGCCAGTGTCTCCACACCTTCAGGGCCTTAACCATAGCCAACAACTCCCTATCCCCCACATCATAATTCTGCTCCGCTGGCCCGAGTTTCTTAGAAAAAAAGGCACAGGGGCGGAGCTTCGGTGGCACACCCGAACGCTGTGAGAGCACCGCTCCAACCCCAGCCTCGGATGTGTCCACCTCTACTATAAACGCCAAAGAAGGGTCCGGATGTGCTAACACCGGCGCCTTAGTAAACATCGCCTTCAACTTATGAAAAGCTCCGTTCGCCTCTGCTGACCACTGTAAACGCACCGGCCCCCCCTTCAGCAGTGAGGTAATAGGGGCAGCTACCTGACCAAAACCCCGGAAAAACCTCCGGTAGTAATTGGCAAATCCCAAGAACCGCTGCACCTCCTTTACCGTGGTCGTAGTCGGCCAATTACGCACGGCCTTAACGCGGTCACCCTCCATTACCAAACCAGAGCTGGAAATGCGATAACCCAGGAAGGAAACTGATTGTTTGGAAAACTCACATTTCTCCGCCTTCACATACAGGTCATGCTCCAGCAGTCGTCTAAGAACCTTGTGCACAAGAGATACATGCGCAGAGCGTGTAGCGGAGTAGATCAAAATATCGTCAATATAAACCACTACACCCTGTCCGTGCAGGTCTCTGAGTATTTCATCCACAAAGGATTGAAATATAGCTGGAGCATTCTTTAAACCGTATGGCATAACGAGGTACTCATAATGGCCCGACGTAGTGCTAAATGCAGTTTTCCACTCATCTCCCTCCCGAATACGCACCAAATTATAAGCACTCCTGAGATCCAGTTTAGTGAAGAACTGCGCTCCGTGAAATGATTCCACTACCGTAGCAATGAGAGGTAGTGGGTAACTAAAACTCACTGTGATGGAATTTAGACCTCTATAATCAATACATGGACGCAAACCACCATCTTTTTTCTTCACAAAAAAAGAAACTCGAAGAGACAGGTGACATGGAGGGCTGAATGTACCCCTGTCCCAGAGCCTCGGTGATATAATTTTCCATAGCCACCTTCTCCTCCTGGGACAAAGGATACACATGACTCCTGGGGAGCGCAGCGTTAACCTGGAAATTTATCACGCAATCCCCCTGCCTATGGGGTGGTAATTGGGTCGCTTTCTTTTTACTGAAAACGATAGCCAAATCGTCATACTCAGCTGGAATGCGCACGGTGGAAACCTGGTCTGGACTCTCCACCGTTGTAGCACCGATGGAAACCCCTACACACCTGCCTGAACACTCATCAGACCACCCCTGTAGAGTTCCCTGTTTCCACGAAATCGTAGGATTATGAATAGCCAGCCAGGGAATCCCCAGAACAACTGGAAACGCAGGTGAATCGATAAGGAACAAACTAATTTGCTCCTTGTGATTCCCCTGCGTAATCATCTCCAACGAAATTGTGGCCTTCTTCACCAGCCCTGACCCTAATGGTCGACTATCTAAAGAGTGCACGGGAAAAGGGGGGTTTACTTTTACTAACGGAATCCTCAACCTCTGAGCGAGTCCGCAATCTATAAAGTTTCCAGCTGCGCCTGAATCTACCAGTGCCTTATGCTGGAGAGAAGGAGAATAATTTAGGAAACAAATTAATAGGAACATGTGACCAACAGGAAACTCTGGGAGAGTGTGGTGCTTACTCACCTTGGGTGAACGATGAGTGTTCTGCCTGCCCTCATGATTCCCAGATGAATTCCTCCAGCACCGACCAGACGTGTGCCCTCTCCGGCCACAACTGGTACAGGAGGAGCTTCCTCCTCCGATCTCCCTTGACGCGGTACCTCCTAGCTCCATCGGGATAGGGGCAGGAGGATCAGGAGGTAGAACTGACAGGACCCTTTCAGAACATCCACGAGCAGCTAGCAGATGGTCCAACCGGATCGACAGGTCTATCAGTCCATCCAGGCCAAGTGTAGTATCCCGACAGGCCAGCTCCCTACGGACGTCCTCTCTCAGGCTACACCTGTAATGGTCTATCAGGGCCCTGTCGTTCCACCCTGCTCCCGCAGCCAAGGTCCGGAACTCCAGCGCGAAGTCCTGCGCGCTCCTCGTCCCCTGTCTCAGATGGAACAATCTCTCACCCGCCGCACGACCCTCTGGAGGGTGATCGAACACGGCCCTGAAACGGCGGATGAACTCTGGGTAGTTGTCTTTCGCCGAGTCGGGCCCGTTCCAGACGGCATTAGCCCACTCCAGGGCTCTACCGGTCAGGCAGGTGATGAGGACCCCTACTCTCTCCTCCTCCGAGGGGGCCGGTCAAACGGTGGCCAGGTAGAGGTATAATTGCAGCAGGAATCCCTGGCACCCTGTCGCTGCTCCATCGTAATTCCTCGGAGGCGTCATGTGCAGAGCGCTGGAACCGGATCCAGATGGGGGAGATGGTAGAGTTGCTGGTGGGAGGGTCGGTGGGGTAGTAGGGAAACCATTCCTCTCCCAACGATCCATCCTCTCCATCATCTGATCCATCGCTGATCCTGGGCGATGGAGGATGGATGTGTGATGATGGACTCTCTCCTCCATAGTGGGAAGAGGAGTGGTCGCTGCTCCTGCTGACTCAATATCGAGGTGCGGGCTTCTGTTACGATAATGAGTGAAGAGACGGAACATTTAGAAAACGCTGACGTCATTTTCAGTTTATAACCTGTGGTAAAATGTGTAAGTACTCAGTACTCTCTTGAATAAAGGCTGCTATTTGACTTTAAGACCAGGCTCTGTCCATTCCTATAAAATAAGGGTCTTACAAATTCTTATGAATTGACAGAGTGTTTAATTTTAATTGGGAATTAAAACAGAGGAATAAAATTCCTTCAATAACATCTAATCAAATGGTTACCCAGACTACTTGCATTGCCCCCCCCCCCTTTAGGCTGCTGCTACTCTCTGTTATTATCTATGCACAAGTCACTCTAATAACTCTACCCACATGTATATATTACCTCGACTAGCCGGTACTGTACTGGTACCCCCTGTATATAGCCTGGATAATTTTTATTTTACTGCTGCTCTTTAATTATTTGTTACTTTAGTTCTTATTTTTTTGTATTTTTCTTAACTGCATTGTTGTTTAAGGGCTTGAGTAAGCATTTCTCTGTTGTATTCGGCACGTGACATACATTTTGATTTGACACGGGGAGAGGCGTTGTGGCGTGAAGTGTTGCTTTATTTGTTTTTTGGAACCAGGTTTGCTGTACACTTGCGCTGTATTAGATGTAAGGGAGTTCCATGCACTCATGACTCTGGATAATACTGTACGTTTCCTTGGATTTGTTCTGAATCTGGGGACTGTGAAAACACCCCTGGTGTCATGTCTGGTGGGGTAAGTGTGTTTGTCAGTGCTGTGTGTAAGTTAACTATGCAAACCATTTAGAATTTCCAACACATGAATGTTTCTTATAAAAACAAGAAGGGATGCAGTCAGTCTTTTCCTCAACTCTCAGCCAAAAGAGACTGGCAGCATAGAGTTAATATTAGCCCTCTGATTACAATGAAGTGCAAGATGTGTGGCTCTGGCCAATGCAGACACCGTATTGACATGCAGCGCCTTTAACAGGCAGCGTGCAGTACGATGTATTCATCAGCTTATTGACAGGTGTAGGACTACAGAAAGATAAATGACTTTCCTCTAGTGTGGAAGCTCACCAACATTTTATAGTTCCGTGGCAAGCCTACGTATCGCTATAGTTATTGGCTTTGGATGTGCCCACAGCAACATTCGAAAATTAGGTGGATAGGACAGACACTTGGAAGCAAACTTCCTTTGATTTTTTGACTGTTTTTCCATGCATGAATCTGTTATTCAATTCATTTCTATGGGCTAATGCAGTCAGGCCAAATTCAATGTTTCATTTAATTATATATTTTTTATATGCATAAAGGGGTTCTGAAATTATAAATCAAATAGCTAAATATTATCCTTGGTCAGTGTTAACATAAGAAAATAAAACATTCTTGGCCTAAACAAAACATAGCCAAAAATGTAGTAAATGTAAAATAATGTGCTTGTTCTTTTTATTTATCAAAACTATGAAATGACACACAAAGAATCATGTAGTAACCAAAAAAGTGTTAAACAAATCAAAACATATTTGAGATTCTTCAATGTAGCCACCCTTTGCCTTGATGACATCTCAACCTGTATCTATGTAGTGACTGAGTGTATTGATACAGCATTCAAAGTATAATTAACTTCACCATGCTCAAAGGGATATTCAATGTCTGCATTTTTTTATTTTCTACCAATAGGTTCTCTTCTTTGCGAGGCATTGGAAACCTCCCTGGTCTTTTTGGTTGAATCTGTGTTTGAAATTCCCTGCTCGACTGATGGACCTTACAGATAGTTGTACTGTATGTGTGGAGTACAGAGATGAGGTAGTTATTTAAACATATTGTTAAACACTATTGTGACTTGTTAAGCATGTATTTTTTTTTCTCCTGAACTTATTTAGGCTTGCCATAAATAAGTTTGGATGCTTATTGACACAAGACACAAGACATTTCAGCTTTTAGTTTTTAATAATATATTTTTTAAAACAACATAATTCCACTTTGACATTATGGGGTATTGTGTGTAGGCTAGTGACAAACACATCTGAATGTAATCCATTTTAAATTCAGGCTGTAACACAGCAACATGTGGAAAAGTAAAGTGATGTGAATACTTTCTGAAGGCACTAAGTTGAAAACGCCATTTAAAAGCACTGTTTGTAACGTGTTCCACATTATTTTTTTAGCTAAGATGTCCATATAATAACTTACAGTATAGTTGAACATATGAGAGAATTTGCACAAACACATCATTTTAAGTTACATTTTTACTAGGATTTAATGTCGGGAATTGTGAACAACTGAGTTTAAATGTATTTGACTAAGGTGTATGTAAACTTCCGACTTCAACTGTAGGTCTAATATCATCATGGTTTGATATCATTGAAAAAAAAAAAAAATCTAACCAAACATTGTACCAGACCTGCATCAATTGTTTGCAATTGCAAATTGAACCCACATAGGATATTTAATAACATGTATATTTACTAGCATTAATTGTCTCCCCATGCCCTATATGAACTTGTCCATTCCCTTTGTGATTATTCTGAAGAAGGCCATTCGTAGTCCGAAACATCAATCTTTTAAAATTGTCTAATAAAACTACACATTTAGTGGTGAGTGAGCGTTGCACCTCTTCCTGTCTAACATTAATTGAGAAAATACTTAACTTGCAATATTCACAGAGGCAGTGTTTTTGAGACCCTACTTTAGTTCATCCATCCATAGACATTTCTCTCTGCATTAAATGACAATAACTTCTAAAAGTTATGTTGTGTCCCTGAATCCCATTGTTTTCACATCTCCTCCTTCCATACTCAGACATTCCTGCACTCTCTATTCTCTTTTCAAATCAAATATATTTATAAATCCCCTTTTACATCAGCAGATGTCAAAGTGTTCAGCCAGTCAACCAGTCAACCAGTCAGACAGCCAGTCAACCATAGTCAGCCAGCTAGTCAGCCAGCGAGTCAGTCAACCAGTTAGCCAGTCAGTCAACCATCCAGTCAACAAGTCAGACAGCTAGTCAGTCAACCATAGTCAGCCAGCTAGTCAGCCAGTGGTGAGTCAGTGAGCCAGTCAGTCAGCCAGAGAGTCAGTCATCTTACCAGTCAGCCAATCAGTCAGGTAGTTGTCTCTTTACTTCCTGCAGTTCATGGTTGCAAGCTAGAGTAAAGCATCCTGCATCTGACCATAACCAGGTCACTTTTTGTGTTCCCATGGTCTCCAATATGCCTGAAATAACGCAGAAAGATCCAATGTGCTCATCTCCTCAGTCCGGCCACATAAATGGTGTTTGTATTGAGAAATATGAACAAGAAGGATCAGATTTCCCATCTGAATAATGATTTATTCAAAGTTTGGAACTGTTGTCAGTTGAGATGTAGTGACATCCTGACGTTTCTGGGGACAACAAGCTCACTAAACGGAAACAGAGGAAACAGATGGGACAGGACAAATGAAAGGGCAAAATAACTTGAATTGGTAAAACCTCAATGGCATCCAGAGAGACGGAGCGAGAGAGAGAGAACAATGTAAAGTGAGATATTGTGTAAGTAATAAAAACATGTTGGTAAGGAAACAGTTGGAGAAATCAATAACACGTCCGCCCCTGACGACACAGTTGCATGATATGTCACTGTTGAGCGTTTGGAAATCAAAGACCTTTAAATAACAAATATTAAATATACAGCATCTGTGGAAATATAGTCAACCTCAAATGAAAAATGCTTGATATTACCTGCCAACTGTTTTTCTCTGTGCCAAAGAAATGACCCAACCAGCTCTGCCATGTTACAGCATATTCTGACAACATATGGTATCAGTTGTTTGATCAAATCAAACATTTCGGTGTGGATAAAGCCCGTATATACCCTAAGACATACATATTCTTCACAAATAATATATATGCAAAGTCATATGACAAAATGTAATATAAAAGGTCCTTGTATTGTGCTTTACCAAATGTGGCTTTTGCAGTAGCATGACATTATGTTATGAATGATTTCTGAAGCCTCCATAGGCTTTACAAAGGGTTTATGAAGCCTCCATAGGCTTTACAAAGGGTTTATGGAGGCTTCATAAGCCTCAACATTTCCTTCCGTCGATCCATTCTGTCTTCTTCCTCTCAATCCAACCCTTTGTTTGCATGAAGAGAGAGGCTTTCACATAATTATTTTATGAGCTCCAATATAATATGATGAAGCTAAGATATTTGAATGAGCTGGGTCCCGTATTCTCCTTTTCCTTCTTTGCTTGACTTCATCAGAAAATGAAAGGTTTATCTAAAGCGTGATTTAATCCCCCAGTCAGTACACTAGCCAACCAAGAGCCCACTCCACAACTACCCAACAGCTAATGCAATGCACTCAACTCCGATAGCTAGAATGCTGGCACCCTATGACTCTAGGTACAGTGGGGCAAAAAAGTATTTAGTCAGCCACCAATTGTGCAAGTTCTCCCACTTAAAAAGATGAGACAGGCCTGTAATTTTCATCATAGGTACACTTCCAACTATGACAGACAAAATGAGAAAAAAATCCAGAAAATCACATTGTAGGATTTTAAATAATGTATTTGCTCGGTGGAAAATACGTATTTGGTCAATAACAAAAGTTTATCTCAATACTTTGTTATATACCCTTTGTTGGCAATGACAGAGGTCAAACGTTTTATGTAAGTCTTCACAAGGTTTTCACACACTGTTGCTGGTATTTCGGCCCATTCCTCCATGCAGATCTCCTCTAGAGCAGTGATGTTTTGGGGCTGTTGCTGGGCAACACGGACTTTCAACTCCCTCCAAAGATTTTCTATGGGGTTGAGATCTGGAGACTGGCTAGGCCACTCCAGGACCTTGAAATGCTTCTTACAAAGCCACTCCTTCATTGCCCGGGCGGTGTGTTTGGGATCATTGTCATGCTGAAAGACCCAGCCACGTTTAATCTTTAATGCCCTTGCTGATGGAAGGAGGTTTTCAGTCAAAATATCACGATACATGGCCACATTCATTCTTTCCTTTACACGGATCAGTCGTCCTGGTCCCTTTGCAGAAAAACAGCCCCAAAGCATGATGTTTCCACCCCCATGCTTCACAGTAGGTATGGTGGATGCAACTCAGCATTCTTTGTCCTCCAAACACGACGAGTTGAGTTTTTACCAAAAAAGGTATATTTTGGTTTCATCTGACCATATGACATTCTCCCAATCTTCTTCTGGATCATCCAAATGCTCTCAAGCAAACTTCAGACGGGCCTGGACATTTACTGGCTTAAGCAGGGGGACACGTCTGGTACTGCAGGATTTGAGTCCCTGGCGGCGTAGTGTGTTACTGATGGTAGGCTTTGTTACTTTGGTCCCAGCTCTCTGCAGGTCATTCACTAGGTCCCCCCGTGTGGTTCTGGGATTTTTGCTCACCGTTCTTGTGATCATTTTGACCCTACGGGGTGAGATCTTGCGTGGAGCCCCAGATCGAGGGAGATTATCAGTGGTCTTGTATGTCTTCCATTTCCTAATAATTGCTCCAACCGTTGATTTCTTCAAACCAAGCAGTTTACCCATTGCAGATTCAGTCTTCCCAGCCTGGTGCAGCTCTACAATTTTGTTTCTGGTGTCTTTTGACAGCTCTTTGGTCTTGGCCATAGTGGAGTTTGGAGTGTGACTGTTTGAGGTTGTGGACAGGTGTCTTTTATACTGATAACAAGTTCAAACAGATGCCATTAATACAGGTAACGAGTGGAGGACAGAGGAGCCTCTTAAAGAAGAAGTTACAGGTCTGTGAGAGCCAGAAATCTTGCTTGTTTTTAGGTGACCAAATACTTATTTTCCACCATAATTTGCAAATAAATAGTTTGCATATAAAGGTATGTCAATTGGTATGTTATGCTGAACACATTTACCATCCTCCTTCCTTACCTCTTCAATGAATATCCCTTAGGCCTCTACATGATGGACAATGTGTGTGTATGAAAATCATTATCAAAACAGTGTTTTTCATTCACATTTACCACAAAAACCAAGGTATGAATACTGTTGGGTGCATGTTTTGTTAATCATCTGTATAATTAAAAGTTTTTATTTATTTATCGACTTCACCCTCCCTTGTACCTCTGATGAAAATAACAGGAAACCTGTTAGATCACCATGCACTGCAAAATCACTATGGCGATGGATACGGAGAACATTAACATCAACACGCCAGAGGATATACCCATTATACTTGGGGCTCTGCTCATATTTGGATTTTTAAAATTCTGCTTTGCCACTAAAATCATAATTAACACTGACAACTAAAATATTTTGTTATTGTTGTTATCGTTATGTGTATTATTATTACTAATGGCGAGGGGGGGGGTAGTTAAAAAATGTACCCCAAAAGGTTCTTCAGGGATCCATTAAAAGGGGTTCTTTGAAGAACCCTTTTAAATGGCTATTCAAAGAACTTATAGGGGTTCCCACACAATTTTAATTTGAAAAACTCCTAAAGGATACTCCAGGAGCCATTTTATTTTTAGAGTGCAGATGGTTTCTTCCTGAGAAAACATGACCCATCAAATGAGGACTGACAAATCTGTCATGTCTGTGTTATTTCAAGGTCTCATACCACCACGAAATAATGCAGGGAAAGGCTGCTTTTTTTTGTCTCAGCACATTCATTTTTAATTGACAGAATGCTCCACCAGAGTGCCAGAGGGTGTTTGTTTTGTCTGTTTTTGTGAGTTGAATCAGCCACCAGTGAGATACAGTACACAGTCAGTCAGCCTTAGTTTCAGCCAAAGCATGTATGATAATTGTGCATAGACTCTGTGCTGTCCTCAGAGGCCGGTAATCTCAGAGTGCGAATTACGAGGGGGCTCAGGGGGGTCTCAGACCCTCTGAATGAGAAATGAGTCCCCATAAAATGCAAAAGAGTTAACACTATTTTCCTATTTGTTAAAAATGCCATTTGCACTGCTACAGTGGTAAATTGAAAATAAAAGCTTATTCCAAATTAAACTAACCCCCTCACACACACACACCTCTGTGTCATGGTTTAAACAATATTTTCCATGTAGCTACACTTATCATCCTAGGACAGTCCCGTATCTCAGCCCCCTTTCAGGTGTCCCAACTTTTATTTCTACAAAAAAGTAATTTTGTCAGCAAGACGGACCAATTAATTCAGGCTACAAGAGTGCAGACCCAATGACAATCATTACACTTGTTGATGTTTTATAACATATGTCTCTTTCTATTCATCAAATGGCATGCTGGAATTTGGATGCTGGAATTATTTTGTAGTGGGTGAACATGCACAGGTAGCCTACTTTTATAAGTGATTTTGTTTGATAATACGATGAAAACATCACGACTGGTTGTATCGTTAAATTATGTCTTTATGTGGGTGTGCGTACACATATAGGAGGTAGCTAAAAACTAAAATAGAGACCCCCAAATGTCACGGTATAATTCACACTCTGGGAAAGCTAGTTGTGATTCAGGAGCCCATTCCACAACACTCCCACTGAATCACAGCTCCCTCCGCTCTCTCAATGATAGAAATCCTTCTCTCTTTACCAGGAAACTGTGGAGTGGGAGGCTGGCTTGCCTTGCTGTGGGCACCAGCCAGGTTGATCAAATCTACTTTGAGAGAAGAGGACGGGTACACACTGCACTCTACCTTTTGAAGGTTTCAGTTTCCAGGAAAAATAGACTGTACCAAGAGACTGATTTCATCTCCACCAGAGAGTTTAAGGGTTAGACTCAACTTTCAAAAATAATTTATTGAGAGAAGGCGAGAGAACAGGAGCTGAGCTTGTTTTTCTCTTTCCATTTTATGCTATTTGTTATCGTTAACCTTTGATATTGTTGACCTATTCTACTCTCTTGCAAACAACATAAAACACTACATCTTGGCACCTGATTAGGTTGCACTGGATGGACTAATTTTATGTAAAGTCCTGCCTACTGTAGGTAGGCAGTTGAAAGGGGGCATAGTGACTCATCCCTACTCACCGTTATGCAACACACTTTCATTTGGAAATATAAAATGCTTGTGTAGGCTTTATGATAATAATAAATGTCCCCAACAAAAGTGTTACCGTATACTCCAATGGAGCACTTTGCTAGTTAATCTGCCTGTAAGGAGCCTTAACTATGAAATCGCTTCTGGGGAAGCATCCTGATTGATCAGCCTCTGAGGCTGAAATTGAATCTGATCGGCCTGTCAGAGATGGGTAGGTTTCCATTGACCGAGGTTTATTTAAAAAAGCAACATAAAAAAAAATCATTTTTTATCTCTGTGGTGGATTTTACAGAAGTCCAGAGAGGACATATGAATAAATAAAAAATCCCTTGTAGTCTTGTTAGCTAGATAGCTAGCTTGTTACAGTGGCTTGGGAAAGTAGCTAGCCCCCTTGTCATTTTTCCTATTTTGTTGCCTTACAACTGGGAATTAAAATAGATTTTGGGGGGTTTGTATCATTTGATTTACACAACATGCCAACCACTTTGAAGATGCAAAATATTTTTGGATGTGAAACAAACAACAAATAAGAAAAAAAACAGAAAACAACTTTAGCGTGCATAGCTATTCATCCCCCCAAAGTCAATTATTTGTAGAGTCACCTTTTGCAACAATTAAAGCTGAAGTCTCTTGGGATATGTCTCTATGAGCTTGGCACATCTAGCCACTGGGATTTTTGCCCATTCTTCAAAGCAAAATTGCTCCAGCTCCTTCAAGTTGGATGGGTTTCGCTGGTGTGCAGCAATCTTTAAGTCATACCACAGATTCTCAGTTGGATTGAGGTCTGGGCTTTGACTAGGCCATTCCAAGACAATTAAATGTTTCCCTGTATTTAGCGCCATCAATCATTCCTTCAATTCTGACCAGTTTCCCAGTCCCTGGTGATGAAAAACATCCCCACAGCATGATGCTGCCACCACCATGCTTCACTGTGGATGATGTTCTCAGGGTGATGAGAGGTGTTGGGTTTGCGCCAGACATAGTGTTTTCCTTGATGGCCAAAAAGCTCGATTTTAGTCTCATCTGACCAGAGTACCTTCATCCATATGTTTGGGGAGTCTCCCACATGCCTTTTGGTGAACACCAAACATGTTTGCTTATGTTTGCTTACTTTTTTTAAAGCAATGGCTTTTTTCTGGCCATTCTTCTTTAAAGCCCAGCTCTGTGGAGTGTACGGCTTAAAGTGGTCCTATGGACAGATACTACAAACTCTGCTGTGGAGGTTTGCAGCTCCTTCAGGGTTATCTTTGTTCTCTTTATTGACACTCTGGTGAATTCCCTCCTTGCCTGGTCTGTGAGTTTTGGTGGGCGGCCCTCTCTTGTCAGGTTTGTTGTGGTGCCATATTCTTTCAATTTTTTAATAATGGATTTAATTGTCACGCCTTGGTCATAGTGTTTTGTGTTTCGTTATATATTTGGTCAGGCCAGGGTGTGACATGGGTTTATTTTGTGGTATTTCGTATTGAGGTTTTGTAGTATTGGGATTACGGCTGAGTAGGGGTGTTGCATAGGCTTGGCTGCCTGAGGCGGTTCTCAATCAGAGTCAGGTGATTCTCGTTGTCTCTGATTGGGAACTGTATTTAGGTAGCCGGGGTTCACTGTGTATTTCGTGGGTGATTGTTCCTGTCTCTGTGTAGTTTCACCAGATAGGCTGTAATTAGGTATCACGTTCCGTTTTGTTGTTTTGTATTTGTATCAGTTATTTCATGTACCGCGATTCATTCATTAAAGACATGAGTAACCACCACGCTGCATTTCGGTCCGACTCTCTTTCAACAAACGAAGAACGCCGTTACATTAATGGTGCTATGTGGTATGTTCATAGTTTCTGATCTTTTTTTATATCCAACCCTGATCTGTACTTCTCCAACTTTGTCCCTGACTTGTTTGGAGAGCTCCTTGGTCTTCACGGTGCCGCTTGCTTGGTGGTGCCCCTTGCTTAGTTGTGTTGCAGACTCTGGGGCCTTTCAAAACAGGTGTATATGCTGGGATCATGTGACAGATGATGTGACACTTAGATTGCACACAGGTTGACTTAAAAAAAAACTTATATGACTTCTGAAGGTAATTGCACCAGATCTTTTTTTTATTTTTTAAATTTTTATTTCACCTTTATTTAACCAGGTAGGCTAGTTGAGAACAAGTTCTCATTTACAACTGCGACCTGGCCAAGATAAAGCATAGCAGTGTGAACAGACAACACAGAGTTACACATGGAGTAAACAATTAACAAGTCAATAACACAGTAGAAAAAAAGAGATTCTATATACATTGTGTAAAAGGCATGAGGAGGTAGGCAAATAATTTCAATTTTGCAGATTAACACTGGAGTGATAAATGATCAGATGGTCATGTACAGGTAGAGATACTGGTGTGCAAAATAGCAGAAAAGTAAATAAATATAAACAGTATGGGGATGAGGTAGGTAAAATTGGGTGGGCTATTTACCGATGGACTATATACAGCTGCAGCGATCGGTTAGCTGCTCAGATAGCAGATGTTTGAAGTTGGCGAGGGAGATAAAAGTCTCGAACTTCAGCGATTTTTGCAATTCGTTCCAGTCACAGGCAGCAGAGAACTGGAACGAAAGGCGGCCAAATGAGGTGTTGGCTTTAGGGATGATCAGTGAGCGAGTGCTAGGGTGGGTGTTGCCATCGTGACCAGTGAAATGAGAAAAGGCGGAGCTTTACCTAGCATGGACTTGTAGATGTCCTGGAGACAGTGGGTCTGGCATCGAATATGTAGCGAGGGCCAGCCGACTAGAGCATACAGATCGCAGTGGTGGGTGGTATAAGGTGCTTTAGTAACAAAATGGATGGCACTGTGATAAACTGCATCCAGTTTGCTGAGTAGAGTATTGGAAGTTATTTTGTAGATGACATCGCCGAAGTGGAGGATCGGTAGGATAGTCAGTTTTACTAGGGTAAGTTTGGCGGCGTGAGTGAAGGAGGCTTTGTTCGCAAAGGGGGTGAAAGGGGCTTCATCGCAAAGGGGGTGAATACATATGCACACACCACTTTTACGGTTTTTTGCTTTTTTTTAAACAAGTTATTTTTTCATTTCACTTCACCAATTTGGACTATTTAGTGTATGTTCATTACATGAAATCCAAATAAAAATCCATTTAAATTACAGGTTGTAATGCAACAAAATAGGAAAAATGCCAAGGGGGATGAATACTTTTGCAAGGCACTGTATCTTTGCTGGTTGTTAGCTTGCATAACTGATATGTGTATAATTACAAGGGACACATTTTTTTGTGGATAATATTACATTTACAGCGGGTGAGCTCCATTCCTGACAGGCTGATCAGATTCAATTTCAGCCTCAGAGGCTGATAAATCAGGATGTTGCCTCGGAGGCGGTTTCATTGGTAAGGCTCCTTGTCGGCAGATTAGCTGTCAGAGTGTTATACGCTGATGCATAATAATCCAGAGTGGGTGAGCTCTATTGCTGACAGGCTGATCAGATTCAACAGCAGCCCCAGAGACTGATAGATCAGGACACTGCCTTTCAGAATGGGTGGCAAGGAATAGGTTAGCCCTAAATCATTCACTAAACCCTAAACCTCAACTACATCTCACGATGAATCATGTGGAAATTGAGCAAGTCGAGTACGACTGGCCCTTAAAAGTAAAAGTACACGGAGAGCTAACATTAATGATATGCATGTCAATCTCTCATGCCTGGAAGTGGAAGCGAGATTGACTTCATCACTACTTGTTTTTATAAGAAGTGTTGACAAGCTGAATGTACCGAGCTGTCTGTTTAAACTACTAGCACACAGCTCAGACACCCATGCATACCCCACAAGACATGCCACCAGAGGTCTCTTCACAATCCCCAAGTCCAGAACAGACTATGGGAGGCGCACAGTACTACATAGAGCCATGCATTGGTGTAAAGAACTTAATAAAAAGTACTGATTAAGTACTTTTACTTCACTACATTCCTAAAGAAATTTTAATTTTTACTCCATATATTTTCCGTGACACTCAAAAGTACATTTTGAATGCTTAGCAGGACAGGACAAGGCTCCAATTCACACACTTATAGAGAGAACATCCCTATTCATCCCTACTGCCTCTGATCTAGTGGACTCACTAAACACAAATGCTTAATTTGTAAATGATGTCTAAGTGTTGGCGTGTGCCCCTGGCTGTCCGTAAATTAAAACAAATGGTGCTGTATGGTTTGCTTAATATAAGGAATTATTTATACTTTTACTTTTGCTACTTAAGTATATTTTAGCAATTTAATTTACTTTTGCTACTTAAGTATATTTTAGCAATTGAATTTACTTTTGATAATTAAGTATATTTAAAAACCCAAAACTTTTAGACTTTTACTCAAATAGTATTTTACTGGGTGACTTTGACTTGAGTAATTTTCTATTAATATATCTTTACTTTTACTCAAGTATGAAAATTGGGTACTTTTTCCACCACTGGAGCCATGACTCCTTGGATCTCAGGTAACTGATGCAAGCAGTAGAATCAGATTGAAAAAACAGGTAAAAATACACCTTATGGAACAACAGGGATTGTGAAGAGACACACACAAAGTTACAGACACACATGCATTGTAATATTGTTGTATGGTGACATTATACATTTTGTAATGTACATTTTGTTTTGTAGATATGCAGTGGTGTAATAATGTTATCTGATGTACTGTTTAATCTTTTGTTTTATATGTAAGGGCTTTAATGTGTTTGGACCCCAGGAAGAGTAGCTGGGAATCTAATGGGAAACCAAAATAAATACAAATACCCCACAATGTCAAAGTGGAATTATGTTTTTCTAAATTTGTACAATAAAACAGAAAAAGTTCAAACATCTTGAGTCAATAACTATTCAAGCCCTTTGTCACAACAAGCCTAAATAAGTTCAGGAGTAAAAATGTGCTTAACATCTCACATAATAAGTTGCATGGCCTCAATGTGTGTGCAATAACATTTACATTTTTACCCCTTTTTTTTGTGGTATCCAATTTAGTAGTGTCGTGTCTTTACTATCATCAAACTGAAGATGAATCTTTATGAAATAACTCTCTGTAACTATTATTACACAATTAAACTGATTAATCATGTAACTGTAATTAACTAGGAAGTCAGGGCACAAAGGAAAATATTCAGAAAACAAAGTTATAATTTTCCTAATATAACTTTTCGGACATTTTTATATCTGATCAATAGTCTTCTGAATGAATGAATTATTTATTTTACCTCACTTCAGTCTCCTTCCAAACGTCGTAAATTGTTGGTTATCTGCACGAACCCAGTCTTCATCCATACATCAATTGTCTTAAATCACTTATTTACTAACTAAGTAATTCACAGAAATGCATAAACAAACAGTAGATAGTTACAAAGAAATGATAACAGTGTTTCCCTAGTGGGATAAACTGGCATCGTGGCTTGGTGGACACAGGGATGTGGGGGTCGACTGAGATAAGACAACACACAGTTGATAATTATAACAATTGAAATGCTAGTCCTTTGCACATGAACGCTCACTCATTCGGGAACAATTGCAATCAATATATATATTTACGCTCAGTGTGTCGTCGGGGTGTCTGTTGAAAAGTTTGTTTCTGTTGGAGAGTTTGTCTGCCCTCAATGTCATGGTTAGAATGGATAGTTCAGAGTGACATTCAATCATGTCGTTATGGATAAATGTTTCGCCGGTTGTCGGTCTTCGCGTTCAATGATACCGAATTCCTAGATGCAGACTAGTAATTAAAATATCAAAGACTTGTTCTTATTCTGTCGGTAGTCTAAGAGTTTAACCACGTGGTATGGTTAAAAGATTCACCCAACTACTCAAACCTTAGCCCTCTCATTTTCGAGGTAAGCTGGTCTGCAAACGTTGTCCTCTCGTAATTAAGGGAAACATGATCTGTTGAGAAATTCTCAAAGTGGAGGTTTAATTCGGGAGAGCAGAAAAAGGCTGTCTCATGACGCCAGGTCCGAACTGGGCTCATGGGCGGTCCTCTGATTTAGTTAAACTCAAAAGGGAATTGGCGTTTCCTTCATTAGCTTCTTAAGGTATAGGGGGCAGCATTTTCACTTTTGGATAAATAGCATGCCCAATTTCAACTTCCTGCGACTCATGCCACGAATATAAGATATGCATATTATTAGTATATTTGGATAGAAAACACTCTGAAGTTTCAAAAACGGTTTGAATCATGTTTGTGAGTATAACAGAACTCATGTAGCAGGCAAAACCCCGAGGACTAACCGTTCAGATTTTTTTGGGGGTCTCTGTCTGTTCAGTGAGTTCTCATTGTGAAACAATGTTGTTTTCAGGTCCTACCGCTTCCACTGGATGTCACCAGTCTTTGGAATTTGGTTGAGGTTATTCCTTTGTGCAATGAAGAAGTACGGCCATCTAGGAACTGCGTAACACTGTTGAGAGTTGCGCAAGACTTGAAAAGTAGCTTGGTTTGTTGTCTTCCTGTATTGAACACAGATAGACCCGTCTTCAATTTGATCGATTATTAACGTTTAAAAATACCTAAAGTTGTATAACAAAAGTCGTTTGAAATGTTTTGGCAAAGTTTACAGGCATCTTTTGAAATATTTTGTAGTGACGTTGCGCAATTTGGAGGCTGTTCTTTTCTGGATCAAACGTGCCAAATAAATGGACATTTTGGATATATATGGACGGAATTGAACAAAAGGACCAATTGTGATGTTTATGGGACATATTGGAGTGCCAACAAAAGAAGCTTGTCAAAGGTAAGGCATGTTTTATATTTTATTCCTGCGTTTTGTATATCGCCTGCAGGGTTGAAATATGCTACCCTCTTTGTTTACTGTTGTGCTATCATCAGATAATAGCTTCTTATGCTTTCGCCGAAAAGCCGATTTAAAATCTGACATGTTGGCTGGATTCACAACGAGTGTAGCTTTAATTTAGTATCTCACGTGTGACTTAATGAAAGTTTGATTTTTATATCATTTTATTTGAATTTTCCGCACTGCATGTTCCCTGGCTTTTGGCCAAGTGGGACGCAAGCGTCCCCTATACCATAAGAAGTTAAACAGTCCAAAATCACATTACACAATTACACAATTTTACAAACAATCTTCACTCATTCATCTTATACAGCAATTAGATGTAAACCTCATATCTGAGGCTATTATATAAACAGCGTTATGGTAATGCGGCCGTATTGTCTCCCATGAGTGTCACAAAATGGTACCAAATGGACCAGTTCGTAGCTGGTTCTTCACCAATCCCCTTCACCTTCACCTTCACCTTCTTCAAATGTTGTTCGGACCGCAAGTTCTGTGAAGAAATTCCTTTGTTCTCTATGAAAATTCACTCTCTATACTGTGGCCATGAGGAGATCATCTCTTCCAGGAATGTACGACCTCTCTCTGACCACAGCAGCCTGTGTGTAGGAGACAGGGAGAGGGGGATGGAGCTTGCTGTTCCCAAAGAGGGAAACGTCATGACATGATCTTGTTTGTCTTGAATGAAAGCATTAACAAAATATATACAAATTCTTGTTACAAATCAACATAAAATCATGACCACATTATGTCCTGTTTGTAGATCATCGTTGCAGTCCCCTCTGGTGGTTAAACTTGGCAGGCCTCTCTGAGAGCCGGAGCAGTCCACCACAAGAATGGGCAGTTGATGTCTGGTTAGTGATAGCTGTTGCGGTCCCCTCTAGTGGTTTATCTTGGGAGGTTCCCTGGAAGCTGCAAAGTACCCCAGGAAGGGCCAGGGGATGTCCTGGTTGGTGATCGCCGTTGCGGTCCCCCCCTCTGGTGGTTTACCTTGGTAGGCTCCCTGACAGCGGGGCATGCCGCCACAAGGATGGGCCGTGGGTGTCCGGATTTGGGGTCGCCGTTCCGGACCCGTCGTCTGGTCGTCGTCCAGACTGGAAGATCTGGGCAGTAACTTAGGCAGATGTTAACAATGCACGCACACACACTCATGAAATATATATAATTACATTCATTCCCCAATGAGCAGCATTGTGGCACTAAGTGATGGTTGTATGGGGACTCTGTTTATGGCTCTATCACTTCCGAAGTGTCAAAGGAACTGAACCGAACAGGAATGAAAGCATTAACAAAAGATATACAAATTATAGTTCTCACACAAATATCATCTAATTGGACTGTATTCTATATACGTCCAATGTTCTGGCAAAATGACTATCATGGCATTGTCTCTAATGCCATATCTAGGGTTTTCCTACTTGGTGTGTTGCTTAGGCACTATCCTAAATTAATAACTATATGATAAGTTTACAGCTGTAAGGCACTAGTTTTGGGCAGTCTACAGGGATGACCTATGGACTTCTGGGGGAAAAAACTGGTGAGTGCTGTAGAGTCAAAGGCCTAGAAGTAAATGTTCAACTTTACTAAGGCTGGTATTTTCCTCCTGAATGGAGAATTCTATTTATTAGTGACATGTGTGTTAACCATTGGAAGAGTGCACTGGAGATTCCCTTCCACGTGTTGCACTCTGAGTGACTCCAATGTCGCAGTTGTCAAGGGTAATTTGATTGGTTAGGTCTCTAACCTTCTTACTGATTGTAGCTGGACTGACTGTCGCTGGTATTGGTGCTGGTGCTCAAAGGGACCAGTTATCCTACCGATTTATTCTGAAATATTATACTACCGGAACACATGATTGGAGCATATTACAAGTTGTATTGTAGTTCAACCTACACATGGCAAGGAATGATTATTGTTGCCATTTGTTTTGGAGGTGGACAAGTCCACTGGACTTCCTTTACAACCAGTGTGGTAAACCTCAGTACTATCTTAGATGTGTTCTAGGGGCCTGTCTGCTCCTCACTGTTCTCATAGGGGAGTTTACAACTAGATTTGATTTATGCTCTAGCGGCCTCGTACGGTGTTGTCCGTAGTCTCAACCCCCCCATCGGCCTCGATGAGGCTCATCATGGGTCTGGGTGTCACGTACGTCGTAAGGAGGAGACAAAGGCGCTGCGTGATATGCATACATTCTTCTTTTAATGAAGAGAGAACACTGAACAAACTAACAAAATGACCGTGACGCTATACAAAACCAGTGCTGACAGGCAACTGCACATAGACAAGAACCCACGAAACCAAAAGGGAAAATGGCAACCTAAATATCTGTGCAGTGATTGGGGTGCTGATTGGGGTGCTGTCTTTCGGATGGGATATTAAACGGGTGTCCTGACTCTCTGTGGTCACTAAAGATCCCATGGCACTTATTGTAACATTAGGGTGTTAACCCCGGTGTCCTGACTAAATTCCCAATTGGACCCTCATACCATCTGGCCAGCTAATCATCCCAAGTTTCCAATTGGCTCATTCATCCCCCATTCCCTCTCCTGTAACTATTCCCCAGGTTGTTGCTGTAAATGAGAATGTGTCCTCAGTCAACATACCTGGTAAAATTAGGATTTAAAAAACATTGTAGTTACTCCATAAAACTAACCTAATTGACAGAGTGAAAAGAAGGAAGCCTGAAAAGGAATCAAAATTTTCCAAAACATGCATCCTATTTGCAACAAGGCACTAAAGTAATACTGCAAAAAATGGGGCAAAGCAATTCACTTTTTGTCATGAATAAAAAGTGTTTTATTTGGGGCAAATCCAAAACAACACATTACTGAGTACCACTATCCATATTTTGAGTCATAGTGGTGGCTGCATCGTGTTATGGGTATTCTTGTAATCGATAAGGACTGGGGAGTTTTTCCAGGATAAAAAATAAACGGAATGGAGCTACATGCAGTGCCTATGGAAAGTATTCAGACCCCTTGACTTTTTACACATTTTGTTATGTTACAGCGTTATTCTGAAATGGATTAAATAAATACAAATTCTCAAAAATCTACACAATAGCTCATAATGGCAAAGTAAGTATAAGTATACAGACCCTTTGCTATGAGACTTGAAATTGAGCTCAGGTGCATCTTGTTTCCGTTGATCATCCTTGAGATGTTTCTACAACTTGGAGTCCACCCGTGGTAATTTCAATTGATTGGACATGATTTGGAAAGGCACACACCTGTCTATATAGGGTCCCACAGTTGACAGTGCATGTCAGAGCAAAAACCAAGCCATGAGGTCGAGAGGCACAGATCTGGGAAAGGGTACCAAAACATTTCTGAAGCTTTGAAGGTCCCCAAGAACACTGTTTGCAACCTGCAAGACTCTTCCTAGAACTGTCCAACTGGTCAAACTGAGCAATCGGGGAGAAGGTCCTTGGTCAGGGAGGTGACCAAGAACCCGATGGTCACTCTGACAGAGCTCCAGAGTTCCTCTGTGGAGATGGGAGAACCTTCCAGAAGGACAACTACTTCTGCAGCACTTCACCAATCAGGCCTTAAATGGTAGAGTGGCCAGATGGATGCCACTCCTCAGTAAAAGGCACATGGCAGCCGACTTGGAGTCTTCCAAAAAGACACACAGGACTCTCAGACCATGAGAACAAGATTCTCTGGTCTGAGGAAACCAAGATTGAACTCTTTGGCCTGAATGCCAAGCATCACGTCTAGAGGAAACCTGGCACCATCCCTACGGTGAATCTAACCCCGCCCACTTTGCCAAAACACAGCTACACACCACAAGAGGGATATCTTCAAACCACCAACTTACTACCCTGAGACAAGGCCGAGTATAGCCCACGAAGGACTCCCCCACGGCACGAACCCAAGGGGGGCGGGTTCTTATTTTCTGGAAGTTTCTTATGACAAATGTTTTTTTGTTTTTATGGGTGCGTAATACATCTAGAGTATTACGCAAGGTTAGATTTAGTTCCTCAGTTAGGTGGTTAACCGATTTTCGTACTCTTGGGTAGGTGGAGGGTGCCTGAAAGGGCATCAAAGAATCTTTGGGTTGCCCGAGAATTTATAGCACAGCTTTTGATGATCCTCGTTGGGGTCTTAACAGATTATATGTTGCAATTGCAAATGTAATAAAATGGTGGTCGGATAGTCCAGGATTATGAGGGAAAACATTAAGATTTTTTCCACAGGACAAAACTAGGTCGAGAGTATGACTGTGGCAGTGAGTAGGTCTGGAGACATGTTGGATGAAACCCACTGAGTCGATGATGGCTCCGAATGCCTTTTGGAGTGGGTCTGTGTACTGTTATGAATATTAAAGTCACCAAAATGTTTTATATTATCTGCCATGACTACAAGGTCCGATAGGAATTCAGGGAACACAGTGAGGAATACTGTATATGGCCCAGGAGGCCTGTAAACAGTAGCTATAAAAAGTGATTGAGTAGGCTGCATAGATTTCATGACTAGAAGCTCAAAAGACGAAAATGCTGTCTTTTTCTGGTAAATTGAAATTTGATATCGTAACTGTAAGCAACACCTCCGCCTTCGTGGGATACCTGGGGGATAAATTCACTAGTGTAACCAGGAGGAGAGGCCTCATTTAACACAGTAAATTCATCAGGCTGAAGCCATGTTTCAGTCAGGCCAATCACATCAAGATTATGATCAGTGATTAGTTAATTGACTATAACTGCCTTGGAAGTGAGGGATCTAACATTAAGTAGCCCTATTTTGAGATGTGAGATATCACAATCTCTTTCAATAATGACAGGAATGGATGAGGTCTTTATTAAAGTGAGATTGCTGGAGCGAACACCGCCATGGTTAGTTTTGCCCAACCTAGATCGAGGCACAGACACGGTCTCAATGGCGATAGCTGAGCTGACTACACTGACTGTGCTAGTGGCAGACTCCAATAAGCTGGCAGGCTGGCTAACAGCCTGCTGCCTGGCCTGCACTCTATTTCATTGTGGAGCAAGAGGAGTTAGAGCCCTGTCTATGATCATAGGTAAGATGAGAGTACCCCTCCAGCTAGGATGGAGTCCGTCACTCCTCAGCAGGCCAGGCTTGGTCCTGTTTGTGGGTGAGTCCCAGAAAGAGGGCCAATTATCTACCAATTCTATCTTTTGGGAGAGGCAGAAGACAATTTTCAACCAGCGACTGAGTTGTGAGCCTGCTGTAGCGCTCATCACTCCCCCTAACTGGGAGGGGGCCAGAGACAATTACTCGATGCTGACACATCTTTCTAGTTGATTTACACACTGAAGTTATGTTGCGCTTGGTGATCTCTGACTGTTTCATCCTGACATTGTTGATGCCGACGTGGATTACAATATCCCTATACTCTCTACACTCGGCAGTCATCAATGTATCTAATCCTATTTTTAGACTTTTTTGTTGTTGTGTCGTGATCATGAGATGAATAAATTGATCTCGGCATAACTAAGGATTTTTGTCTTCTCTGGACTTCGAACATTCCTTTATAAGCAACAAATGATGATGGAAACTGTGTTTTTCGAAAAGATTAGGATTGCCAAATAATTTTAAAGGTAGCTGGGGAAATGTGATGTCATGGCCCCATGTCACGCCCTGGTCGAAGTAATGTATGTTTGTCTTCATTTATTTGGTCAGGCCAGGGTGTGACATGGGTTATTGTGGTGCGTTTTTGTCATGGGGTTTTTGTGGGGTGTCTAGCATAGTCTATGGCTGCCTGAGGCGGTTCTCAATCAGAGTCAGGTGATTATCGTTGTCTCTGATTGGGAACCATATTTAGGCAGCCATATTCTTTGAGTTCTTTGAGTATTTCGTGGGTGATTGTTCCTGTCTCTGTGTTAGTTACCTCTAACGTAAACATCCATAGCCTAATCTCTAACGTAAACATCCGTAGCCTAATCTCTAACGTAAACATCCGTAGCCTAATCTCTAACGTAAACATCCGTAGCCTAATCTCTAACGTAAACATCCGTAGCCTAATCTCTAACGTAAACATCCGTAGCCTAATCTCTAACGTAAACATCCGTAGCCTAATTTCTAACATAAACACAGGGTGACAATTGACATTGAGCTGAGAGCTAAATAACCAGACGGGAAGTTGACAATGACTTATTAATAGACATGAATACATTATATTTCTATGGTTGCAGTCTTCAAAGATTGAAGTGCATTGAATCAAATTAATCAGATCCAATGATTCTAAACGCCTATTGCTTGCAAAATAAAATTGTTAAAATATTTAAAAATGGTGTTTCTTTGCAGGACAAGGATTGTCCTGACTTTCAAGAATGCCTGAATTGCCCCTCTGGTTTGCTGGATGCAAGTTTTACAATCCAATTATTTTAGATCTACATTTATTCCATTCTATCCATACTGGATTTCACGGGATACCTGACACATGAAACAGAAAGGTTTCATTCATTTGCCTTTTATTGTTTTTATGAAGTACAGCTGTTTTAAAAAAATAGAAACGCATTGTAATGTTGCATCTATTTTTCTAAACAAACTTTGTAAATGTCAACCAAAAATCACTGGCAAGTTAATGGAAACATAGCTAGCTACTGATGCTCAATGTTTGTTAAATGCAACTGTACCTGGCATGTTGTATACCTCTGTCTATGGCTGAAACATGACCCTGGTTACGTTATGGAGATGAGGGTTTTGCATCAAATTATTCTGCAAGTTGTGAAATAATTCCACATATAAATCATTTTTGCATAAATTATATAATTCCCTCTGATCTGTGATTTAATTTCAGAGGGTCATGTGACCTTTCAGAAGCAGAAATGTTTAACTTGGACCCAGCCTGACTTAGTTAATACAGAATAGCCTTGCATATTATTGGACTATTAAATTGATAATGAGCCATGTAATAAGTATTGAGATTGAAGTCTGTGTGTGTGTGTGTGTGTGTGTGTGTGTGTGTGTGTGTGTGTGTGTGTGTGTGTGTGTGTGTGTGTGTGTGTGTGTGTGTGTGTGTGTGTGTGTGTGTGTGTGTGTGTGTGTGTGTGTGTGTGTGTGCAGGCAGGCAGGGAGGCAGGTGCGTACGTACATGCATGCGTGCATACGTGTCTGGTTTGGTTTCTGAAAGCTGTCTATTCCTCCAGACTGCTATGGAAGATGGTTTGGTTTCTGAAAGCTGTCTATACCTCCAGGCTGCTATGGAAGATGGTTTGGTTTCTGAAAGCTGTCTATTCCTCCAGGCTGCTATGTACGATGGTTTGGTTTCTGAAAGCTGTCTATACCTCCAGGCTGCTATGGAAGATGGTTTGGTTTCTGAAAGATGACAGTTTCTATTGGGCACTGCAGCTCTGACAGTTTCTATTGGGAGCAGCACCCCAGAGAGTATTGGCTAATCCTGGACTGTTGTCTCACAGTTATCTGTCTTGGGGATATGTTTGATGTTGGGGTTGAACTGTCCTCAACATTCTAAAGAGACAAAAAATACTCTGTTAAAATCTTTTGCTCACTCCCCTCATGAAAAGACACAATATACTTGCTCCTTCTATTCTTCCCTCTATTAAACTGGTAAAGAATAGTGAGATGCCCATGATAGAACCTATCCTAGATATTGTACTTTCAAAAAGGTTACATCTGTATTGTTTCACCTGTCCTCAATCAATCAAATGTATTGATAAAGCCTTTCTTACATCAGCTGATGTCTCAAAGTGATGTACAGAAACCCAGCCTAAAACCCCAAACAACAAGCAATGCAGGTGTAGAAGCACAGTGGATAGGAAAATCTCCCTAGAAAGGCCAGAATCTTGGAAGAAACATAGAGAGGACTCAGCCTGGTTCCACTCTATCTGTGAATGTAACTTCACAGGCCACCAGGCAGGAAGCCATACATTAAAATACAAATATATTACTCATGCACCACGTGAATCACAAAAAAAAACATTATGTTTGAGTAATACAGTGACATATAAACCTTAGGGAAGGGGTTGGTGTTGGACCATCACACTCAAGGTGTCTCAAGATACATTAAAAAATGCCTTTATTTCAACCTCAATGAAACCAATCTACCAAGAGGCATTAACCAACTAGCAGGAAGTGGAATGTCTCATCATGTCAAACACATGCCCATCAGTCCCTAGCTGATCCTCAGATGAACACATTTACACACCCAGCTGTGGAGCCTAATCCCCACCAGCTCCACCACCACTACAGAGCTAATTTCCAGCTGTGTCTACTTCCAACAGCCATGCTGTCAGAGTGGAGGGATGCTGCAGAGGCCTCCGGAGATACTGGACCACCTCCCTGCACCACATCTCTCTACACTGACCCCGGTTAGGAGTGGATCTCCGCGCACCTCATCTCTGCTGTCACATCCAACCTGGATTGATATTTGTTTTCAATGCAGATGAGAGCACAGAATCCAGATTCACACAGATATGAGCTGGTGAAGCGTACCATTAGTTTTATGGTGGGAACTATGACAAATATGATGTAAAATCATGATGTCAGTGATCTTCAGGTCAGAAAGTCAGAGCTCTAGAAAGAGGCCTAAGTTCCTGAGTTGGAATTCCCAGTCTGAGCTTGTTTTCTTCTCTCAGGTTCCCAGTTGACTTGAATGCACTGAGGTCAGAAGTCTGAGATTTCCAAGTTCCCAGTTGACTTGAATGCACTGAGTTCAGAACTCTGAGATTTCCAAGTTACCAGTTGTTTTGAACGCGGCATTAATGCTTCCCTTTGAGTCAGGAACCAAAACTCCTCCGCAGTGACCCATAAATGCGTTGTCTGCAGCATGCGGTCACATGACAGCTCAGGCAGATGTTCGATTTCACTTAAGCCAAAGTGCTCTTCCAACCGTTGGAGGTGTGCTCTTCCAACCGTTACTGATGCTGTTTTCTGTTAGAAACATGCATTGCCTAGTGAAGGGGAAATGGTTCGCTTTTGAAAGACTCTCCAATAAGAATGATTTCCTCTGAATCCACTCGTTTGGTCACTCATCTGTAGAATGATTTCCTCTGAATCCACTCGTTTGGTCACTCATCTGTAGAATGATTTTGTATTTCCCCTGCATGCTTGAGTTCAGTTCGCTCAGTTTCTCAAATATGTCTGTTACATAAACAAGAAGACATTTTCTTTTCATTACACAAAAAATCAACCAATCAACCTGTTATTTTTTATTTTTACATCCATTGTAAATGACAACAGTTCCTCTCTCAATGCAAATAGTCTTTCCAACACTCCCACTCGATAACCACCAGGCCTGGGTGTGAAATAGAACACTGTCCTGCTCTGATCTCATGTCTCCACATAGTTTTTTGAACAGGCGTGTGAGCGCGGTGGATGTGGTTGGATGTAGTTTACAATGGAAGTTACCTGCTGCAGTATATCTCAGAGTTCTGTGCTCAGCTCTTGTGCCGCCAGTGGCTCTCGGTGTATCACACAATGCCTCCATATAGCAGAGGGAGACACATTCATAACTAGAGTGCAGAGGCCTGTACCTGTCCCACCGTAGATGGAGACTCATCTGTGCAAAAGCCCACCATTAGATCACATGGAATCTGTGCCATTTCATGCTCAGGTATTGTGAGACAGAGCAATATGTCCTCGTGAATAGCTCCCCTGACATGTATATCAAACCAAAGTCAATGCATGGGCATGTCGGCCCTCACAGCTAACGTCCATTTGGAGAGCATAAGGTGGGGAGTTTTCAGTTTCTTCTTGCATACATTCGTTTAACAGTATTATCTGACAAAGTTATTGATGTAAGTTTCTCTGCCTCCCTGCATATTGTTTTATCCAAATCAATTGCAGCCGGTAAAGTCGCTGCAATAGTGTGTTGTTTCACAGCATAGCGGGCCTAGCCATTCGCCATGGGAATGATTCAAGTCAAGTGGGACCTTTTCCCATGATCTAAGGGGGCTCTCTGGTAGAACTGTATATTTGAGATATTTTAGATATATAGATTTTTAAGGTTAACCACATTACAATGAGTTTGAGATACAAAGACGATATTATATCATTTTTTGATGTTGTATATATTTATTTTTCTTCTGGATTTTTATAATTCTCCCACGACCGCATTTTCATATCAGGCGACCCCATATGGGATTGAGACCCCTAGTTTGGGAACCTCTGCAGTACTCATACATATAGTACAGATACAGTTGAAGTCTGAAGTTTACATACACCTACATAGACTTAAACTTCGTTTTTCACAATTCCTGACATTTAAACCTAATAAAAAGTCCCTGTCTTAGGTCAGCTAGGATCAACGCTTTATTTTGAGAATGTGAAATGTCAGAATAATAGTAGAGAGAATGATTTATTTCAGCTTTTATTTTATTTTATTTTAGCTTTTATCACATTCCCAGTGGATCAGAAGTTTACATACACTTAATTAGTATTTGGTAGCATTGCCTTTAAATTGTTTAACTTGGGTCAAATGTTTCAGGTAGCCTTCCATAAGCTTCCCACAATAATTCCTCCTTACAGAGCTATTGTAACTGAGTCAGGTTTGTAGGCCTCCTTGCTCGCACACGCTTTTTTCCTACCTCATGATGCCATCTATTTTGTGAAGTGCACCAGTCCCTCCTGCAGCAAAGCACCCCCACAACATGATGCTGCCACCCCCATGCTTCAGCGTTGGGATGGTGTTCTTCAAGCTTGCAAGCCTCCCCCTTTTTCCTCCAAACAGAACGATGGTCATTATGGCCAAACAGTTCTATTTTTGTATCATCAGACCAGAGGACATTTCTCCAAAAAGCATGATCTTTGTCTCCATGTGCAGTTGCAAATGCTAGTGTGGCTTTTTTATGACGGTTTCGGAGCGTTGGCTCCTTCCTTGTTTAGCGGCCTTTCAGGTTATGTCGATATAGGACTCGTTTTACTGTGGGTACAGATACTTTTGTACCTGTTTCCTCCAGCATCTTCACAAGGTCATTTGCTGTTGCTCTGAGATTGATTTGCACTTTTCGCCCCAAAGCACGTTCATTTCTAGGAGACAAAATGCGTCTACTTCCTGAGCGGTATGATAGCTGCACGTGCCCATGGTGTTTATACTTGCGTACTATTGTTTGTACAGATGAACGTGGTACCTTCAGGCGTTTGGAAATTGCTCGCAAGGATGAACCAGACTTGTGGAGGTCTGCAATTTATTTTCTGAGGTCTTGGCTGATTTCTTTTGATTTTCCCATGATGTCAAGCAAAGAGGCACTGAGTCTGAACGTAGGCCTTGAAATACATCCACAGGTACACCTCCAATTGACTCAAATGATGTCATTTAGCTTTCATGACATAATTTTCTGGAATTTTCCAAGCTGTTTAAAGGCACAGTCAACTTAGTGTTATGTTAACTTCTGACCCATTGGAATTGTGATACAGTGAATGATAATCTGAAATAATCTGTCTGTAAACAATTGTTAGGAAAATGTATTGTGTCATGCACAAAGTAGAGGTCCTAACCGACTTGCCAAAACTATAGTTTAATAACAAGACATTTGTGGAGTGGTTGAAAAACGAGTTTTAATGACTCCAGCCTAAGTATATGTAAACTCCCAACTGTGCATACAGTACACAGCAAGGGTCTCCTTCCATGCATGTTCTATAAAAGCAGTAAGTATACACAGATGAGTAGAAGAAGATAGGAAGAATACATGTTGTCATACTCAGGCTTTAGATGACGTGGGGGGTGGGGTATCTTTACAGCTCAGGTATGGAAAAAAAATGCAAGATGTTCAGTACAATTTCAGTTAAAAACTATGAATGACTTATTGTTGGGTTTGGCCATTGACTAGGTTTGTCTACCCAAGTGGAACATGGTGCTACAGTGGAATGAGAAATGCCTGAGCACATCCCATGGTCAAGTAGACTGCTGGCAGTGTGCATGATGTTAATGCATAAATTCCAAATAGCAAATATAATTTTCTCTGACTGAAATGAACATTGCATTGAATCAGGCCCCCCAGGGCTGAGACTGATTCTTCTGGCCACTTTCACAGTCGCATGGCTGGGCTCTTGTTGTGGAGTTTCCCTTCCCTCTGTATAATGCTGAGACATTTACCTCTGTTTCTTCATTCCCCCAGAGAATTTCACCAAATCCATAAATATCTTCTCTGTCTCCCACGTCTGAAAACATTAACTATACAAAGAGCTTGCACCACTGTTAATCTCAAATCTCTCCCTTCCCCTCCTTCTTTATCTCTCTCTCTCTCTCTCTCTCTCTCTCTCTCTCTCTCTCTCTCTCTCTCTCTCTCTCTCTCTCTCTCTCTCTCTCTCTCTCTCTCTCCCCCCTTTCTCTGCAAGCTGAGATATTTCAGGCCACACATAAATACAGTTAATGTTCATATAATATTCCCTGTTATTCTGGCAATGACCCAGTCTTTAAAGACCACCAAAGCGAACAGACTCTCACCTAAAATTAACTGTACAGTGTAAGGTCGTGGCCAAAAGTTTTGAGAATGACACAAATATAAATTTTCACAAAGTCTGCTGCCTCAGTTTGAATGATGGCAATTTGCATATACTGTAGAATGTTATGAAGAGTGATCAGATGAATTGCAATTAATTGCAAAGTCCCTCTTTGCCATGCAAATGAACTGAATCCCCCAAAATATTAGATATTATATTTCCACTGCATTTCAGCCCTGCCACAAAAGGACCAGCTGACATCATGTCAGTGATTCTCTCGTTAACACAGGTGTGAGTGTTGACGAGGACAAGGCTGGAGATCACTCTGTCATGCTGATTGAGTTCGAAAAACAGACTGGAAGCTTCAAAAGGAGGGTGGGCCTTGGAATCATTGTTCTTCCTCTGTCAATCATGGTTACCTGCAAGGAAACACGTGCCGTCATCATTGCTTTGCACAAAAAGGGCTTCACAGGCAAGGATATTGCTGCCAGTAAGATTGCACCTAAATCAACCATTTATCGGATCATCAAGAACTTCAAGGAGAGACGTTAAATTGTTGTGAAGAAGGCTTCAGGGCGCCCAAGAAAGTCCAGCAAGCACCAGGACCGTCTCCTAAAGTTGATTCAGCTGCGGGATCAGGGCACCACCAGTACAGAGCTTGCTCAGGAACGGCAGCAGGCTGGTGTGAGTGCATTTGCACGCACAGTGATGCGAAGACTTTTGGAGGATGGCCTGGTGCCAAGAAGGGCAGTAAAGAAGCTACTTCTCTCCAGGAAAAACATCAGGGACAGACTGATATTCTGCAAAAGGATTTGACTGCTGCGGACGGGGGTAAAGTCATTTTCTCTGATGAATCCCCTTTCCGATTGTTTGGGGCATCCGGAAAAAAGCTTGTCCAGAGAAGACCAGATGAGCGCTACGATCAGTCCTGTGTCATGCCAACAGTAAAGCATCCCATTCATGTGTGGGGTTGCTTCTCAGCTAAGGGAGTGGGCCCACTCACAATTTAGCCTAAAGACACAGCCATGAATAAAGAATGGTACCAACACATCCTCCGAGAGCAACTTCTCCCAACCATCCAGGAACAGTTTGGTGAATAACAATGCCTTTTCCAGCATGATGGAGCACCTTGCCATAAGGCAAAAGTGATAACTAAGTGGCTCGGGGGAAAAAACATAGATATTTTGGGTCCATAGCCAGGAAACTCCTCAGACCTTAATCCCATTGAGAACTTGTGGTCAATCTTCAAGAGGCGGGTGGACAAACAAAAACCCACTGTTATGCAGGTGAATGAGGACCCAAAAGCGACTTGGCGAAAACAGAGTCTTTAATCCAGTAAAGTAAATCTACAATCATAAAGCATAATTCCACTCGTAATGACGAGAACCGACTGGAGACTCGATCATAACTGCAGGTTGCCTCGGGAAGGCACTTGAACGTAGCAGACTCAGACACCTGCTCACCACGCAGAATCTGAGGGAAACACGACACGACAGGGCGATACACAGACACAGCACGGTGAACAATAGACAAGGATCCGACAGGGCAGGAACGGAAAACAAGGGGAGAAATAGGGACTCTAATCAGGGAAAAAAGATATGGAACAGGTGTGGGAAGACTAAATGATTGATTAGGGGAATAGGAACAGCTGGGAGCAGGAACGGAACGATAGAGAGAAGAGAGAGAGGAAGGGAGAGAGAAAAAGGGGAACGAACCTAAAAAGACCAGCAGGGGGAAAACGAACAGAAGGAAAAGCAAAATGACAAGACAATCTAAGACAAAACATGACAGTACCCCCCCCCACTCACCGAGCGCCTCCTGGCGCTCTCGAGGAGGAACACTGGCGGCAACGGAGGAAATCATAGATCACAAACGGTCCAGCACGTCCCGAGAAAGAACCCAACTCCTCTCCTCAGGACCGTAACGGAAAAACGAAAAAAAAAGGGAAACTAGGGTACTACTCTAAAAAAAAAATGAGACACGGGTAGAGAACTGAAAGCTTTAGAGCAAACAGGACCAAACAGGCCAGGAGAGTAACAACTAGGGACAGACTGAGACACAGCAAGGGCAGGAACAAGAACAGGAGAGATGCGATGGCAGGGAACAGACTGAAACCCAGCAAGACCAGGAGCAGAAGCAGAAAACAAATTACCAGACTTCTTCTGCGCGCAGTCTGAACACGCAGCCACGAAGCGGCGCGTGTCACGCTCCTGAGTAGGCCACCAAAACCGCTGGCGAATAGAAGCAAGCGTACCCCGAACGCCGGGATGGCCAGCTAACTTGGCAGAGTGAGCCCACTGAAGAACAGCCAGACGAGTAGAAACAGGAACGAAAAGAAGGTTACTAGGACAAGCGCGCGGCGACGCAGTGTGCGTGAGTGCTTGCTTAACCTGTCTCTCAATTCCCCAGACAGTCAACCCGACAACACGCCCAACAGGAAGGATCCCCTCGGGATCGGTAGAAGCCACAGAAGAACTAAAGAGACGGGATAAAGCATGAGGCTTGGTGTTCTTAGTACCCGGGCAATAAGAAATAACGAACTCGAAACGAGCGAAAAACAACGCCCAACGAGCATGACGCGCATTCAGTCGTTTGGCATAACGGATGTACTCAAGGTTCTTTTGGTCAGTCCAAACGACAAAAGGAACGGTCGCCCCCTCCAACCACTGTCGCCATTTGCCTAGGGCTAAACGGATGGCGAGCAGTTCGCGGTTAGCCACATCATAGTTACGTTCCGACGGTGACAGGCGATGAGAAAAATACGCACAAGGGTGGACCCCATCGTCAGTATCGGAGCGCTGGGACAGAATGGCTCCCACGCCCACCCCCGACGCGTCAACCTCAACAATAAACTGTTTAGTGACGTCAGGTGCAACAAGGATAGGAGCGGATGCAAAACGCTTCTTGAAGAGATCAGAACAACAATCATACGACCGGTGAGGAGGAAGGGAGTTGGTTCTGGACCGACTGAAGACCGTGCGCAGACCATGATATTCCTCCGGCACTCCTGTCAAATCACCAGGTTCCTCCTGAGAAGAGGGGACAGAACAAACAGGAGAAATAGCAGACATTAAACACGTCACATGACAAGAATCGTTCCAGGAAAGGATAGAATTACTAGACCAATCAAAAGAAGGATTATGACACACTAGCCAGGGATGACCCAAAACAACAGGTGTAAAAGGTGAACAAAAAATCAAAAAAGAAATGGTCTCACTATGGTTACCAGATACAGTGAGGGTTAAAGGTAGTGTTTCATATAATATACTGGGGAGAGGACTACCATCCAAGGCAAACATGACCGTGGGCTCCCCTAACTGTCTGAGAGGAATGTCATGTTCCCGCGCCCAGGCTTCGTCCATAAAACAGCCCTCTGCCCCAGAGTCTATTAATGCACTGCAGGAAGCTGTAGCGCTTATCAGTCGCCCTCCGCTTACTGATGAGCTCTGGCCTTTAACTGGACATGAAATGACAAAATGACCAGCGGAACCGCAATAGAGACAGAGGCGGTTGGTGATTCTCCGTTCCCTCTCCTTAGTCGAGATGCGAATACCCCCCAGCTGCATGGGCTCAACACCTGAGTCAGTGGGGAAAGACGGTAGTGTCGGAGAGAGGGGAGACACAGTTAACGCGAGCTCTCTTCTATGAGCTCGGTGACGAAGATCTACCCGTCGTTCAATGCGAATAGCGAGTTCAATCAAAGAATCCACGCTGGATGGAACCTCCCGAGAGAGAATCTCATCCTTAACCTTAGCGTGGAGTCCCTCCAGAAAACGAGCGAGCAACGCCTGCTCGTTCCAGTTACTGGAGGCAGCAAGAGTGCGAAACTCTATAGAGTAATCCGTTATGGATCGATTACCTTGACATAGGGAAGACAGGGACCAGGAAGCTTCTTTCCCAAAAACTGAGCGATCAAAAACCCTTATCATCTCCTCTTTAAAGTTCAGATAATTGTTAGTACACTCAGCGCTTGCCTCCCAGATAGCTGTGCCCCACTGCCGAGCCCGACCAGTAAGGAGTGATATGACGTAGGCAATCCGAGCTCTCTCTCTTGAGTATGTGTTGGGTTGGAGAGAGAACACTATATCACACTGGGTGAGAAAGGAGCGGCACTCAGTGGGCTGCCCAGAATAACATGGTGGGTTATTAACCCTAGGTTCCGGAGGCTCGGAAGAACCGGAAGTAGCTGGTGACACGAGACGAAGACTCTGATACTGTCCTGAGAGGTCGGAGACCTGAGCGGCCAGGGTCTCAACGGCATGCCGAGCAGCAGACAATTCCTGCTCGTGTCTGCCGAGCATCGCTCCCTGGAACTCGAGAGTAGAGTAGAGAGAATCCATAGTCGCTGGGTCCATTCTTGGTCGGATCCTTCTGTTATGCAGGTGAATGAGGACCCAAAAGCGACTTGGCGAAAACAGAGTCTTTAATCCAGTAAAGTAAATCTACAATCATAAAGCATAATTCCACTCGTAATGACGAGAACCGACTGGAGACTCGATCATAACTGCAGGTTGCCTCGGGAAGGCACTTGAACGTAGCAGACTCAGACACCTGCTCACCACGCAGAATCTGAGGGAAACACGACACGACAGGGCGATACACAGACACAGCACGGTGAACAATAGACAAGGATCCGACAGGGCAGGAACGGAAAACAAGGGGAGAAATAGGGACTCTAATCAGGGAAAAAGATATGGAACAGGTGTGGGAAGACTAAATGATTGATTAGGGGAATAGGAACAGCTGGGAGCAGGAACGGAACGATAGAGAGAAGAGAGAGAGGAAGGGAGAGAGAAAAAGGGGAACGAACCTAAAAAGACCAGCAGGGGGAAAACGAACAGAAGGAAAAGCAAAATGACAAGACAATCTAAGACAAAACATGACACCCACATATTCTTTATTTATTTTATTTTATTTTTGTGGATTTTTTACCCCCTTTTTCTCCCCAATTTCATGGTATCCAATTGTTCAGTAGCTACTATCTTGTCTCATTGCTACAACTCCTGTACGGGCTCGGGAGAGACGAAGGTTGAAAGTCATGCGTCCTCCGATACACAACCCAACCAAGCCGCACTGCTTCTTAACACAGCGCCATCCAACCCGGAAGCCAACCGCACCAATGTGTCAGAGGAAACACCGTGCACCTGGAAACCTTGGTTAGCGTGCACTGCGCCCGGCCTGCCACAGGAGTCGCTGGTGCGCGATGAGACAAGGATTTCCCTACCGGCCAAACCCTCCCTAATCCGGACGACGCTAGGCCAATTGTGCGTTGCCCCACAGACCTCCTGGTTGCGGCCGGTTATGACAGAGCCTGGGCGCGAACCCAGAGTCTCTGGTGGCACAGCTGGTGCTGCAGTACAGTGCCCTTAACCACTGCACCACCCGGGAGGCAAAACCCACAAATTCTGACAAACTCCAAGCATTGATTATGCAAGAATGGGCTGCCATCAGTCAGGATGTGGCCCAGAAGTCAATTGACAGCATGCCAGGGCGGATTGCAGAGGTCTTGAAAAAGAAGGGTCAACACTGCAAATATTGACTCTTTGCATCAACTTCATGTAATTGTCAATAAAAGCCTTTGACACTTATGAAATGCTTGTAATTATACTTCAGTATTCCATAGTAACATCTGACAAAAATATCTAAAGACACTGAAGCAGCAAACTTTGTGAAAATTAAATATTTGTGTCGTTCTCAAAACTTTTGGCCACGACTGTAGATGGAAACGTGATCTGTAGTGTACCTGGCTGCTTTTTAAGGCATTTCCTGACCTAGTTTCTGAACTATACATATATTTAATTTGTACTCGTTTCAGTCACTATTACTGTACCTACGAAACAGTGGAAATAAATCATCCTTCAACATTACAGTAGCTGTACCTAGTTTATCTATCTGCTAAGCCTAGGAGGTGGACTCTTTAGCGAGGGCAGAATAACTATGCCTGCATAATGACCACATTTTTAACAAAGAAACAACTTTTCTCCTATCGTGTGTGTGTGTGTGTGTGTGTGTGTGTGTGTGTGTGTGTGTGTGTGTGTGTGTGTGTGTGTGTGTGTGTGTGTGTGTGTGTGTGTGTGTGTGTGTGTGTGTGTGTGTGTGTGTGTGTGTGTGTGTGTGTGTGTGTGTGTGTGTGTGTGTGTGTCTCTTCAAAGTCTGCGCTGTTCCATAAGGTCTTTTTTTAAATAAGATTTTACTTCTTGACTGAGTTACATGATGTGGAGTAGAGTTCTGTGTAGTCACGACTTTATGTAGTAATGAGTGTTTTCCAGAGTCTGTTCTGGACATGGGGAATGTGAAGAGAACTCTGGTGGAATGTCTTGTGGGGTATGTATGGGTGTCTGAGCTGTGCGCTAGTCCAAAGACAAGCAGTGATGCAGTCAATCTCACCTCCACCCTGAGCCAGGAGAGACAATTATCAGTCATCAGTCATGTTGAATGCCCTTCCCTATAAGCATGCTGAATGTTAGTTGTTCATTTGTTTACTGTGAAATAGCATTGTATCTGGTCAAATACAACTCTTCCCAAAAGTTTACTAAGGGTTGGTAACATGCTGATTGGTCAGCTGTTTGAGCCAGTAAAGGGGGCTTTGTTATTCTTGACTAACGGAAGGACTTTTGCTTCCCTCCAGGTCTGAGTGAGATTCACTTTCCTGTAGGCTTAGATTGAAGAGGTGACAAATAGGATTGGTAGTATAGTCCACTATCATCCTCAGTCATTTTCAATCCAAGTTGTCAGACCCAGCTGCCTTGTCATTGTTTCGCACCCACATTACGGAATTCAAAATCACAGTGCTTGCCTTTCATAATTTGGTCAGTTATGGATGTGTACAGTATGTTCAGAATTTGTTGTTGTCAATCATGCCTACGTTTGCTAATCTTGCAAACGTAGGCATAATTTGTGGGCTTTGTGATGAATGAGCCATCTGATTCAATGAATGATGGAGCCGAGTTCGCCTTTTTGTCCAAAATGTCATTTAAGGAGCTCCAAAGCTTTTTACTATCATTCTTTATTGTCCCACCCTAATCTATTTCACCTGTCTTGTGATTGTCTCCACACCCCTCCAGGTGTCGCCCATCTTCCCCATTATCCCCTGTGTATTTATACCTGTGTTCTCTGTTTGTCTGTTGCCAGTTTGTCTTGTTTGTTCAAGTCAACCAGCATTTTGTGTCTCAGCTCCTGCTTTTTCCAGTCTCTCTTTTTTCACCCTCCAGGTTTTGACCCTTGCCTGTCTTGACTCCGAGCCCACCTGCCTGACCACTCTGCCTGACCCTGAGCCTGCCTGCAAACCTGTACCTTTGCCCCCTTCTGAATTACAGACCTCTGCCTTTCCCTGACGCTGAGCGTGCTTGCGGCACAGTACCGTTGCCCCACCTCCGGTTTACTGACCCCTGCCTGCCTTAACATGTCTGTTGCTGTCATGACTTCTACCGAAGGTGGCTCCTCTTCCTGTTCGGGTGGCGCTCGGCGGTTGGCGTCGCCGGTCTACTAGCCATCACCGATCCCTTTTCCTTTTCTGATTGTTTTGTCTATGGTTCTTTTTCACACCTGGTTTCATTTGCGTTAATTTCTGTGTGTATATATGTACCCTGTTGCCTGCCTAAGTTTATACGGGATTGGTCTTTCATTGTGATGTGCTTGGTGAGGTTATGCCGTTATTTGTTTTCACGGATTCTTAAGTGTGTGATTGTCGGAACTTTGTTTGTTCCTCCGTGCGTTTGTACGGGTTCGCTGTTGTCGACGGCGTTGTACCTTTTTCGATTGTGCCTTTCCTGTGTTGGTGAACTTTCTTATTAAAACACGCTTCTCAGACATCCTTGCTCTACTACGCCTGACTCCTACACCTACCACCTAGACGCAACATTATCACAATTGCCTGCCCCTGTTGCAATATTAAACATATTGTTTATTCAACGTGGTCTGCATCTGAGTCTTACCTTCATACCTGATACGTTATATAATGTATCTTTGTTTCATAGTACAGTTTCTTTCTTTTTGTTAAGTTTAGTCACATGATTTCTCCATTTATTTATTTGCCATTCGGCTGTGCAGCCAGACTTATTTGGCATTCCTTTTGCGACATCTCTCTCAACCATAAAATGATTTAATTCCTTATCAATCCATGGGGATTTAACTGATTTTACAGTCATTTTGTTAATGGGTGCATGCTTATTCGCAACTGGAATAAGCCATTTCATAAATGTGTCAAGTGCAGCGTCTGGTTGATCCTCATTACACACGACAGACCAGCAAATATAATTTACATCTTAAACACAGGAATCACTACAAAACCTCTTGTATGACCTCTTATACACTATATTAGGCCCAGCCTTTGGAACTTTGGTTTTCCTAGATATGTCTATTATATTATGATCACCACATCTGATGGATTTGGATACTGCTTTAGAGCAGATCAATCAATCAATCAAAGCTCTTCTTACATCGGCTGATGTCACAAAGTGCTGTACAGAAACCCAGCCTAAAACCCCAAACAGCAAGCAATGCAGGTGTAGAAGGAGCATTAGTAAAGATATGTCAAATGCAAGTGGATGATTTAGTTCCTGTTCTGTATGTAAATACCCTGGTAGGTTGACTGATGGCAGGCACTGGTTACAGTTTGAAGCATTTTCATGAGTGGACAGCTATTAAGCCAGTCAATATTTATGTCCCCAAGGAAATATACTTCTCTGTTGAGATCATGTACTGTACATTATCATACATATTACCCAGATACTTACTGTTAGCAATTCGTGGTCTATAGCAGCTCCCACACAAATGGGATTTAAGTGAGGCAGATGAACCTGTAGCCATATTACTTCAACAGCATTTGACATGAGATCCTCTCTGAGCTTTACAGGAATATGACTTTGAATATAAACAGCAACACCTCCCCCGTTGACATTCCTGTCTCTTCTGTAGATATTATAACCATATATTGCTACCACTGTAACACATTCATTATCTAAGTGAGTTTCAGAGATAGAATATGATTGTCATTTGTTACTAGCAAGTTATCGATTTCATGAACCTTGATTTTTGGGCTACATATGTAGTATAGGGTAGGCTATTTCTTGCGCAATTCTGGGATTCTTGATAGTTTTTATTGCTTTACTGGGAGGCTTATCAGAGGTAGACATGACAGTCAAATCAAATCAAAATAAAATAAAATGTATTTATATAGCCCTTCGTACATCAGCTGATATCTCAAAGTGCTGTACAGAAACCCAGCCTAAAACCCCAAACAGCAAGCAATGCAGGTGTTGAAGCACGTTGGCTCGGAAAAACTCCCTAGAAATGTTATGCAGGTGAATGAGGACCCAAAAGCGACTTGGCGAAAACAGAGTTTTTAATCCAGTAAGAAACTTAACAAAACAAAAGGCATAATACTACTCGTAAAAACGAGAACAGACTGGAGACTTGATCAAGAACTGCAGGTTGCCTCGGGAAGGCACTTGAACCTAGCAGACTCAGACACCTGCTCACCACGCAGCATCTGAGGGAAACACGACACGACAGGGCAAAACATAGACACAGCACGGTGAATTATAGATAAGGATCCGACAGGGCAGGAACGGAAAACAAGGAGAGAAATAGGGACTCTAATCAGGGAAAAGGATCGGGAACAGGTGTGGGAAGACTAAATGATTGATTAGGGGAATAGGAACAGCTGGGAGCAGGAACGGAACAATAGAGAGAAGAGAGAGCGGGAGAGTGAGAGAGGGAGGGGGAGAGAGAGGGATATAAAGAGGGAAAGAACCTAATAAGACCAGCAGAGGGAAACGAATAGAAGGGGAAGCACAGGGACAAGACATGATAATTAATGACAAAACATGACAGTACCCCCCCACTCACCGAGCGCCTCCTGGCGCACTCGAGGAGGAACCCTGGCGGCAACGGAGGAAATCATCAATAAGTGAACGGTCCAGCACGTCCCGAGACGGAACCCAACTCCTCTCCTCAGGACCGTAACCCTCCCAATCCACTAAGTATTGGTGACCCCGTCCCCGAGAACGCATGTCCATGATCTTACGTACCTTGTAAATAGGTGCGCTCGACAAGGACGGGAGGGGGGAGGGAAGACGAACGGGGTGCGAAGAAAGGGCTTGACACAGGAGACATGGAAGACAGGATGGACGCGACGAAGATGTCGCGGAAGAAGCAGTCGCACAGCGACAGGATTGACGACCTGGGAGACACGGAACGGACCAATGAACCGCGGAGTCAACTTACGAGAAGCTGTCGTAAGAGGAAGGTTGCGAGTGGAAAGCCACACTCTCTGGCCGCAACAATACCTTGGACTCTTAATCCTGCGTTTATTGGCGGCTCTCACAGTCTGTGCCCTGTAACGGCAAAGTGCAGACCTCACCCTCCTCCAGGTGCGCTCACAACGTTGGACAAACGCTTGAGCGGAGGGAACGCTGGACTCGGCAAGCTGGGATGAGAACAGAGGAGGCTGGTAACCCAGACTACTCTGAAACGGAGATAACCCGGTAGCAGACGAAGGAAGCGAGTTGTGAGCGTATTCTGCCCAGGGGAGCTGTTCTGCCCAAGACGCAGGGTTTCTGAAAGAAAGGCTGCGTAGTATGCGACCAATCGTCTGATTGGCCCTCTCTGCTTGACCGTTAGACTGGGGATGAAACCCGGAAGAGAGACTGACGGACGCACCAATCAAACGACAGAACTCCCTCCAAAACTGTGACGTGAATTGCGGGCCTCTGTCTGAAACGGCGTCTAACGGGAGGCCATGAATTCTGAACACATTCTCGATAATGATTTGTGCCGTCTCCTTAGCGGAAGGAAGTTTAGCGAGGGGAATGAAATGTGCCGCCTTAGAGAACCTATCGACAACCGTAAGAATCACAGTCTTCCCCGCAGACAAAGGCAGACCGGTAATGAAGTCTAGGGCGATGTGAGACCATGGTCGAGAAGGAATGGGGAGCGGTCTGAGACGACCGGCAGGAGGAGAGTTACCCGACTTAGTCTGCGCGCAGTCTGAACAAGCAGCCACGAAACGGCGCGTGTCACGCTCCTGAGTCGGCCACCAAAAGCGCTGGCGAATAGACGCAAGAGTGCCTCGAACACCGGGATGACCAGCTAACTTGGCAGAGTGAGCCCACTGAAGAACAGCCAGACGAGTGGAAACAGGAACGAAAAGGAGGTTACTAGGACAAGCGCGCGGCGACGCAGTGTGCGTGAGTGCTTGCTTAACCTGTCTTTCAATTCCCCAGACTGTCAACCCGACAACACGCCCATAAGGAAGAATCCCCTCGGGATCAGTAGAAGCCACAGAAGAACTAAACAGACGGGATAAGGCATCAGGCTTGGTGTTTTTGCTACCCGGACGGTAAGAAATCACAAACTCGAAACGAGCGAAAAACAACGCCCAACGAGCTTGACGGGCATTAAGTCGTTTGGCAGAACGGATGTACTCAAGGTTCTTATGGTCTGTCCAAACGACAAAAGGAACGGTCGCCCCCTCCAACGACTGTCGCCATTCGCCTAGGGCTAAGCGGATGGCGAGCAGTTCTCGGTTACCCACATCATAGTTGCGCTCAGATGGCGACAGGCGATGAGAAAAATAAGCGCAAGGATGAACCTTATCGTCAGACTGGAAGCGCTGGGATAGAATGGCTCCCACGCCTACCTCTGAAGCGTCAACCTCGACAATGAATTGTCTAGTGACGTCAGGAGTAACGAGGATAGGAGCGGACGTAAAACGTTCTTTTAGAAGATCAAAAGCTCCCTGGGCGGAACCGGACCACTTAAAACACGTCTTGACAGAAGTAAGAGCTGTGAGAGGGGCAGCAACTTGACCGAAATTGCGAATGAAACGCCGATAGAAATTAGCGAAACCTAAAAAGCGCTGCAACTCGACACGTGACCTTGGAACGGGCCAATCACTGACAGCTTGGACCTTAGCGGAATCCATCTGAATGCCTTCAGCGGAAATAACGGAACCGAGAAAAGTAAACGGAGGAGACATGAAAAGAGCACTTCTCAGCCTTAACGTAGAGACAATTCTCTAAAAGGCGCTGTAGAACACGTCGCACGTGCTGAACATGAATCTCGAGTGACGGTGAAAAAATCAGGATATCGTCAAGATAGACAAAAACAAAGATGTTCAGCATGTCTCTCAGAACATCATTAACTAATGCCTGAAAAACAGCTGGCGCATTGGCGAGACCAAACGGCAGAACCCGGTACTCAAAATGCCCTAACGGAGTGTTAAACGCCGTTTTCCACTCGTCCCCCTCTCTGATGCGCACGAGATGGTAAGCGTTACGAAGGTCCAACTTAGTAAAGCACCTGGCTCCCTGCAGAATCTCGAAGGCTGATGACATAAGGGGAAGCGGATAACGATTCTTAACCGTTATGTCATTCAGCCCTCGATAATCCACGCAGGGGCGCAGAGTACCGTCCTTCTTCTTAACAAAAAGGAACCCCGCCCCGGCCGGAGAGGAAGAAGGCACTATGGTACCGGCGTCAAGAGACACAGATAAATAATCCTCGAGAGCCTTACGTTCGGGAGCCGACAGAGAGTATAGTCTACCCCGAGGAGGAGTGGTCCCCGGAAGGAGATCAATACTACAATCATACGACCGGTGAGGAGGAAGGGAGTTGGCTCGGGACCGACTGAAGACCGTGCGCAGATCATGATATTCCTCCGGCACTCCTGTCAAATCGCCAGGTTCCTCCTGAGAAGTGGGGACAGAAGAAATGGGAGGGATGGCAGACATTAAACACTTCACATGACAAGAAACGTTCCAGGATAGGATAGAATTACTAGACCAATTAATAGAAGGATTATGACATACTAGCCAGGGATGACCCAAAACAACAGGTGTAAAAGGTGAACGAAAAATCAAAAAAGAAATAGTCTCACTGTGGTTACCAGATACTGTGAGAGTTAAAGGTAGTGTCTCAAATCTGATACTGGGAAGATGACTACCATCTAAGGCAAACATGGGCGTAGGCTTGTCTAACGGTCTGAAAGGAATGTCATGTTTCCGAGCCCATGCTTCGTCCATGAAACAATCCTCAGCCCCAGAGTCAATCAAGGCACTGCATGTAGCACCCGAACCGGTCCAGCGTAGATGGACCGACATAGTAGTACATGATCTAGATGAAGAGACCTGAGTAGTAGCGCTCACCAGTAGCCCTCCGCTTACTGATGAGCTCTGGCCTTTTACTGGACATGAATTAACAAAATGTCCATCAAATCCGCAATAGAGGCACAGGCGGTTGGTGATCCTCCGTTCCCTCTCCTTGGTCGAGATGCGAATAACTCCCAGCTGCATGGGCTCAGTCTCTGAGCCAGAGGAGGGAGATGGTTGCGATGCGGAGCAGGGAAACACCGTTGACGCGAGCTCTCTTCCACGAGCTTGGTGACGAAGATCTACCCGTCGTTCTATGCGGATGGCGAGAGCAATCAAAGAGTCCACACTGGAAGGAACCTCCCGAGAGAGAATCTCATCTTTGACCACTGCGTGGAGTCCCTCCAGAAAACGAGCGAGCAGCGCCGGCTCGTTCCAGTCACTAGAGGCAGCAAGAGTGCGAAACTCTATAGAGTAATCCGTTATGGATCGATCACCTTGGCATAGGGAAGCCAGGGCCCTAGAAGCCTCCCTACCAAAAACTGAACTGTCAAAAACCCGAATCATCTCCTCTTTAAAGTTCTGGTAATTGCTAGAACAATCAGCCCTTGCCTCCCAGATAGCTGTGCCCCACTCTCGAGCCCGGCCAGTAAGGAGTGAAATGACGTAAGCAACCCGAGCTCTCTCGCTAGAGTATGTGTTGGGTTGGAGAGAGAACACAATATCACACTGGGTGAGAAAGGAGCGGCACTCCGTGGGCTGCCCGGAGTAGCAAGGTGGGTTATTAACCCTAGGTTCCGGAGGGTCGGCAGGCCCGGAAGTAACAGGTGGCACGAGACGAAGACTCTGGAACTGTCCAGAGAGGTCGGAAACCTGAGCGGCCAGGTTCTCCACGGCATGGCGAGCAGCAGACAATTCCTGCTCGTGTCTGCCGAGCATGGCTCCTTGGATCTTGACGGCAGTGTTACGAGCCTCTGTAGTCGCTGGGTCCATTCCTTGGTCGGATCCTTCTGTTATGCAGGTGAATGAGGACCCAAAAGCGACTTGGCGAAAACAGAGTTTTTAATCCAGTAAGAAACTTAACAAAACAAAAGGCATAATACTACTCGTAAAAACGAGAACAGACTGGAGACTTGATCAAGAACTGCAGGTTGCCTCGGGAAGGCACTTGAACCTAGCAGACTCAGACACCTGCTCACCACGCAGCATCTGAGGGAAACACGACACGACAGGGCAAAACATAGACACAGCACGGTGAATTATAGATAAGGATCCGACAGGGCAGGAACGGAAAACAAGGAGAGAAATAGGGACTCTAATCAGGGAAAAGGATCGGGAACAGGTGTGGGAAGACTAAATGATTGATTAGGGGAATAGGAACAGCTGGGAGCAGGAACGGAACGATAGAGAGAAGAGAGAGCGGGAGAGTGAGAGAGGGAGGGGGAGAGAGAGGGATATAAAGAGGGAAAGAACCTAATAAGACCAGCAGAGGGAAACGAATAGAAGGGGAAGCACAGGGACAAGACATGATAATTAATGACAAAACATGACAAGAAAGACCAAAAACTAGGAAGAAACCTAGAGAGGAACCAGGCTATGAGGGGTGGCTAGTCCTCTTCTGGCTGTGCCGGATGGAGATTATAACAGAACATGGCCAAGATGTTCAAATGTTCATAAATGACCAGCATGGTCAAATAATAGGTCTGGGACAGGTAGCACGTCCGGTGATCACGGTCAGGATTCCATAGCCGCAGGCAGAACAGTTGAAACTGGAGCAGCTGCACAGCCAGGTGGACTGGGGACAGAAATAAGATATCGTGCCAGGTAGTCCTGAGGCATGGTCCAAGGGCTCAGGTCCTCCGAGAGAGAGAAAGAAAGAGAGAGAGAATTAGAGAGAGCATACTTAAATTCACACAGGACACTGGATAAGACAGGAGAAGTACTCCAGATATAACAAACTGACCCTAGCCCCTCGACACATAAACTACTGCAGCATAAATACTGGAGGCTGAGACAGGAGGGGTCAGGAGACACTGTGGCCCCATCCGATGATACCCCCGGACAGGGCCAAACAGGAAGGATATAACCCCACCCACTTTGCCAAAGTACAGCCCCCACACCACTAGAGGGATGTCTTTAACCACCAATTTACCATCCTGAGACAAGGCAGAGTATAGCCCACAAAGATCTCCGCCAGGGCACAACCCAAGGGGGGGTGCCAACCCAGACAGGAAGACCACACCAGTGACTCAACCCACTCAAGTGACGCACCCCTCCTAGGGATGGCATGAAAGAGCACCAGTAAGCCAGTGACTCAGCCCCTGTAATAGGGTTAGAGGCAGAGAATCGCAGTGAAAAGAGTGGAACTGGCCAGGCAGAGACAGCAAGGGCAGTTCGTTGCTCCAGACCCTTTCCGTTCACCTTCACACTCCTGGGCCAGACTACACTCAATCATGTGATCCATTGAAGAGATGAGTCTTCAGTAAAGACTTAAAGGTTGAGACCGAGTTTTCGTCTTTCACATGGGTAGGCAGACCATTCCATAAAAATGGAGCTCTATAGGAGAAAGCCCTGCCTCCAGATGTTTGCTTAGACATTCTAGGGACAATTAGGAGGCCTGCGTCTTGTGACCGTAGCGTACGTGTAGATATGTACGGCAGGACCAAATCAGAGCGATAGGTAGGAGCAAGCCGATGGAATGCTTTGTAGGTTAGCAGTAAAACCTTGATATCAAGCCTTGCCTTGACAGGAAGCCAGTGTAGGGAGGCTAGCACTCGAGTGATATGATCAGTCTTTTTGGTTCTAGTCATGATTCTAGCAGCCATATTTAGCACTAACTGAAGTTTATTTAGTGCTTTATCCGGGTAGCTGGAAAGTAGAGCATTGCAGTAGTCTAACCTAGAAGTAACAAAAGCATGGATACATTTTTCTGCATCATTTTTGGACAGAAAGTTTCTGATTTTTGCAATGTTACGTAGATGGAAAAAAGCTGTCCTTGAAACATAGATATAGTACTAAAACACTTGAGTGTCTCTCTTGATCCTAGGTCCTGGCAGAGTTGTGCAGACTCAGGACAACTGAGCTTTGAAGGAATACGCAGATTTAAAGAGGAGTCTGTCATTTGCTTTCTAATAATCATGATCTTTTCCTCAAAGAAGTTCATGAATTTATTACTGCTGAAGTGAAAGCCATCCTCACTTGGGGAATGCCGCTTTTTAGTTACTGTAGCTTTGCGACAGTATCAAAAATACATTTTGGATTGTACTTATTTTCGTCAAATAAGTTGGAAAAATAGGATGATCGAGCAGAAGTAAGGGCTCTTCGATACTGCACGGTACTGTCTTTCCAAGCTAGTCGGAAGACTTCCAGTTTGGTGTGGCGCCATTTTCGTTCCAAATTTCTGGAAGCTTGCTTCAGAGCTCGGGTATTTTCTGTATACCAGGGAGCTAGTTTCTCATGAGAAATGTTTTTAGTTTTTAGGGGTGCAACTGCATGTAGGGTATTGCGCAAGGTTAAATTGAGTTCCTCAGTTAGGTGGTTAACTGATTTTTGTCCTCTGACGTCCTTGGGTAGGCAGAGGGAGTCTGGAAGGGAATCTTTGTGTTGTCTGTGAATTTATAGCACGACTTTTGATGCTCCTTGGTTTGGGTCTGAGCAGATTATTTGTTGCAATTGCAAACATAATAAAATGGTGGTCCGATAGTCCAGGATTATGAGGGAAAACATTAAGATCCACAACATTTATTCCATGGGACAAAACTAGGTCCAGAGTATGACTGTGACAGTGAGTAGGTCCAGAGACATGTTGGACAAACTCACTGAGTCTCAGACCCCGTAATGGGAGGAGTAGAGACAAAAGAAGGCTCGGCCTCAGACTCCGACTAGCTGCTTAATGGGGAAAACGGGTTGACAGTTTCTGTCGGCTGAATGAGCGATACCGGTTGAGCATTCCTACAGCATTTCCCTCCAGAAACCATGAGAAAGTTGTCCGGCTGTGGGGACCGTGTGAGGGGTTTTATACTAATGTTACTATCTGTCCTTACTGGTGGCACAGACGCTGTTTCATCCTTTCCTACACTGAAATTACCCTTGCCTAACGGTTGCGTCTGAAGCTGGGCTTGCAGCACAGCTGTCCTCGCCGCAAGGCGATCGTTCTCCTGTATATTATGAGTACAGCGACTGCAATTAGAAGGCATCATGTTAATGTTACTACTTAGCTTCGGCTGTTGGAGGTCCTGACGAACCACGTCCAGATAAAGCGTCCGGAGTGAAAAAGTTGAATGAAAAAAAGTTAAGTGAAGGAAAAACCAAAAAATATAAACGGTAATTAAAAAGTAAAAACCGTAAAGTTGTCAGGTAGCAAAGTAAGGTTGGCAACAAAACGCACAAAACGCACAGCAACACGTAAACAAGTTGTGACCGGAAATGAGTGATATTTATGTTTGAGCTGATAGTGCAGGTTGCACTGCTCACAGTGGCTTCCTACTAGGACAAAACGTCTCAGTGCTAACAGTATAACTCAGGTTCATCAGCACATGATTACTGCTGACAATAGCTGTAGGATTGACAGATGCATTTAGAGGAACATAAGACAGGTTACTTACAGTATGACTGTCAACACCCCTGAGAAAACGTGCATTTGCAGTAGCACTCGACAACTCAGCGTCACAATGGTGGGGATGATCTGAGCAGGGTCACTGATAGGTCATTGTCTCAACACAGCTTTGAAATGCCAGGACAGGATCCAGGTACCAAGATGATTTAGATGGACTCCGTCATTCCTGTTCAGCATCTTCTGTTTCCAAAATGTATCTATATAAAGTATGCCAACAGAGTGTGCTAGTCTATGTCAGTTTCAGAGACTTTACTTCACTTTGATTAAATCATAGTCCAGTTTATACATCCAGACAACCTTGGCATGACACTGTCCTGAGGGGATTTGCATTCCAGACACACAGCATGTCATCACTAAGATATTTTCACTAGAAAGTGAAGTGTTTCATTCTGCTATCATCAATTAGAGCACAGTCCAACAATGCTGACAGGCTGACAGTGCAGTAAAATGTATTATCATAAGAAGGGAGAGATGAGGAGAATCATTTGTGATGATTCTACTGATTGATATATTTCGTTGTGAAGAACAAAATAGCCTATCAATCAACCCTGTAGAAGAGAAAGTTGACCCCCATGATTGACAGTCCAGAATGGTCAGGAAAGGCCTCAGGCTTAATGTGAGAGTAGAAAATATGGTCCTAGTGAGCCAGCACAGAGTCGCCCAGCGCCGCATGAGTTATGTTGCCTGCTGTAGTCTGACACACAGCCCAATAAATTTCTGTGCTTTTTCAGAGAAAAATACATTTATTTCACATAGGCGTGATCCGGTTCCAGTGGTGACCATGGAAACGGCTGGGATACTCTCTGCAGACTCAACTCATGCAGACGATAGCTAGGTGCCCCCGCGCCTCAAGGTTTCACATTGATTTAACACACATCAAACCTCCACAATAAAAGCCTTTGATTTGTTGAGGAGGAACCCGAGATGCAAGATTCAGTTGCATTTGCATTTCAATGGTATCATCTTTTCATTTTAGGTTCTGAAACATATCAGATGACAATAGGAAACATTTTACGGTAACCACAGACGTCTCTCTCTCTCTCTCTCTCTCTCTCTCTCTCTCTCTCTCTTTCTCCAGTATTCTATATGAGCTACAGGGAACTGAACCTGGAGCCTGTGGTCCACTAGAGTCATGGAAAAAGCACGGCTGTACTTCTCGCACACAAACCCCAAGCGTTTCTAGTCCCGGGAGAGCTGTAGAAATCTGGGGAAAGGAGGGTAAAGCACACATGTAAAAACGACTCTGTGGCTTATTTAGGACTCTATAACAGTGCAATGAGTTTCAAACGTTATTCCAGAAAGACACTGCTGTCATATTATTGAGAGAATGAAACTACTGAAAGGCACCGGTCAGATTTAAAATGTTAAACATATCAGCTGAGTGAGATTTTTTTGAACAGGGTATTGTAGTAGGTGCCAGATGCACCGGTTTGTGTCAAGAACTGCAACGCTGCTGGGTTTTTCATGCTCAACAGTTTCCCGTGTGAATCAAGAACAATCCACCACCCAAAGGACATCCAGTCAATTAACACAACCGTGGTAAACATTGGAGTCAACATGGACCAGCATCCCTGTGGAATGCTTTCGACACCTTGTAGAGTCCATGCCCTGACAAATTGAGGCTGTTCTGAGGGCAAAATGGGTGGGGGGGAGCAACTCAATATTAGGTCGTTCTTAATGTTTTGTACATTGTATTCCCAGAGCACTAATACTTTATTAAAATAATAATTTCCAAAGTGTTCCTTGATCACAGTACAGATAATTCAATATTCTACACTGCATGATTTTTATTTATTTATGTATTTATTTATTTCACCTTTATTTAACCAGGTCGGCAAGTTGAGAACAAGTTCTCATTTACAATTGCGACCTGGCCAAGATAAAGCAAAGCAGTTCGACAGATACAACGACACAGAGTTACACATGGAGTAAAACAAACATACAGTCAATAATACAGTATAAACAAGTCTATATACAATGTGAGCAAATTAGGTGAGAAGGGAGGTAAAGGCAAAAAAGGCCATGGTGGCAAAGTAAATACAATATAGCAAGTAAAACACTGGAATGGTAATTTTGCAATGGAAGAATGTGCAAAGTAGAAATAAAAATAATGGGGTGCAAAGGAGCAAAATAAATAAATTAATTAAATACAGTTGGGAAAGAGGTAGTTGTTTGGGCTAAATTATAGGTGGGCTATGTACAGGTGCAGTAATCTGTAAGATGCTCTGACAGTTGGTGCTTAAAGCTAATGAGGGAGATAAGTGTTTCCAGTTTCAGAGATTTTTGTAGTTCGTTCCAGTCATTGGCAGCAGAGAAATGGAAGGAGAAGCGGCCAAAGAAAGAATTGGTTTTGGGGGTGACTAGAGAGATATACCTGCTGGAGCGTGTGCTACAGGTGGGAGATGCTATGGTGACCAGCGAGCTGAGATAAGGGGGGACTTTACCTAGCAGGGTCTTGTAGATGACATGGAGCCAGTGGGTTTGGCGACGAGTATGAAGCGAGGGCCAGCCAACGAGAGCGTACAGGTCGCAATGGTGGGTAGTATATGGGGCTTTGGTGACAAAACGGATTGCACTGTGATAGACTGCATCCAATTTGTTGAGTAGGGTATTGGAGGCTATTTTGTAAATGACATCGCCAAAGTCGAGGATTGGTAGGATGGTCAGTTTTACAAGGGTATGTTTGGCAGCATGAGTGAAGGATGCTTTGTTGCGAAATAGGAAGCCAATTCTAGATTTAACTTTGGATTGGAGATGTTTGATATGGGTCTGGAAGGAGAGTTTACAGTCTAACCAGACACCTAAGTATTTGTAGTTGTCCACGTATTCTAAGTCAGAGCCGTCCAGAGTAGTGATGTTGGACAGGCGGGTAGGTGCAGGTAGCGATCGGTTGAAGAGCATGCATTTAGTTTTACTTGTATTTAAGAACAATTGGAGGCCACGGAAGGAGAGTTGTATGGCATTGAAGCTTGCCTGGAGGGTTATTAACACAGTGTCCAAAGAAGGGCCGGAAGTATACAGAATGGTGTCGTCTGCGTAGAGGTGGATCAGGGACTCACCAGCAGCAAGAGCGACCTCATTGATGTATACAGAGAAGAGAGTCGGTCCAAGAATTGAACCCTGTGGCACCCTGTGATAAGAAGTAGAAGGACAGAACTGGCTGATAGAGAACATGAGGAGGAACATGAGGAGGATGGATGGTTTGGAGGACGGATGGATGGATGATTTGGAGGAGGACGGATGATTTGGAGGAGGATGGATGATTTGGAGGATGGATGGATGATTTGGAGGAGGATGGATGATTTGGAGGAGGACAGATGGATGATTTGGGGGAGGACGGATGATTTGGAGGAGGATGGATGATTTGGAGGATGGATGGATGATTTGGAGGATGGATGGATGATTTGGAGGAGGACGGATGGATGGATGATTTGGAGGATGGATGGATGATTTGGAGGAGGATGGATGATTTGGAAGATGGATGGATGATTTGGAGGAGGACGGATGGTTTGGAGGAGGACGGATGGTTTGGAGATTGTGCTGCCCCATACACCATTCACAAATAGCAATAGCCAAAGGCAAAGCATCCTATGTGTAATTAATGAATTATGCAAGTTAAGAAAAATAACTAAATCTGTTTAGCGTGTAATTTAAGTGGGTAACATCACTAATCCATCAAACAAATATTTTGGAGTTAGGAGCAGAGGATGCTGGCGTGATTGCCATATTAGAATATTTTCCTCCAATCTCTAATCTTCATGATTATGTTGTCATTTAGGGCTGTCCAATCTGGTGTCATGTTTGTCATTTATTATCATGTCTTGTCCCTGTGCTCCCCATTCTATTCGTTTCCCTCTGCTGGTCTTATTAGGTTCTTTCCCTCTTTCTATCCCTCTCTCTCCCCCTCCCTCTCTCACTCTCTCGCTCTCTCTTCTCTCTATCGTTCCGTTCCTGCTCCCAGCTGTTCCTATTCCCCTAATCAATCATTTAGTCTTCCCACACCTGTTCCCGATCCTTTCCCCTGATTAGAGTCCCTATTTCTTCCTTTGTGTTCCGTTCCTGTCCTGTCGGTTCCTTGTTTAGAATTCACCGTGCTGTGATTGTGTATCGCCCTGTCGTGTCGTGTTTTCCTCAGAAGCTGCGTGGTGAGCAGGTGTCTGAGTCTGTCTGGTTCAAGTGCCTTCCCGAGGCAACCTGCTGTTCACCTGCTGTTCAAGATCGAGTCTCCAGTTTGTCCTCGTCATTTCGAGTGAAAGTTGTTTTTTTGTTTGTATTTACTTTACTGGATTAAAGACTCTGTTTTCGCCAAGTCGCTTTTGGGTCCTCTTTCACCTGCATGACAGAAGGAACCGACCAAGGAATGGACCCAGCGACTTCAGACGCTCGTTACACTGCCGTCGAGATCCAAGGGGCCATGCTCGGCAGACACGAGCAGGAATTGTCTGCTGCTCGCCATGCCGTGGAGAACCTGGCCGCTCAGGTTTCCGACCTCTCTGGACAGTTCCAGAGTCTACGTCTCGTGCCACCTGTTACTTCCTGGCCTGCCGAGCCTCCAGAACCTAGGGTTAATAACCCACCTTGCTACTCCGGGCAGCCCACTGAGTGCCGCTCCTTTCTCACGCAGTGTGAGATTGTGTTCTCTCTCCAACCCAACACATACTCTAGAGAGAGAGCTCGGGTTGCTTACGTCATTTCACTCCTTACTGGCCGGGCTCGAGAATGGGGCACAGCTATCTGGGAGGCAAGGGCTGATTGCTCTAACAAGTTCCAGAACTTTAAAGAGGAGATGATTCGGGTTTTTGACCGTTCAGTTTTTGGTAGGGAGGCTTCTAGGGCCCTGGCTTCCTTATGCCAAGGTGAACGGTCCATAACGGATTATTCTATTGAGTTTCGCACTCTTGCTGCCTCTAGTGAGTGGAACGAGCCGGCGCTGCTCGCTCGTTTTCTGGAGGGACTCCACGCAGTGGTTAAGGATGAGATTCTCTCCCGGGAGGTTCCTTCAGATGTGGACTCTTTGATTGCTCTCGCCATCCGCATAGAACGACGGGTAGATCTTCGTCACCGGGCTCGTGGAAGAGAGCTCGCATCAACGGTGTTTCCCTGCTCCGCATCGCAACCATCTTCCTCCTCTGGCTTTGAGACTGAGCCCATGCAGCTGGGAGGGATTCGCATCTCGACTAAGGAGAGGGAACGGAGGATCACCAACCGCCTGTGCCTCTATTGCGGAGTTGCTGGACATTTTGTTAATTCATGTCCAGTAAAAGCCAGAGCTCATCTGTAAGCGGAGGGCTACAGGTGAGCGCAACTACTCAAGTCTCTCCATCAAGATCCTGTACTACTTTGTCGGTCCATCTACGCTGGACCGGTTCGGGTGCTACATGTAGTGCCTTGATAGACTCTGGGGCTGAGGGTTGTTTCATGGACGAAGCATGGGTTCGGAAACATGACATTCCTTTCAGAGAGTTAGAGAAGCCTACGCCCATGTTCGCCTTAGATGGTAGTCATCTTCCCAGTATCAGATTTGAGACACTACCTTTAACCCTCACAGTATCTGGTAACCACAGTGAGACTATTTCTTTTTTGATTTTCCGTTCACCGTTTACACCTGTTGTTTTGGGTCATCCCTGGCTAGTATGTCATAATCCTTCTATTAATTGGTCTAGTAATTCTATCCTATCCTGGAACGTTTCTTGTCATGTGAAGTGTTTAATGTCTGCCATCCCTCCCGTTTCTTCTGTCCCTACTTCTCAGGAGGAACCTGGCGATTTGACAGGAGTGCCGGAGGAATATCATGATCTGCGCACGGTCTTCAGTCGGTCCCGAGCCAACTCCCTTCCTCCTCACCGGTCGTATGATTGTAGTATTGATCTCCTTCCGGGGACCACTCCTCCTCGGGGTAGACTATACTCTCTGTCGGCTCCCGAACGTCAGGCTCTCGAGGATTATTTGTCTGTGTCTCTTGACGCCGGTACCATAGTGCCTTCTTCCTCTCCGGCCGGGGCGGGGTTCTTTTTTGTTAAGAAGAAGGACGGTACTCTGCGCCCCTGCGTGGATTATCGAGGGCTGAATGACATAACGGTTAAGAATCGTTATCCGCTTCTCCTTATGTCATCAGCCTTCGAGATTCTGCAGGGAGCCAGGTGCTTTACTAAGTTGGACCTTCGTAACGCTTACCATCTCGTGCGCATCAGAGAGGGGGACGAGTGGAAAACGGCGTTTAACACTCCGTTAGGGCATTTTGAGTACCGGGTTCTGCCGTTCGGTCTCGCCAATGCGCCAGCTGTTTTTCAGGCATTAGTTAATGATGTTCTGAGAGACATGCTGAACATCTTTGTTTTTGTCTATCTTGACGATATCCTGATTTTTTCTCCGTCACTCGAGATTCATGTTCAGCACGTTCGACGTGTTCTACAGCGCCTTTTAGAGAATTGTCTCTACGTAAAGGCTGAGAAGTGCTCTTTTCATGTCTCCTCCGTTACTTTTCTCGGTTCCGTTATTTCCGCTGAAGGCATTCAGATGGATTCCGCTAAGGTCCAAGCTGTCAGTGATTGGCCCGTTCCAAGGTCACGTGTCGAGTTGCAGCGCTTTTTAGGTTTCGCTAATTTCTATCGGCGTTTCATTCGTAATTTCGGTCAAGTTGCTGCCCCTCTCACAGCTCTTACTTCTGTCAAGACGTGTTTTAAGTGGTCCGGTTCCGCCCAGGGAGCTTTTGATCTTCTAAAAGGAACGTTTTACGTCCGCTCCTATCCTCGTTACTCCTGACGTCACTAGACAATTCATTGTCGAGGTTGACGCTTCAGAGGTAGGCGTGGGAGCCATTCTATCCCAGCGCTTCCAGTCTGACGATAAGGTTCATCCTTGCGCTTATTTTTCTCATCGCCTGTCGCCATCTGAGCGCAACTATGATGTGGGTAACCGTGAACTGCTCGCCATCCGCTTAGCCCTAGGCGAATGGCGACAGTGGTTGGAGGGCGACCGTTCCTTTTGTCGTTTGGACAGACCATAAGAACCTTGAGTACATCCGTTCTGCCAAACGACTTAATGCCCGTCAAGCTCGTTGGGCGTTGTTTTTCGCTCGTTTCGAGTTTGTGATTTCTTACCGTCCGGGTAGCAAGAACACCAAGCCTGATGCCTTATCCCGTCTGTTTAGTTCTTCTGTGGCTTCTACTGATCCCAAGGGGATTCTTCCTTATGGGCGTGTTGTCGGGTTAACAGTCTGGGGAATTGAAAGACAGGTTAAGCAAGCACTCACGCACACTGCGTCGCCGCGCGCTTGTCCTAGTAACCTCCTTTTCGTTCCTGTTTCCACTCGTCTGGCTGTTCTTCAGTGGGCTCACTCTGCCAAGTTAGCTGGTCATCCCGGTGTTCGAGGCACTCTTGCGTCTATTCGCCAGCGCTTTTGGTGGCCGACTCAGGAGCGTGACACGCGCCGTTTCGTGGCTGCTTGTTCGGACTGCGCGCAGACTAAGTCGGGTAACTCTCCTCCTGCCGGTCGTCTCAGACCGCTCCCCATTCCTTCTCGACCATGGTCTCACATCGCCTTAGACTTCATTACCGGTCTGCCTTTGTCTGCGGGGAAGACTGTGATTCTTACGGTTGTCGATAGGTTCTCTAAGGCGGCACATTTCATTCCCCTCGCTAAACTTCCTTCCGCTAAGGAGACGGCACAAATCATTATTGAGAATGTATTCAGAATTCATGGCCTTCCGTTAGACGCCGTTTCAGACAGAGGCCCGCAATTCACGTCACAGTTTTGGAGGGAGTTCTGTCGTTTGATTGGTGCGTCCGTCAGTCTCTCTTCCGGGTTTCATCCCCAGTCTAACGGTCAAGCAGAGAGGGCCAATCAGACGATTGGTCGCATACTACGCAGCCTTTCTTTCAGAAACCCTGCGTCTTGGGCAGAACAGCTCCCCTGGGCAGAATACGCTCACAATTCGCTTCCTTCGTCTGCTACCGGGTTATCTCCGTTTCAGAGTAGTCTGGGTTACCAGCCTCCTCTGTTCTCATCCCAGCTTGCCGAGTCCAGCGTTCCCTCCGCTCAAGCGTTTGTCCAACATTGTGAGCGCACCTGGAGGAGGGTGAGGTCTGCACTTTGCCGTTACAGGGCACAGACTGTGAGAGCCGCCAATAAACGCAGGATTAAGAGTCCAAGGTATTGTTGCGGCCAGAGAGTGTGGCTTTCCACTCGCAACCTTCCTCTTACGACAGCTTCTCGTAAGTTGACTCCGCGGTTCATTGGTCCGTTCCGTGTCTCCCAGGTCGTCAATCCTGTCGCTGTGCGACTGCTTCTTCCGCGACATCTTCGTCGCGTCCATCCTGTCTTCCATGTCTCCTGTGTTAAGCCCTTTCTTCGCACCCCCGTTCGTCTTCCCTCCCCCTCCCGTCCTTGTCGAGAGCGCACCTATTTACAAGGTACATAAGATCATGGACATGCGTTCTCGGGGACGGGGTCACCAATACTTAGTGGATTGGGAGGGTTACGGTCCTGAGGAGAGGAGTTGGGTTCCGTCTCGGGACGTGCTGGACCGTTCACTCATTGATGATTTCCTCCGTTGCCGCCAGGATTCCTCCTCGAGTGCGCCAGGAGGCGCTCGGTGAGTGGGGGTACTGTCATGTTTGTCATTTATTATCATGTCTTGTCCCTGTGCTCCCCATTCTATTCGTTTCCCTCTGCTGGTCTTATTAGGTTCTTTCCCTCTTTCTATCCCTCTCTCTCCCCCTCCCTCTCTCACTCTCTCGCTCTCTCTTCTCTCTATCGTTCCGTTCCTGCTCCCAGCTGTTCCTATTCCCCTAATCAATCATTTAGTCTTCCCACACCTGTTCCCGATCCTTTCCCCTGATTAGAGTCCCTATTTCTTCCTTTGTGTTCCGTTCCTGTCCTGTCGGTTCCTTGTTTAGAATTCACCGTGCTGTGATTGTGTATCGCCCTGTCGTGTCGTGTTTTCCTCAGAAGCTGCGTGGTGAGCAGGTGTCTGAGTCTGTCTGGTTCAAGTGCCTTCCCGAGGCAACCTGCTGTTCACCTGCTGTTCAAGATCGAGTCTCCAGTTTGTCCTCGTCATTTCGAGTGAAAGTTGTTTTTTTGTTTGTATTTACTTTACTGGATTAAAGACTCTGTTTTCGCCAAGTCGCTTTTGGGTCCTCTTTCACCTGCATGACATCTGGTGCTTTGTGGATAAGTATGTTTATCAAATGAGTGACAACATAACAAATATTTAAACACATACAGTATGATGATGTGTCCGGGGAGCACTCTGCTTCTAAAAGTCCAATAGCTTGAAAACTAGACTGCTGAAAATGCACAATTTTTTTAGGACTGTAATAACAGTGAACGAATGAAAAAATATATATATATTGTTTTTGAGTGGCGTTTCCCTTTAAATCACAGACAGTATAGGGGGTGTAGTGAACAATTATGAGCACTAGCCTTCTGAGTGTTGGTTTCTAAAAACAAATCCACTGGGCCACTAATACGAGTAGGAGGAATCTCATTACAGTCGAGGATGCTTGAACAAACAGCACAAACCACAAAGGTTACCTCAGTAATTACAGTGGATTATGGAGGACAGCATGCTAAATAAAGTGTTCAGTTCTGTATCGAGATACGTGAGATTATTATAGGTTCATTACAACTGTAGAAGCAGAGAAATGGAATTATCATCTAATTATGTCGACAGAGTCATAATAAAAGGTCATACAGACTGAGAACCTTCCAAATTGGAGGTTTTAATTAAAATATACAGTGTATATATATATATATATATATAAAGGCAGGCGAAAATAAAGCCATTGAGTCACATTCGACATGTTTTGAGTGTCCATTTAGTGACCTTGAATATGTTTGCACGCATGACTGACTGTAAGTCGCTTTGGCTACTAAATGGACACTCAACATGTTGAATGCAACTCAATGGCTTTATTTTGTCCTGCCTTTCAGTCAACTGAACGGCACAGCAGCTTCATGCAAACTGTATCAAACCTTGAAATCAGCATCGCTTCATTCATATGGGATCATCTTTTTGAAAGATTTTACATTCTGGGGCTTTGCAGGCTAAAAAAATCATGCTCTGAAACGTGCAACAGGAACTGCACAGAGATCTGTCTCTATGGGAAATCAACAGTATTAATATGTGACTGGGTCTATGACTGGGTCTATAGACTTCAATTAAAAGGCAGGGAAAGTTTCCCCCTCGTGTGCAATTACTGGTTTTTGGTTCCATAGCATTGCTCTGACTCCACTGAAGGCATAGCTGTCACACCCTGACCATAGTTTGCTTTGTATGTTTCTATGTTTCGGTTGGTCAGGGTGTGAGCTGAGTGGGCATTCTATGTTACATGTCTAGTTTGTCTAGTTCTATGTTTGGCCTGATATGGTTCTCAATCAGAGGCAGGTGTTCGTCATTGTCTCTGAGTGGGAACCATATTTAGGTAGCCTGTTTGGTGTTGGGTTTTGTGGATGATTGTCCTTGTTACTGTCTCTGTGTTACTTTGCACCAGTATTAGGCTGTTTCGGTTTTTGTGTTACGTTTTTGTATTTGATTCGTGTTTACTTTGTTTCATTAAACATGGATCGCAATAGCCACACCGCATTTTGGTCTGACTCTCCTTCACCTAAAGGAAACCGTTGCAGAATCACCCACCATAACAGGACCAAGCGGCGTGGTAACGAGCAGCAGCAGCAGTGGGAGAGGCTGCACTACTTGGAGAATATGGACTATACTACTTGGGAGGAAATAGACAGGTGGGCGGTCGACCCAGGGAGAGTGCCGGATCCCGCCTGGGATTCGATGGAGCAGTGCGCGGAAGGTTACAGGAGAAAGAGGTTGGCGAAGCAAGCGCGGCGCGGACGGAAGACCGAGACTCAGCCCCAAAAATTTCTTGGGGGGTGGTCACACACAGAGGGAGTGTGGCAGAGTCAGGAGTCAGACCTGAGCCAACTCCCCCCGTTTATCGTGAGGAGCCAACTCCCCCCGTTTATCGTGAGGAGCCAAGGAGGAGCTCAGAACCAGAGCTGGTGTTGGAGGTGAGCGAAGCAGAGACTGTGAAGGAGTTAATGGGGAAATTGGAGGAGAGAGATATGAGGGATTTGCTGGTTTGGTGCATGAGGCACGACATTTGCCCGACGGAGCGTGTCAGGGATTTAATGGCACCTGGGTCAGCTCTCCATACTCATCCTGAGGTGCGTTCTAGGGGTCTGGTGAAGACTGTGCCAGCCTCACGCACCAGGCCTCCTGTGCATCTCCCTAGCCTTGCACATCCTGTGCCATCTCAGCACTACAGTGCTCCTAGCAGTGCTAACCGTGGCAGGCGTGGTGCTGGTCAGGCACCGTGTTATGCGGTGGTTCGCACGGTGTCCCCAGTACGCGTGCTTAGCCCTGTGCGCTACACCTCAGCTTCCCACATCTGCCGGGCAAGGGTGAAGATCCAGCCAGGGCGGTTGGTGCCAGCCCTGCTCTCAAGATCTCCAGTACGCCTTCACGGTCCGGTCCATCCTGTGCCTCCGGTGGCAGCTCCCCGCACCAGGCTTCCTGTGCGTGTCCTCGGCCCAGTACCACCAGTGCCAGCACCACGCATCAGGCCTACAGTGCGTTCCGCCTGTCCAGCACTGCCGGAGCCTTCCTCCTCTCCAGCGCTGCCGGAGCCTCCCGCCTGTCCGGCGCCGCTGCCGAAGCCTCCCGCCTGTCCGGCGCCGCTGCCGGAGCCTCCCGCCTGTCCGGCGCCGCTGCCGTAGCCTCCCCCCTGTCCGGCGCCGCTGCCGTAGCCTCCCGCCTGTCCGGCGCCGCTGCCGTAGCCTGCCGCCTGTCCGGCGCCGCTGCCGTAGCCTGCCGCCTGTCCGGCGCCGCTGCCGGAGTCTGCCGCCTGTCCGGCGCCGCTGCCGGAGTCTGCCGCCTGTCCGGCGCCGCTGCCGGAGTCTGCCGCCTGTCCGGCGCCGCTGCCGGAGTCTCCCGCCTGTCCGGCGCCGCTGCCGGAGTCTCCCGCCTGTCCGGCGCCGCTGCCGGAGTCTACCGCCTGTCCGGCGCCAGAGCCCCTCAGCCCAGAGCCCCTCAGCCCAGAGCCCCTCGAGCCCCTCAGCCCAGAGCCCCTCAGCCCAGAGGTGCCAGAGCCCCTCAGCCCAGAGGCGCCAGAGCCCCTCAGCCCCTCTGTCCCGAGCAGCCGCCCCTCTGTCCCGAGCAGCCGCCCCTCTGTCCCGAGCTGCCCCTCAGTCCAGTGTCATTAAATAGGGTCGCCGTGGCTAGGAGCATTCTATGTTACATGTCTAGTTTGTCTAGTTCTAGTTTGGTTCCATAGCGTTGCTCTGACTCCACTGAAGGCATGGCTGTCACACCCTGACCATAGTTTGCTTTGTATGTTTCTATGTTTTGGTTGGTCAGGGTGTCAGCTGAGTGGGCATTCTATGTTACATGTCTAGTTTGTCTAGTTCTATGTTTGGCCTGATATGGTTCTCAATCAGAGGCAGGTGTTCGTCATTGTCTCTGATTGGGAACCATATTTAGGTAGCCTGTTTGGTGTTGGGTTTTGTGGGTGATTGTTCCTGTCTGTTACTTTGCACCAGTATTAGGCTGTATCGGTTTTCGTGTTACGTTTATTGTTTTTGTATTTGATTCGTGTTTACTTTGTTTCATTAAACATGGATCGCAATAGCCACGCCGCATTTTGGTCTGACTCTACTTCACCTAAAGGAAACCGTTACAATAGCTTCATACCATGATGGGCACGGTATTATTTTGCATTAATATTAGTGGCACCACCTAACAGTTGAGAGTTATGATAAGTAACTGTATGTGTGTTGCGTGTAGAAGCTCTATCGTTGTAGCCATAAACAATGGACAGCCATTGTGCCTTGACATTTACTGTCAAATTCTCTGACAAAATAGCTTTTCATTCTTAGAAATGCTAAATTCCCTTAATACAAAAAGCTGTTGGCTCCATGGGATGGAAAGGTACGCTTGAATAGTAGAATCATGGTATGTGGGCTTTAGAAAGCCTGTTAAAAAACCAGAAGGAATAGAATGGATAGATGACTGCAGATACCTTTTCAACCCGGCAGCCAGAAGAGGACTGGCCTCCCCTCAGAGCTTGGTTCATCTCTACCCAGTACAGCCAGAAGAGGACTGGCCTCCCCTCAGAGCTTGGTTCATCTCTACCCAGTACAGCCAGAAGAGGACTGGCCTCCCCTCAGAGCTTGGTTCATCTCTACCCAGTACAGCCAGAAGAGGACTGGCCTCCCCTCAGAGCTTGGTTCATCTCTACCCAGTACAGCCAGAAGAGGACTGGCCTCCCTCAGAGCTTGGTTCATCTCTACCCAGTACAGCCAGAAGAGGACTGGCCTCCCCTCAGAGCTTGGTTCATCTCTACAGTACAGCCAGAAGAGGACTGGCCTCCCTCAGAGCTTGGTTCATCTCTACCCAGTACAGCCAGAAGAGGACTGGCCTCCCCTCAGAGCTTGGTTCATCTCTACCCAGTACAGCCAGAAGAGGACTGGCCTCCCCTCAGAGCTTGGTTCATCTCTACCCAGTACAGCCAGAAGAGGACTGGCCTCTCCTCAGAGCTTGGTTCATCTCTACCAAGTACAGCCAGAAGAGGACTGGCCTCCCCTCAGAGCTTGGTTCATCTCTACCCAGTACAGCCAGAAGAGGACTGGCCTCCCCTCAGAGCTTGGTTCATCTCTACCCAGTACAGCCAGAAGAGGACTGGCCTCCCCTCAGAGCTTGGTTCATCTCTACCCAGTACAGCCAGAAGAGGACTGGCCTCCCCTCAGAGCTTGGTTCATCTCTACCCAGTACAGCCAGAAGAGGACTGGCCTTCACTCAGAGCTTGGTTCATCTCTACCCAGTACAGCCAGAAGAGGACTGGCCTCCCCTCAGAGCTTGGTTCATCTCTACCCAGTACAGCCAGAAGAGGACTGGACTCCCCTCAGAGCTTGGTTCATCTCTACCCAGTACAGCCAGAAGAGGACTGGCCTCCCCTCAGAGCTTGGTTCATCTCTACCCAGTACAGCCAGAAGAGGACTGGCCTCCCCTCAGAGCTTGGTTCATCTCTACCCAGTACAGCCAGAAGAGGACTGGCCTCCCCTCAGAGCTTGGTTCATCTCTACCCAGTACAGCCAGAAGAGGACTGGCCTCCCCTCAGAGCTTGGTTCATCTCTACCCAGTACAGCCAGAAGAGGACTGGCCTCTCCTCAGAGCTTGGTTCATCTCTACCAAGTACAGCCAGAAGAGGACTGGCCTCCCTCAGAGCTTGGTTCATCTCTACCCAGTACAGCCAGAAGAGGACTGGCCTCCCCTCAGAGCTTGGTTCATCTCTACCCAGTACAGCCAGAAGAGGACTGGCCTCCCCTCAGAGCTTGGTTCATCTCTACCCAGTACAGCCAGAAGAGGACTGGCCTCCCCTCAGAGCTTGGTTCATCTCTACCCAGTACAGCCAGAAGAGGACTGGCCTTCACTCAGAGCTTGGTTCATCTCTACCCAGTACAGCCAGAAGAGGACTGGCCTCCCCTCAGAGCTTGGTTCATCTCTACCCAGTACAGCCAGAAGAGGACTGGACTCCCCTCAGAGCTTGGTTCATCTCTACCCAGTACAGCCAGAAGAGGACTGGCCTCCCCTCAGAGCTTGGTTCATCTCTACCCAGTACAGCCAGAAGAGGACTGGCCTCCCCTCAGAGCTTGGTTCATCTCTACCCAGTACAGCCAGAAGAGGACTGGCCTCCCCTCAGAGCTTGGTTCCTCTGTAGGTTTCTTTCTGGGTCCTGTCTTTCTAGGGAGTCCTCCCACTGTGCTTCTGCCTCTATATTGCTTTCTCTTTTGGGGTTTAAGGCTGAGTATCTGTGAAGCACTTTGACAACTGCTGATGTAAATTGTGCTTGATTGATTGATTGGACCTGTCAGTCACCCCCACGGATATGTCCCCTGAGTTCTGTTATGGGTTATCAGAAAGACATACCTTTATTAATCCTCCTCATGTCCTCCCCTCCTGCAGCTAACTCTTCTCACTCACTATCAGACAGACATAGTTGACCCAGTCAGATTTAATAAAGGCTGAATGGAGACCAATTCCCTGGTGGAGCTCAGTTGCCATTGGCCAGCAGGAGGACTGTTCATTAACACACATCACATATAGCCAGCAATTTAAACACCACTCGCCACGGTTACTGAACCTGCTTGGGCACGAATTATATGCAAAGCCCAAAAGCCTTGACAACAAATGGATGATCCCAATTTGCTGTTGAGGACTGTCAAGCCTTTTTGACAGTAAAAGGGAACTTGTCCAAGAGAGTCACATGGTCAGCTGCTTCTTTGATTCAAGGATCAGAATATTCTCTGAGTGTGTCTTGAGTTGTTCCTGCTGGCAACGTCTGCATTACCAAGTCTCAACCAGGTGGGATTGAAAAGCACTTATCAAGCATTCTCAATATGACTGGAATAGAGTAAAGGTGAAGGCACACATTCTGCAACAATTTATTTAGCTAATAAATAGTTCTTAAAAAAATGTTTTTTTAAAGAGAGACGACTAAATGCATTGTCATACTTTCTCTTTGGCGACTCAATAGTTAGAAAAACGAGACGACCGGAGTTAAAACGAGACGACCTGAGTTAATGTACCATAGGCCTGGTTTTAACGAGACACTGCCTATTCACACCGAGGTCAGTACAGGTGCATCAAAGCTGGGACCGAGAGACTGAAAAACAGCTTCTATCTCAAGGCCATCAGACTGTTAAACAACAATCACTAACTCAGAGGGAACTTGTCCTTCTGCCTATGCTGAGACCCAATCACTGGCCACTTCAACAAATGTATCACTAGTCACTTTAAACAATGCCACTTTAAATAATGCCACTTTAATAATGTTTACATATCTTACATTACATTACTCATGCCATATGTATATACTGTATGTTTGTACCATCTATTGCACCCTGCCTATGCCGCTCGGCCATCGCTCATCCATATATTTATATGTACATATTCTCATTCACCCCTTTAGATTTGTGTGTATTAGGGAGTTGTGAAATTGTTAGACTACTTGTTAGATATTACTGCACGGTCAGAACAAGAAGCACAAACATTTTTCTACACTAGCATTAACATCTGCTAACCATGTGTATGTGACCAATAAAATTGGATTTGATTTGAAACCTGGAGCAGTCTGAATTAGGTAGAGTGTTTTATAATGATGTTTAAATATGTTTCTCTGTGGGAACACAACATACTACAAGACAAAGAAAAAATCTATTTAAGCATTTCTCTAATATAATTCAAAACTTCCATAATTCATAGCTCGCAATGGCTAATGACCAGTGAAAGAGGAATTCATTATTTATTTTTATATTTTTATCTACAGACAGAATAGATGATTTGCATGTCAAACTGAAAGTTCTAAGGTCAATTTAATTTTCAATCGCTGTTGTTCTATGTTCATATGTTCTGTGAAGGAGTGACTATTGTTGTGTGGGAGAGTATGACGACCGTCCTCATAGATATTGTATTCTATACCAGTTAGTACTTCAATTGAGGACTCCTAAATAGGTGAAGCGAATTGACACAAAGGATATACTGCTTTCTCGGGAACGGGCCCAAATCCCCTTCATTTACATGAAGAAAAGACAGAGAAAAAGGGTGCAGAGGTCGGGCTGCCTTCTGAAAATTCGTAGACGATTGTGTAAACCCCCACTGCCATCCGTTCTATTGGCTAACGTGCTATCATTGAGGGAGGGGCTTGTTGTTGCTGCGTGTAGGTGGTTGGAGTGTACTAGACACTTCACCCTGGAGATTGAAGGGGAGGAGCTCATGGAAGCTCAGAAACAGCAAGCCTACTGATAAGACCAAGTTCAAAAAAGGGCTAAAAGGTAGTGTATGTCTTGTACAGTCAGAGCATCTGAAATGGAAACTGAATGCAAAGGGCTAAGTAAAGAGGAAATTGAATAATCCCACTGGGCACAAACGTCAGTTTAAGTCTATTTTCAATTTTATATTTGGTTGAGTTGTCAACTGACGTGAAATCAACAAAATAATTCACAATGACATTGGATTTAGGTTAAAAGTTTGGGAAAAAATCCTTGATGTTGATGACTTTTTGCAAATTCAATCAATGTTCCATGCTGATTCAATATCATCACATTTACTTTTTTGGTTGAAATTACGTGGAAACAACTTGATTCATGTCCAGTGGGATTCATGTCCAGTGGGATTCATGTCCAGTGGGATTCATGTCCAGTGGGATTCATGTCCAGTGGGATGGCTGTTTTGTTCGACATGTTTAAATGTCCTGCATGTGGGTTTGAGTTTTTAGGGCACGATATCACTGCACTTGGTGTAAAACTACGCTTTGTCATTTTTGCTACAGTTTGCTGTGATATTGGCATTTAAACCCATGACTATTGACACAGGAATCAACCGGTTTCAACTAATCCAAGCTGACTGCATTGACTCCAGGTCCCATCTTCTCCTCCTCTGCTGTGACGGTTTGATGAGTGACGTGTGAGTGACAGAAGGAGGCCCAGTGACGCAGGCAGGAGAACATCCCTGGGCTGTGAGCAGAGGCGGCAGTGGCGGGAGTGTTTTGATTCCTTAGCAGTGGCGGGAGTGTTTTGATTCCTTAGCAGTGGCGGGAGTGTTTTGATTCCTTAGCAGTGGCGGGAGTGTTTTGATTCCTTAGCAGTGGCGGGAGTGTTTTGATTCCTTAGCAGTTTATTTTTTTATTTGTTTTTTTTTTTTTTATTTCACCTTTATTTAACCAGGTAGGCTAGTTGAGAACAAGTTCTCATTTGCAACTGTAACCTGGCCAAGATAAAGCATAGCAGTGTGAACAGACAACACAGAGGTACACATGGAGTAAACAATTAACAAGTCAATAATACAGTAGAAAAAAATGAGTCTATATACATTGTGTGCAAAAGGCATGAGGAGGTAGGCAAATAATTACAATTTTGCAGATTAATACTGGAGTGATAAATGATCAGATGGTCATCTACAGGTGTGCAAAAGAGCAGAAAATAAAATAAATAAAAACAGTATGGGCATGAGGTAGGTAAAAATGGGTGGGCTATTTACCGATAGACTATGTACAGTGGCAGCGATCGGTTAGCTGCTCAGATAGCAGATGTTTGAAGTTGGTGAGGAAGATAAAAGTCTCCAACTTCAGCAGTCACAGGCAGCAGAGAACTGGAACGAAAGGCGGCCAAATGAGGTGTTGGCTTTAGGGATGATCAGTGAGATGCACCTGCTGGAGCGCGTGTTACGGATGGGTGTTGCCATCGTGACCAGTGAACTGAGATAAGGCGGAGCTTTACCTAGCATGGACTTGTAGATGACCTGTAGCCAGTGGGTCTGGCGACGAATATGTAGCGAGGGCCAGCCGACAAGAGCATACAGGTCGCAGTGGTGGGTGGAATAAGGTGCTTTAGTGACAAAACGGATGGCACTGTGATAAACTGCATCCAATTTGCTGAGTAGAGTGTTGGAAGCAATTTTGTAGATGACATCGCCGAAGTCGAGGATCGGTAGGATAGTCAGTTTTACTAGGGTAAGCTTGGCGGCGTGAGTGAAGGAGGCTATGTTGCGGAATAGAAAGCCGACTCTTGATTTGATTTTCGATTGGAGATGTTTGATATGAGTCTGGAAGGAGAGTTTACAGTCTAGCCAGACACCTAGGTACTTATAGATGTCCACATATTCAAGGTCGGAACCATCCAGGGTGGTGATGCTGGTCAGGCGTGCGGGTGCAGGCAGCGAACGGTTGAAAAGCATGCATTTGGTTTTACTAGCGTTTAAGAGCAGTTGGAGGCCACGGAGGGAGTGTTGTATGGCATTGAAGCTCGTTTGGAGGTTAGATAGCACAGTGTCCAAGGACGGGCCGGAAGTATATAGAATGGTGTCGTCTGCGTAGAGGTGGATCAGGGAATCGCCCGCAGCAAGAGCAACATCATTGATATATACAGAGAAAAGAGTCGGCCCGAGAATTGAACCCTGTGGCACCCCCATAGAGACTGCCAGAGGACCGAACAGCATGCCCTCCGATTTGACACACTGAACTCTGTCTGCAAAGTAATTGGTGAACCAGGCAAGGCAGTCATCCGAAAAACCGAGGTTACTGAGTCTGCCGATAAGAATATGGTGATTGACAGAGTCGAAAGCCTTGGCAAGGTCGATGAAGACGGCTGCACAGTACTGTATTTTATCGATGGCGGTTATGATATCGTTTAGTACCTTGAGCGTGGCTGAGGTGCACCTGTGACCGGCTCGGAAACCAGATTGCACAGCAGAGAAGTGGGATTCGAGATGGTCAGTGACCTGTTTGTTGACTTGGCTTTCGAAGACCTTAGATAGGCAGGGCAGGATGGATATAGGTCTGTAACAGTTTGGTTCCAGGGTGTCTCCCCCTTTGAAGAGGGGGATGACTGCGGCAGCTTTCCAATCTTTGGGGATCTCAGACGATATGAAATAGAGGTTGAACAGGCTGGTAATAGGGGTTGCGACAATGGCGGCGGATAGTTTCAGAAAGAGAGGGTCCAGATTGTCAAGCCCAGCTGATTTGTACGGGTCCAGGTTTTGCAGCTCTTTCAGAACATCTGCTATCTGGATTTGGGTAAAGGAGAACCTGGAGAGGCTTGGGCGAGAAGTTGCGGGGGGGGGTGGAGCTGTTGGCCGAGATTGGAGTAGCCAGGTTAGGCATGGCCAGCCATTGAGAAATGCTTGTTGAAGTTTTCGATAATCATGGGTTTATCGTGGTGACCGTGTTACCTAGCCTCAGTGCAGTGGGCAGCTGGGAGGAGGTGCTCTTGTTCCCCATGGACTTTACAGTGTCCCAAAACGTTTTGGAGTTGGAGCTACAGGATGTAAACTTCTGCATGAAGAAGCTTTCCTGACTGACTGCGTGTATTGGTTCCTGACTTCCCTGAACAGTTGCGTATCGCGGGGACTATTCGATGCTATTGCAGTCCGCCACAGGATGTTTTTGTGCTGGTCAAGGGCAGTCAGGTCTGGAGTGAACCAAGGGCTATATCTGTTCTTAGTTCTGCATTTTTTGAACGGAGCATGCTTATCTAAGATGGTGAGGAAGTTACTTTTAAAGAATGACCAGGCATCCTCAACTGACGGGATGAGGTCAATGTCCTTCCAGGATACCCGGGCCAGGTCGATTAGAAAGGCCTGCTCACAGAAGTGTTTTAGGGAGCGTTTGACAGTGATGAGGGGTGGTCGTTTGACTGCGGCTCCGTAGCGGATACAGGCAATGAGGCAGTGATCCCTGAGATCCTGGTTGAAGACAGCGGAGGTGTATTTGGAGGGCCAGTTGGTCAGGATGACATCTATGAGGGTGCACTTGTTTACAGATTTAGGGTTGTACCTGGTGGGTTCCTTGATGATTTGTGTGAGATTGAGGGCATCTAGCTTAGATTGTAGGACTGCCGGGGTGTTAAGCATATCCCAGTTTAGATCACATAACAGAACAAACTCTGAAGCTAGATGGGGTGCGATCAATTCACAAATGGTGTCCAGGGCACAGCTGGGAGCTGAGGGGGGTCGGTAGCAGGCGGCAACAGTGAGAGACTTATTTCTGGAGAGAGTAATTTTTTTAATTAGTAGTTCGAACTGTTTGGCTATGGACCTGGAAAGTATGACATTACTTTGCAGGCTATCTCTGCAGTAGACTGCAACTCCTCCCCCTTTGGCGGTTCTATCTTGATGGAAAATGTTATAGTTGGGTATGGAAATCTGCAAATTTTTGGTGGCCTTCCTGAGCCAGGATTCAGACACGGCAAGGACATCAGGGTTAGCAGAGTGTGCTAAAGCAGTGAGTAAAACAAACTTAGGGAGGAGGCTTCTGATGTTGACATGCATGAAACCAAGGCTTTTTCGATCACAGAAGTCAACAAATGAGGGTGCCTGGGGACATGCAGGGCCTGGGTTTACCTCCACATCACCCGCGGAACAGAGGAGGAGTAGTATGAGGGTGCGGCTAAAGGTTATCAAAACTGGTAGCCTAGAGCGTTGGGGACAGAGAGTAAAAGGAGCAGATTTCTGGGCATGGTAGAATATATTCAGGGCATAATGCGCAGACAGGGGTATGGTGGGGTGCGGGTACAGCGGAGGTAAGCCCAGGCACTGGGTGATGATGAGAGAGATTGTATCTCTGGACATGCTGGTTGTAATGGGTGAGGTCACCGCATGTGTGGGAGGTGGGACAAAGGAGGTATCAGGGGTATGAAGAGTGGAACTAGGGGCTCCATTGTAGACTAAAACAATGATAACTAACCTGAACAACAGTATACAATATTGAGAGAGACATACAGCGAGGCATACAGTAATCACAAGTGTTGAATTGGGAGAGCTAGCTAAACAGTAGGTGAGACAACAACAGCTAATCAGCTAGCACAACAACAGCAGGTAAAATGGCGTTGACTAGGCAGGGAGGGTCGGATTAACTACACACAGAGCCTGAGTGCGGCTGGGGCCGACAGATAAAACATAAACAAGCAGAATGGAGTACCGTGATTAATGGACAGTCCAGCATGCATCAGCTATGTAGCCAAGTGATCAGTGTCCAGGGGGCAGCGGTGGATGGGACTGGCGAGTATTATCCAGGTAAAAAAACGGTCTGGCTGTGCAGAAGGGAAAGCCGCTAGCAGTGGCTAACAATGACTAAATAGCTTGCAGCTAGTTAGCTGGTTAGCTTCTGGAGGTTCTTGAATGTGTTCTAAAAATAAAAAATAATAGCGATTCCGTATCACATTGGGTGAGGCAGGTTACCGGAAGGTATAATTGAATTATACCTGTCCCTGTTCTCTCCTCTCTGCACAGACCATACAAACGCTCCTCACCGCGTGGCCGCGGCCACCCTACTCTGGTGGTCCCAGCGCGCACGACCCACGTGGAGTTCCAGGTCTCCGGTAGCCTCTGGAACTGCCAATCTGCGGTCAACAAGGCAGAGTTCATCTCAGCCTATGCCTCCCTCCAGTCCCTCGACTTCTTGGCACTTGAAACATGGATCACCACAGACAACACTGCTACTCCTACTGCTCTCTCTTCGTCCTCCCACGTGTTCTCGCACACCCCGAGAGCGTCTGGTCAGCGGGGTGGTGGCACCGGGATCCTCATCTCTCCCAAGTGGTCATTCTCTCTTTCTCCCCTTACCCATCTGTCTATCGCCTCCTTTGAATTCCATGCTGTCACAGTTACTAGCCCTTTCAAGCTTAACATGCTTATCATTTATCGCCCTCCAGGTTCCTCGGAGAGTTCATCAATGAGCTTGATGCCTTGATAAGCTCCTTTCCTGAGGACGGCTCACCTCTCACAGTTCTGGGCGACTTTAACCTCCCCCACGTCTACCTTTGACTCTTTCCTCTCTGCCTCCTTCTTTCCACTCCTCTCCTCTTTTGACCTCACCCTCTCACCTTCCCCCTACTCACAAGGCAGGCAATACGCTCGACCTCATCTTTACTAGATGCTGTTCTTCCACTAACCTCATTGCAACTCCCCTCCAAGTCTCCGACCACTGCCTTGTAGCTCTCATCCAACACCTCCCACACTGCCCCTACGGCGCCGTCCCAACCTTCGCTCTCTCTCCCCCGCTACTCTCTCCTCTTCCATCCTATCATCTCTTCCCTCCGCTCAAACCTTCTCCCACCTATCTCCTGATTCTGCCTCCTCAACCCTCCTCTCCTCCCTCTCTGCATCCCTTGTCTCTATGTCCCCTATCCTCCAGGCCGGCTCGGTCCTCCCCTCCCGCTCCGTGGCTCGATGACTCATTGCGAGCTCACAGAACAGGGCTCCGGGCAGCCGAGCGGAAATGGAGGAAAACTCGCCTCCCTGCGGACCTGGCATCCTTTCACTCCCTCCTCTCACATTTTCCTCCTCTGTCTCTGCTGCTAAAGCCACTTTCTACCACGCTAAATTCCAAGCATCTGCCTCTAACCCTAGGAAGCTCTTTGCCACCTTCTCCTCCCTCCTGAATCCTCCGCCCCTCCCCCCTCCTCCCTCTCTGCAGATAGTCAACCATTTTGAAAAGAAGGGACGACATCCGATCCTCGTTTGCTAAGTCAAACGACACCGCTGGTTCTGCTCACACTGCCCTACCCTGTGCTCTGACCTCTTTCTCCCCTCTCTCTCCAGATGAAATCTCTTCTTGTGACGGTGCCCAACAACCTGCCCGCTTGACCCTATCCCCTCCTCTCTTCTCCAGACCATTTCCGGAGACCTTCTCCCTTACCTCACCTCGCTCATCAACTCATCCCTGACCGTTGGCTACGTCCCTTCCGTCTTCAAGAGAGCGAGAGTTGCACCCCTTCTGAAAAAACCTACACTCGATCCCTCCGATGTCAACAATTACAGACCAGTATCCCTTCTTTCTTTTCTCTCCAAAACTCTTGAACGTGCTGTCCTTGGCCAGCTATCTCTCTCTGAATGACCTTCTTGATCCAAATCAGTCAGGTTTCAAGACTAGTCATTCAACTGAGACTGCTCTCCTCTGTATCACGGAGGCGCTCCGCACTGCTAAAGCTAACTCTCTCTCCTCTGCTCTCATCCTTCTAGATCTATCGGCTGCCTTCGATACTGTGAACCATCAGATCCTCCTCTCCACCCTCTCCGAGTTGGGCATCTCCGGCGCGGCCCACGCTTGGATTGCGTCCTACCTGACAGGTCGCTCCTACCAGGTGGCGTGGCGAGAATCTGTCTCCTCACCACGCGCTCTCACCACTGGTGTCCCCCAGGGCTCTGTTCTTGGCCCTCTCCTATTCTCGCTATACACCAAGTCACTTGGCTCTGTCATAACCTCACATGGTCTCTCTTATCATTGCTATGCAGACGACACACAATTAATCTTCTCCTTTCCCCTTCTGATGACCAGGTGGCGAATCGCATCTCTGCATGTCTGGCAGACATATCAGTGTGGATGACGGATCACCACCTCAAGCTGAACCTCGGCAAGACAGAGCTGCTCTTCCTCCCGGGGAAGGACTGCCCTTTTCCATGATCTCGCCATCACGGTTGACAACTCCATTGTGTCCTCCTCCCAGAGCGCCAAGAACCTTGGCGTGATCCTGGACAACACCCTGTCGTTCTCAACTAACAAGGTTCATGCTCTACAACATCCGCAGAACGACCCTGCCTCACACAGGAAGCGGCGCAGGTCCTAATCCAGGCACTTGTCATCTCCCGTCTGGATTACTGCAACTCGCTGTTGGCTGGGCTCCTGCCTGTGCCATTAAACCCCTTCAACTCATCCAGAACGCCGCAGCCCGTCTGGTGTTCAACCTTCCCAAGTTCTCTCACGTCACCCCGCTCCTCCGTTCTCTCCACTGGCTTCCAGTTGAAGCTCGCATCCGTTACAAGACCATGGTGCTTGCCTACGGAGCTGTGAGGGGAACGGCACCTCAGTACCTCCAGGCTCTGATCAGGCCCTACACCCAAACAAGGGCACTGCGTTCATCCACCTCTGGCCTGCTCGCCTCCCTACCACTGAGGAAGTACAGCTCCCGCTCAGCCCAGTCAAAACTGTTCGCTGCCCTGGCCCCCAATGGTGGAACAAACTCCCTCACGACGCCAGGACAGCGGAGTCAATCACCACCTTCCGGAGACACCTGAAACCCCACCTCTTTAAGGAATACCTAGGATAGGTTAAGTAATCCCTCTCACCCCACCCCCCCTAAGTTTTAGATGCACTATTGTTAAGTGACTGTCCCACTGGATGTCATAAGGTGAATGCACCAATTTGTAAGTCGCTCTGGATAAGAGCGTCTGCTAAATGACTTAAATGTAATGTAAATGTAAATGTGAAAAGAGATTGGAAGTAAATATTGGTCATGTGAGTGGTTGGGCTGGCTGGGGACGCGGCGATTCAGACAGTTAGCAGGCCTGTGCTAACAAGCTAACAGTTAGTAGGCCAGGGCTGAGCAAGGTAGCAGTTAGCGGACCGGGGCTAAACAAGCTAGCAGTTAGCAGGCCGAATTAGCAAGCAAGCAGATAGCAAGGGCTAGAAAGTTAGTCTTCGGGGGATGGCGCGATGGGGTGAGTCTCTTTATGCCTCTTCATGGGGTGACATCGATAGACCGGTCGTGGGTCCGGATATTGTAGCCCAGGAGTATGCTTCGGTGGTAGCACAGGAGCTCTGGTTGGGCTAGCTTCAAGCTAAGTGGATGGAAACGCTAGCCAGGAGTAATCATCCGGGGTTGCGGTTAGCTAGTTAGCTAGTTGTGAAGATCCAGCTGAAAATGTTCCGTTTGCGGTGGGAATCCGGGGATAAAAAAAATTATAATAATAGGTCCGTTATGCTCTGGTTAGAGTCGCGTTGTTCGAACTGGCGAGAGCTTTCCGAGCTAAAGGTTAGCTGATGACCAGTTAGCTGATGACCGCTAGCAATGGTTTGCTGGTAGTTAGCTGGCCAGCTTCAGTTGAGGGGTTCCGGATCCGAAGTAAATATAAGTACTTTAGAAAAAAAGCAGATCCGCGCTACATTGGGTGAGGCGGGTTGCAGGAGGGTATTTCGAAATTGAGGTTTAGCAAAATGTTTTAAAAGATATGCGAAGAAAAATATGTAAAAAAATAATGTTTAAAAAACGATATATACAAGGGACACAACAAGACGTCCGACTGCTACGCCACCGCAGTGGCGGGAGTGTTTTGATTCCTTAGCAGTGGCGGGAGTGTTTTGATTCCTTCATCTGCAACTCGCTATAATCCAAAACTTGAGATGCTAATCCCTCAACCGTGCCTTTTTCAATTGGTGCATGATACAACTACCAGCTCCTCAAGGGATATGTGACAGTTTGAGGATATATTGTGTGTACTGTGTGTACTCCCTCAGCATACTGATGTGAATCATATCTATGCATATTTACTTTACCCCTACCTACAGTACATGTGCAAATTACCTAGACTAACCTGTAACCCCGCACATTGACTCGGTACCGGTACCTCCTGTATATAGCCTTGTTATTGTTATTTACTTTAGTTTGGTTAAGGGCTTGTAAGTAAGCATTTCACGGTAAGGTCTACCTGTTGAATTTGGTGCATGTGACAAATAAAGTTTGATTTGACATGGTGAATAAGTACAATAACACATTTAATATATCCCCTGTATATATCCACAAAACCCCTGAGTGGCGCAGTGGTCTAAGGCACTGTATCTATGTGCAAGATGTGTCACTACAGTCCCTGGTTCAAATCCAGGCTGTATTGTATCCAGCTGTGATTTGGAGTCCCATAGGGTGGTGCACGATTGGCCCAGATTAGGCCATCATTGTCAATAACATTTTTTTCTTAACTGACTTGCCAAGTAAAATAAATAATAAATATAATAAAAAGCGTATCGGAGTAGGAGTGCTGATCTAGGATCAGGTCCCCAACCAACCCCAACCATATAATCATATTCTTTATGATCTAAAAGGCAAAACTGATCTTAGATCAGAACTCCTATTCAGGGGCTTTGTGGATAAAACTCACCTGTATGTGCGACCCTGCCCCCCAGTTGTCCAGGACAACAACAGAACCAGCCTGACAGACATTGGCATTCAATGAAGCAAAAATAATCAACAGAGTCGTTAATTTAATTTAATGTTACGTTCCTACCACAATTTTGGCACAGATTTAATAAAATCACAGAATTCAAGGAATGACTGCAATTAAGACTTAAATTACATTTGGGTTAAATATCACATCTTGTACATACTCATGTAAAAATTATACGTTGCACAACTGCTCACGTAAACTGTAGTGTAGGGCTCTGTACTGTAAGATGTAGTGTAGGGCTCTGTACTGTAAGATGTAGTGTAGGGCTCTGTACTGTAAGATGTAGTGTAGGGCTCTGTACTGTAAGATGTAGTGTAGGGCTCTGCACTGGAAGCTGTAGTGTAGGGTTCTGCACTGTAAGATGTAGTGTAGGGCTCTGCACTGGAAGCTGTAGTGTAGGGCTCTGCACTAGAAGCTGTAGTGTAGGGCTCTGTACTGGAAGATGTAGTGTAGGGTTCTGTACTGTAAGATGTAGTGTAGGGCTCTGTACTGTAAGATGTAGTGTAGGGCTCTGCACTGGAAGATGTAGTGTAGGGCTCTGCACTAGAAGATGTAGTGTAGGGCTCTGCACTAGAAGATGTAGTGTAGGCCTCTGTACTGGAAGCTGTAGTGTAGGGCTCTGTACTGGAAGCTGTAGTGTAGGGCTCTGCACTGTAAGATGTAGTGTAGGGCTCTGTACTGGAAGCTGTAGTGTAGGGCTCTGCACTGGAAGCTGTAGTGTAGGGTTCTGTACTGGAAGCTGTAGTGTAGGGTTCTGTACTGGAAGCTGTAGTGTAGGGTTCTGTACTGGAAGCTGTAGTGTAGGGTTCTGTACTGGAAGCTGTAGTGTAGGGTTCTGTACTGGAAGCTGTAGTGTAGGGCTCTGTACTGGAAGCTGTAGTGTAGGGCTCTGTACTGGAAGCTGTGGTGTAGGGCTCTGTACTGGAAGCTGTGGTGTAGGGCTCTGCACTAGAAGCTGTAGTATAGGGCTCTGTACTGGAAGATGTAGTGTAGGGTTCTGTACTGTAAGATGTAGTGTAGGGCTCTGCACTGGAAGATGTAGTGTAGGGCTCTGCACTAGAAGCTGTAGTGTAGGGCTCTGTACTGGAAGCTGTAGTGTAGGGCTCTGTACTGGAAGCTGTAGTGTAGGGCTCTGCACTGTAAGCTGTAGTGTAGGGCTCTGTACTGGAAGCTGTAGTGTAGGGCTCTGCACTGGAAGCTGTAGTGTAGGGTTCTGTACTGGAAGCTGTAGTGTAGGGTTCTGTACTGGAAGCTGTAGTGTAGGGTTCTGTACTGGAAGCTGTAGTGTAGGGTTCTGTACTGGAAGCTGTAGTGTAGGGTTCTGTACTGGAAGCTGTAGTGTAGGGTTCTGTACTGGAAGCTGTAGTGTAGGGTTCTGTACTGGAAGCTGTGGTGTAGGGCTCTGCACTGGAAGCTGTAGTGTAGGGTTCTGTACTGGAAGCTGTGGTGTAGGGCTCTGTACTGGAAGCTGTAGTGTAGGGCTCTGCACTGGAAGCTGTAGTGTAGGGTTCTGCACTGGAAGCTGTAGTGTAGGGTTCTGCACTGGAAGCTGTAGTGAAGGGCTCTGTACTGGAAGCTGTAGTGTAGGGCTCTGTACTGGAAGCTGTAGTGTAGGGTTCTGCACTGGAAGCTGTAGTGTAGGGTTCTGTACTGGAAGCTGTAGTGTAGGGTTCTGTACTGGAAGCTGTAGTGTAGGGTTCTGTACTGGAAGCTGTAGTGTAGGGTTCTGTACTGGAAGCTGTAGTGTAGGGTTCTGTACTGGAAGCTGTAGTGTAGGGTTCTGTACTGGAAGCTGTAGTGTAGGGTTCTGTACTGGAAGCTGTAGTGTAGGGTTCTGTACTGGAAGCTGTGGTGTAGGGTTCTGTACTGGAAGCTGTAGTGTAGGGTTCTGTACTGGAAGCTGTAGTGTAGGGTTCTGTACTGGAAGCTGTGGTGTAGGGTTCTGTACTGGAAGCTGTAGTGTAGGGTTCTGTACTGGAAGCTGTAGTGTAGGGTTCTGTACTGGAAGCTGTGGTGTAGGGCTCTGTACTGGAAGCTGTAGTGTAGGGTTCTGTACTGGAAGCTGTAGTGTAGGGTTCTGTACTGGAAGCTGTAGTGTAGGGTTCTGTACTGGAAGCTGTAGTGTAGGGTTCTGTACTGGAAGCTGTAGTGTAGGGTTCTGCACTGGAAGCTGTAGTGTAGGGTTCTGTACTGGAAGCTGTAGTGTAGGGTTCTGTACTGGAAGCTGTAGTGTAGGGTTCTGTACTGGAAGCTGTAGTGTAGGGTTCTGTACTGGAAGCTGTAGTGTAGGGTTCTGTACTGGAAACTGTGGTGTAGGGTTCTGTACTGGAAGCTGTAGTGTAGGGTTCTGTACTGGAAGCTGTAGTGTAGGGTTCTGTACTGGAAGCTGTGGTGTAGGGTTCTGTACTGGAAGCTGTAGTGTAGGGTTCTGTACTGGAAGCTGTAGTGTAGGGTTCTGTACTGGAAGCTGTGGTGTAGGGTTCTGTACTGGAAACTGTGGTGTAGGGCTCTGTACTGGAAGCTGTAGTGTAGGGTTCTGTACTGGAAGCTGTGGTGTAGGGTTCTGTACTGGAAGCTGTAGTGTAGGGTTCTGTACTGGAAGCTGTAGTGTAGGGTTCTGTACTGGAAACTGTGGTGTAGGGCTCTGTACTGGAAGCTGTAGTGTAGGGTTCTGTACTGGAAGCTGTGGTGTAGGGCTCTGCACTGCAAGGCTCTGTAGGCCGCTGTCACAAGAAAAGTCGTCTACACTTAAATAGGTCTGCCTCAAGAACTTCTTATGCAATAAAAACATGCCATCTCATGGCTGTTCTTCATCTATCGTCCTTGGTTATTATGGATGATATCAAACTCCCTTTCTGCCGACTGTTAGATGAGGTATATTCTGAATTATTACTCAATTCTATTCTAGCTTCTAGTTTCATGACACTGGCAACTGTCTTGTCTGTCTCAGCTCGGTTGGAGAAACTGGGCCGGTGAAAAGCCCTGCTCTGCTGTGTCTTTTAAACAGGAAAGACAGATGAATGTCTATCTGTGTTACACACAGTTGACTTGATACATTTAGCATATATATAACAATCGCTTCCCATCTCATCCCAAATATGAAACTCGTATATGTACTACAATAATTGTGATTTTGAACAAAATGATCAAATCATCTAATTTTAACTCTGGAATATGCATGTGGTTAAAAGTACCAATTGTTCAAAGAGTAGCGAAGAGACGTTAAGCCTAAAATGTATTGAAACTGGGGAAATCACTTGCCATTATGCCACCAAATGGATGTTTAATCAACCATTCAGAGCCCTGCTGCGTTATAATTAGCGTGTGGAGGCGCCCATTCCCTCCTATATAGCTTCAATTACGCAGCCATTCATATGCATAACTTGTATTCTTTTTTTTAAGGCCTTTTAATTGGCTGAGTGGTTTTTTTCATTCTATTCAATCAGACTTCCTGCATTTTCAGCAGAGAGACAGACATTTACTAACCTCTCCTGACTGATAGCAAAGAGGAAGAAGTGTATGTTTTGACAGAAAGTGAAATGCTATTCTGATTGTGGGAAATTATGATATAATACATATGTCCTTTAGGCGATAGGCCCAAACATTTGTCTGGAAATAGAGTTACTGTGAGTAAATAATAAACTCTCATTGATTCCGTGGCTTTGAAGTACAGTACATGACATAACTCAACCACAGTAAACATTGTTTTGTAGCTGCTGGCATCATGCATGATTTCCGCAATCCATAAAGGAACTGACTGTGAGTGGAGTCATGTTTTCATGCAACCATAAGCTCCTACAGTTTTCTGCTTCAGTCTCGTTGTTCCATAACATTAGATCATCACTGCTCATTTCTTGCAGTCAACAATGCTGCTTTCACAAGATATTCTGCTCTGTCTTCCTGTTGTTCCAGTGTCATAAGATCTACAGACGTGTGCTCCTGACCCTGTCCACCCCCTGGGACATTACCACAGTGGGGGCTTTGTCTGCCCCCTGGGACATTACCACTGTGGGGGCTTTGTCTGCCCCCTGGGACATTACCACTGTGGGGGCTTCGTCTGCCCCCTGGGTCATTACCACTGTGGGGGCTTCGTCTGCCCCCTGGGTCATTACCACTGTCGGGACTTCGTCTGCCCCCTGGGTCATTACCACAGTGGGGGCCTCGTCTATGTAACACAGAACAAGGTTGTCCAAAGCCATGTGGCTCCTCTTCTGAGGACCATCATGGTCCATAGAGCACTGTATCAGACCAGGCTCGCTGGCTCCTTTAGAGCAGCACAGGGTCACCTTGGTGAGTAGGGTATCCAGGGGTTGAAGGGAATGCATCCAGACAGGCAGGAAGTCCCAGCTCTGCAGCCTCACTGGCAGACAGCCTGGCCTGTGTACCTGCAGCATGTTCACCACAGACACCAAGAGGAGGGCCGCAGCGAAGGGCACGCCCACCCCAGCCATTATCTGCCAGCCTGCCATGGAGAGGGCGAAGACAAGCGAGGGCAGGAGCAGGAAGCACAGAAGCAGGTAGAGTACAGCGAACCAGCGATATTTGGCCGTGCGCTGCCCCAGAGTCCTGGCCATTCGGATGGGCAGGCGGGTGGTGGGCACAGGGTACCACAGCAGAATGCCCAGTATGTTGAAGAAGAAATGACACAAGGCGACCTGTAGAACAGACCAGGGTAATGTAATGAGAGGGATATGATGGAACAGAAGACCCTGTAAATAGACAAGCCCCCCCCCCGTGCTTCTACATCTGCATTGCTTGCTGTTTGGGTTTTTAGGCTGGGTTTATGTACAGAATTTTGTGACATCGGCTGATGTAAAAAGGGCTTTATAAATACATTTGATTGATTGATTGATTGATTGATTGATTGGAAAGGATAACAAAAACAGTAATGTAAAGTTCCAGTGTAAAAGGATGAGATACCTGGAAAGCTGCGGCCAGCTTGTCCCCTGGGCTTGCCAATGCTGCCAGGATAGCTGTGGTGGTTGTACCAATGTTTGACCCCAGGGTCAAAGGGTAGGCACGTTCAATGCTGATAACACCAATACCTGAGAGCACAAAGTACAATGGCATCACAGAGCCATGTGATGGGGATGCAATTCCATTTACTGAAGCTTTATTTAGTAGAGGAATCACATGGTTGGTGAGGAGACAGCATTATCTAGTTCCAGGTAGGGAACTGCTGGCTGGAGCAACAACACGTCTGATAAGTTGATCCTCAACACTGGGGCCCCTCAGGGGTGTGTACTTAGTCCCCTCCTGTACTCCTTGTTCAACAACGACTGCGTGTCCAAACACGACTCCAACACCATCATTACATTTTCTGATGACACAACAGTGTCCCCCACCCACATGTACATGTACCAAGAGGCTCCTCCACCTGATCACCGACAACGATGAGACAGCCTATAGGGAGGAAGTCAGAGACCTGGCAGTGGGGTGCCAGGACAACAACCTCTCCATAAATGTGAGCAAGACTAAGGAGCTGATTGTGGACTACAGGAAAAGGTGGGCCGAACAGGCCCCCATTAACATCAACGGGGCTATAGTGGAGCGGGTAGAGACTTAAGTTCCTTGGTGTCCACAGCACCAACGAACTATCATGGTCCAAAAACACCAAGACAGTAGTGAAGAGGGCACGACAAAACCTTGTACCCCTCAGGAGACTGAAAAGACTTGGCATGGGTCCCCAGATCCTCAAAAGGTTCTACAGCTGCACCATCGAGAGCATCCTGACCGGTTGCATCACTGCCTGGTATGGCAAATGCTCGGCATCTGGGTAGTGCGAACGGCCCAGTACATCACTAGGGCCAACCTTCCTGCCATCCAGGACCTATATAATAGGCGGTGTCAGAGGAAAGGCCATAAAATTGTCAGAGACTCCAGTCACCCAAGTTATAGACTGTTTTCTCTGCTACGCCAAGGCAAGCGATACAGGAGCGCCAAGTCTAGGACCAAGAAGCTCCTCAACAGCTTCTACCCCCAAGCCATAAGACTGCTGAACAACTAATAAAATCGACACCAAACAATCCCCCCCACCCCTCTTGTACACTGTTGCTACTGCTGCTCGCTGTTTATTATCTATGCATAGTCACTTCATCCCTACCTACATGTACAAATTACCTCAAACCTGTACCCCTGCACATTGACTTGGTACTGGTGCCCCCTGTATATAGCCTCGTTGGTGTTAGAATATTGTGTTACTTTTTATATTTTTTTACTTTAGTTTATTTAGTAAATATTTACTTAACTCTTCTTGAACTGCACTGTTAAGGGCTTGTAAGTAAGCATTTCACAGTAAGGTCTACACGTTGTATTTTAAGTTGAATTTCATTTCATTTGAATAGCAGTAGCTATTCTGTGTGAGAAAGACTGTCTCCGTGCCTGCACAGCATATCCTAAACTCCAGGGGATTAACCAGCCCAGAAAAAAGGATTCCATGGAGCCACAGCTCACTCCCATGCTCCGTGGGAGAGTCCAGCCACTGTGCAGTTAATTATTGCTGATCTCAGAACACTGAGGTAGATCTATCACCCAGAGAGTGCCGGGGATTAGACGGCATGAAACTGATCCTCCACTCTCTAGCAAATAATACACCTGGCTCTATCATCAGACACACATAATTCCCAAACAAAACCAAAATGAATTAATGTTAATATAACCTCTTGTTTCTCCTTTTTTAAATTTTTTTAATTTAACCTTTATTTAACCAGGTAGGCTAGTTGAGAACAAGTTCTCATTTGCAACTGCGACATGGCCAAGATGAAGCATAGCAGTATGAACAGATAACACAATGTGTGCAAAAGGCATGAGGAGGTAGGCGAATAATTACATTATTGCAGATTAACACTGGAGTGATAAATGAACAGATGATCATGTACAGGTAGAGATATTTGTGTGCAACAGAGCAGAAAAGTAAATAAATAAAAACTGTGGGGATGAGGTAGGTGAAAATGGGTGGGCTATTTACCAATAGATTATGTACAGCTGCAGCGATCGGTTAGCTGCTCAGATAGCAGATGTTTGAAGTTGGTGAGGGAGATAAGAGTCTCCAACTTCAGCGATTTTTGCAATTCGTTCCAGTCACAGGCAGCAGAGTACTGGAACGAAAGGCGGCCGAATGAGGTGTTGGCTTTAGGGATGATCAGTGAGATACACCTGCTGGAGCGCGTGCTACGGATGGGTGTTGCCATCGTGACCAGTAAACTGAGATAAGGCGGAGCTTTACCTAGCATGGCCTTGTAGATGACCTGGAGCCAGTGGGTCTGGCGACGAATATGTAGCGAGGGCCAGCCGACTAGAGCATACAAGTCGCAGTGGTGGGTAGTATAAGGTGCTTTAGTGACAAAACGGATGGCACTGTGATAAACTGCATCCAGTTTGCTGAGTAGAGTGTTGGAAGCAATTTTGTAGATGACATCGCCGAAGTCGAGGATCGGTAGGATAGTCAGTTTTACTAGGGTAAGCTTGGCAGCGTGAGTGAAGGAGGCTTTGTTGCGGAATAGAAAGCCGACTCTTGATTTGATTTTCGATTGGAGATGTTTGATATGGGTCTGGAAGGAGAGTTTGCAGTCTAGCCAGACACCTAGGTACTTATAGGTGTCCACATATTCAAGGTCGGAACCATCCAGTGTGGTGATGCTAGTCGGGCATGCGGGTGCAGGCAGCGATCGGTTGAAAAGCATGCATTTGGTTTTACTAGCGTTTAAGAGCAGTTGGAGGCCACGGATGGAGTGTTGTATGGCATTGAAGCTCGTTTGGAGGTTAGATAGTGTCCAATGACGGGCCGAAAGTATATAGAATGGTGTCGTTTAACCAGATTGCATAGAGGAGAAGGTACGATGGGATTCGAGATGGTCAGTGACCTGTTTGTTGACTTGGCTTTCGAAGACCTTAGATAGGCAGGGCAGAATGGATATAGGTCTGTAACAGTTTGGGTCCAGGGTGTCTCCCCTTTGAAGAGGGGGATGACTGCGGCAGCTTTCCAATCCTTGGGGATCTCAGACGATATGAAAGAGAGGTTGAACAGGCTGGTAATAGGGGTTGCGACAATGGCGGCAGATAGTTTCAGAAAGAGAGGGTCCAGATTGTCAAGCCCAGCTGATTTATACGGGTCCAGGTTTTGCAGCTATTTCAGAACATCTGCTATCTGGATTTGGGTAAAGGAGAACCTGAAGAGGCTTGGGCGAGGAGCTGCGGGGGGGGCCGGAGCTGTTGGCCGAGGTAGGAGTAGCCAGGCGGAAGGCATGGCCAGCCGTTGAGAAATGCTTGTTGAAGTTTTCGATAATCATGGATTTGTCGGTGGTGACCGTGTTCCCTAGCCTCAGTGCAGTGGGCAGCTGAGAGGAGGTGCTCTTGTTCTCCATGGACTTCACAGTGTCCCAGAACTTTTTGGAGTTGGAGCTACAGGATGCAAACTTCTGCCTGAAGAAGCTGGCCTTAGCTTTCCTGACTGACTGCGTGTATTGGTTCCTGACAGTTGCATATCATGGGGACTGTTCGATGCTATTGCAGTCCGCAACAGGATGTTTTTGTGCTGGTCGAGGGCAGTCAGGTCTGGAGTGAACCAAGGGCTGTATCTGTTCTTAGTTCTGCATTTTTTGAACGGAGCATGCTTATCTAAAATGGTGAGGAAGTTACTCTTAAAGAATGACCAGGCATCCTCAACTGACGGGATGAGGTCAATGTCCTTCCAGGATACCCGGGCCAGGTCGATTAGAAAGGCCTGCTCACAGAAGTGTTTTAGGGAGCGTTTGACAGTGATGAGGGGTGGTCGTTTGACTGCGGCACCGTAGCGGATACAGGCAATAAGGCAGTGGTCGCTGAGATCCTGGTTGAAGACAGCGGAGGTGTATTTGGAGGGCCAGTTGGTCAGGATGACGTCTATGAGGGTGCCCTTGCTTACAGAGTTAGGGTTGTACCTGGTGGGTTCCTTGATGATTTGTGTGAGATTGAGGGCATCTAGCTTAGATTGTAGGACTGCCGGGGTGTTAAGCATATCCCAGTTTAGGTCACCTAACAGAACAAACTCTGAAGCTAGATGGGGGGCAATCAATTCACAAATGGTGTCCAGGGCACAGCTGGGAGCTTAGGGGGGTCGGTAGCAGGCGGCAACAGTGAGAGACTTATTTCTGGAGAGAGTAATTTTCAGAATTAGTAGTTCGAACTGTTTGGGTATGGACCTGGAAAGTATGACATTACTTTGCAGGCTATCTCTGCAGTAGACTGCAACTCCTCCCCCTTTGGCAGTTCTATCTTGACGGAAGATGTTATAGTTGGGTATGGAAATCTCTGAATTTTTTGTGGCCTTCCTGAGCCAGGATTCAGACACGGCAAGGACATCAGGGTTAGCAGAGTGTGCTAAAGCATTGAGTAAAACAAACTTAGGGAGGAGGCTTCTGATGTTGACATGCATGAAACCAAGGCTTTTTCGATCACAGAAGTCAACAAATGAGGGTGCCTGGGGACATGCAGGGCCTGGGTTTACCTCCACATCACCCGCGGAACATAGAAGGAGTGGTATGAGGGTGCGGCTAAAGGCTATCAAAACTGGTCGCCTAGAGCGTTGGGGACAGAGAATAAGAGGAGCAGGTTTCTGGGCATGGTAGAATATGTTCAGGGCATAATGCGCAGACAGGGGTATGGTGGGGTGCGGGTGCGGGTACGGCGGAGGTAAGCCCAGGCACTGGGTGATGATGAGAGAGGTTTTATCTCTGGACATGCTGGTTGTAATGGGTGAGGTCACCGCATATGTGGGAGGTGGGACAAAGGATGTATCAGGGGTATGAGGAGTGGAACTAGGGGCTCCATTGTGGACTAAAACAATGATAACTAACCTGAGCAACAGTATACAAGGCATATTGACATTTGAGAGAGACATGCAGCGAGGCACACAGTAATCACAGGTGTTGAATTGGGAAAGCTAGCTAAAACAGTGGGTGAGACAACAACAGCTAATCAGCTAGCATAACAACAGCAGGTAAAATGGCATTGACTAGGCAACGGGGCCGACAGATAAAACAAACAAGCAGAATGGAGTACCGTGATTAATGGACAGTCCAGCGTGCATCAGCTATGTAGCCAAGTGATCAGAGTCCAGGGGCAGCGGTGGATGGGGCAGGGGGGCTGGACTGGCGAGTGTTATCCAGGTTAAAAAACTAACAATGACTAAATAGCTTGTAGCTAGTTAGCTGGTTAGCTTCTGGAGGTTCTTGAGTGTGTTCTAAAAATTAAAAATAATAGCGATTCCGTATCACATTGGGTGAGGCAGGTTTCCGGAAGGTATAAACAAAAAAATTTAAATCGGGAAGAGATAGAAAGTACATATGGGCCACTGCGTGTTTGGAACGCGGCGATGCAGACGGTTAGCAGGCCTGTGCTAACAAGCTAACAGATTAGCAGGCCGGGGTAAACAAGGTAGTAGTTAGCGGATCTGGGCTAAACAAGCTAGCAGTTAGCATGCCGAATTAGCGAGCAGGGAGATAGCGAGGGCTAGAGAGTTAGCCTTTGGAGGACGTCGCGATGGGGTGAGTCTGTTTATTCCTCTCCATGCAGTGACAACGATAGACCGGTCGTGGGTCCGGGTATTGTAGCCCAGGAGTATGCTAGGAGCACAGGAGCTCGTCCGGGCTAGCTTCAAGCTACGTGGGTGGAAACGCTAGCCAGGAGTAATCAACCAGGGTTGCGGTTTAGCTCGATAGCTAGTTGTGAAGATCCAGCTGAAAAATGTTCCGTTTGCGGTGGGAATCCGGGGATAAAAAATAAATAGGTCCGTTATGCTCTGGTTAGCGTCGCGTTGTTCAAACTGGCGAGAGCTTTCCGAGCTAAAGGTTAGCAGATGACCGGTTAGCTGAAGACCGCTAGCATAGCTGGTGGTTAGCTGGCTAGCTTCAGTTGAGGGGTTCCGGTTCCGAAGTAAATATAAATACTTTAGGAAAAGTAGCTACATTGGGTGAGGCTGGTTGCAGGAGAGTATTTGGAAGCTTAGGTTTAGCAAAATGTTTTTAAAGATATGCAAAGAAAAATATCTAAAACGAAAAAGAGACGATATTTACAGAGACACGATACGACAGGACGACTTACTGCTACGCCATCTTGGACTCCTGTAAGTGTATCATCAACAAATAGAACAAAAACAAGCCCTGCATTATTCAATTGGGTTAATGCCCCCCCACATAAAAAAAGTGAAATTCATGAGAAAAGTAATACCTCACCAAGGCTTAAAGAGAAACTAGTGCCACCACCTCATGAACTCATATGCGTCACTATCACCACCAGAGGAATGAGTCATTTGATCTCCTGCTCAGGTCAGCTGGCTACAGAATACCTTCAGCTTGGAAGATTACAGGGCCCGAAATTCTTAAGCATCTCAGAGTAGGAGTGCTGATCTAGGATCAGTTTTGTATATTAGATTATAATGAATAAGATTACAGGGGGCTGATTCTAGAGGATTCAATCAGATTCGCACTAGCCAATTCCTGTTGTTTAGCTGATTAGCTGTTGTTTTGACATGTCGGAGGTGGAAGTGCGGTTGAGCTGTCAAATCCAGAAGCGGCTCCCGGCGTTATACCTACAGCAAACATTGCCATTGGCTGCACGGAGTGACGTTAATAGAAATCCCGTGCAGCCTTGTTTATAAGTTCTAACCCTGGAAAAGAAGTAGTAGTTTATTACAGTTTTCCAGGTGGGCCGTGCTTGGAAGCAAAAAAATTCAGACCCCTTGACTTTATGAACATTTGGTTACGTTACAGCCTTATTCTTAACTTGATTTTTTTTTAAATCTCATCAATCTACACACTATACCCCATAATGACAAAGGAAAAACAGATCCGATTACATAAGTACTCAGAATCCTTTACTCTGTACTTTCTTTAAGCACTTTTTGGCAGCGATTACACAGTCTTCTTGGGTAAGACAACAAGCTTGGCACACCTGTATTTGGAGGGAGTTTCTCTCATTCTTCTCTGCCGATCCTCTCAAGCCCGGTCAGGTTGGATTGGGAGCGTTGCTGCACAGCTATTTTCAGGTCTCTCCAGAGATGTTCGATCAAGTTCAAGTCCGGGCTCTGGCTGGGCCACTCAAGGACATTCAGAGCCAACTCCTTCAGAGACCACTCAACACAGGAGGGCACTCCTGCATTGTCTTGGATGTGTGGTTAGGGTCGTTGTACTGTTGGAGGGTGAACCTTCGCCCCAGTCTGAGGTCCTGAACGCTCTGGAGCAGGTTTTCATCAAGGATCTCTGTACTTTGCTCCGTTCATCTTTCCCTCGATCCTGACTAGTCTCCCAGTCCCTGCCGCTGGAATACATCCCCACAGCATGATGCTGCCACCACAAATGCTTTGCCGAAAGGATGGTGCCAGGTTTACTCCAGATGTGACGTTTGCCATTCAGGCCAAAGAGTTCAATCTTGGTTTCATCAGACCAGAGAATCTGAGACACTATAGGTGCCTTTTGGCAAATTCCAAGCGGGATGTCATGTGCCTTTTAGTGAGGAGTGTCTTCCGTCTAGCCACTCAACCATAAGGGCCTGATTGGTGGAGTGCTGCAGAGATGGTTGTCCCAACTCCACAGAGTAACTCTGGAGCTCTGTCAGAGTGACCATCGGGTTCTTGTTCACCTCCCGGGCCAAGGCCCTACTCCCCCGATTGCTCAGTTTGGCCCAGCAGCCAGCTCTAGGCAGAGTCTTGATGGTTCCAAACTTCTTCAATTTAAGAATGATGGAGGCCACTGTGTTCTTGGGGACCTTCAACACTGCAGAATATTTGTGGCACCCTTCCCCAGGTCTTTGCCTCAACACAATCCTGTCTCAGAGCTGTACGGACAATTCCTTCAATCTCATTGTCACGACCTGATCGGTTTCACCTGTCCTTGTAATTGTCTCCACCACCATCCAGGTGTCGCCCATATTCCCTATTATCCCCTGGGTACTTAGAGTTGAAGTTGGAAGTTGACATACACCTTAGCAAAATACATTTAAACTCAGTTTTTCACAATTCCTGACATTTAATCCCAGTAAAATGTCCCTCTCTTAGGTCAGTTAGGATCACCACTATGTTTTAAGAAGGTGAAATGACAGAATAACAGCTTTTATTTATTTCATCACATTCCCAGTGGGTCATAAGTTTACATACTCAATTAGTATTTGGTAGCATTGCCTTCAAATGGTTTAACTTGGGTCAAACGTTTCCGGTAGCCTTCCACAAGTTTCCCACAATAAGTTGGGTGAATTTTGGCCCATTCCTCCAGACAGAGCTGGTGTAACTAAGTCCAAGTTTGTAGACCTCCTTGCTCGCACATGCTTTTCAGTTCTGACAACAAATTTTCTACAGGATTGAGGTCAGGGCTTTGTGATGGCCACTCCAATACCTTGACTTTGTTGTCCTTAAGCCATTTTGCCACAACTTTGGAAGTATGCTTGAGGTTGCGACCAAGCTTCAACTTCCTGACTGATGTCTAGAGATGTTGCTTCAATATATCCACATCATTTTCCTGCCTCATGATGCCATATATTTTGTGAAGTGCATCAGTCCCTCCTGCAGCAAGGCACCCCCACAGCATGATGCTGCCACCCCCGTGCTTCACGGTTGGGATGTTGTTCTTCAGCTTGCAAGCCTCCCCCTATTTCCTCCAAACATAATGATGGTCATTATGGCCAAACAATTCTATTTTTGTTTCATCAGACCAAAGGACATTTCTCCAAAAAGTATGATCTTTGTCCCCATGTGCAGTTGCAAACCGTAGTCTGGCTTTTTATGGCGGTTTTGGAGGAGTGGCTTCTTCCTTGATGAGCAGCCTATCAGGTTATGTCGATATAGGACTCATTTTACTGTGGATATAGATACTTTGTACCTGTTTCCTCCAGCATCTTCACAAGGGCCTTTGCTGTTGTTCTGGGATTGATTTGCACTGTTCGCACCAAAGTACGTTCATCTCTAGGAGACATACCGTCTCCTTACTGAGCGGTATGGCGGCTGCGTGCTCCCATGGTGTTTATACGTGTTTACTATTGTTTGTACAGATGAGCGTGATACCTTCAGGCGTTTGGAAATTACTCCCAAGGATGAACCAGACTTGGGCTCTACAAAAAAAAATCTGAGGTATTGGCTAATTTGTCTGGATTTCTTTTGACTTTCCCATGATGTCAAGCTAAGAGGCACTGAGTTTGAAGGTAGGCCTTGAAATACATCCACAGGTACACCTCCAATTGACTCAAATGATGTCAATTAGCCTATCAGAAGCTTCTAAAGCCATGACATCATTTTCTGGAATTTTCCAAACTGTTTAAAGCCACAGTCAACATAGTGTATGTAAACTTCTGACCCACTGGAATTGTGATACAGTGAATTATAAGCGAAATGTTCTGTCTGTCAACAATTGTTTGAAAAATGACTTGTGTCATGCACAAAGTAGATGTCCTGACCGACTTGCCAAAACTATAGTTTGCTAACAAGAAATGTGTGGAGTGGTTGAAAAACGAGTTCTAATATCTCCAAATTAAGTGCATGTAAACTTCCTATTTCAACTGTATACCTGTGTTCTCTTTTTGTCTGTTGCCAGTTTGTCTTGCTTGTCAAGTCAACCTGTGTGTTGTCTCAGCTCCTGCTTTTCCCCTGCCTTTTTGTTTCTTGCCCTCCTGGTTTTCACCATTTACATTTACATTTACATTTAAGTCATTTAGCAGACGCTCTTATCCAGAGCGACTTACAATTGGTGCATTCACCTTATGACATCCAGTGGAACAGTCACTTTACAATAGTGCATCTAATCTTAAAGGGGGGAATACTTATCCTATCCTAGGTATTCCTTAAAGAGGTGGGGTTTCAGGTGTCTCCGGAAGGTGGTGATTGACTCCGCTGTCCTGGCGTCGTGAGGGAGTTTGTTCCACCATTGGGGGGCCAGAGCAGCGAACAGTTTTGACTGGGCTGAGCGGGAGCTGTACTTCCTCAGTGGTAGGGAGGCGAGCAGGCCAGAGGTGGATGAACGCAGTGCCCTTGTTTGGGTGTAGGGCCTGATCAGAGCCTGGAGGTACTGAGGTGCCGTTCCCCTCACCCTTGCCTGTCCTGACTCTGAGCCCACCTGCCTGACCTCTCTGCCCTGACCCTGACCCTAAGCCTGAATGCCGTCCTGTACCGTTGCCCTCTCCTCTGGATTATCGACCCCTTCCTGCCTTGACCTGTCGTGAGCTTGCCCCTGTTGCTGCAATAACCTTTGTTACTTCAACACAGTCTGCATTTGGGTCTTACCTGACACCTGATACTCATGGATTGTTTTATTCTCTGACATACACTGTCAACTGTGGAACCTTAAATAGACAGGTGTGTGCCTTTCCAAATCATGTCCAACCAATTTAATTTACCACAGGTGGACTCCAATCAAGTTGTAGAAACATCTCAAGGAGGATCAATGGAAACAGGATGCACCTGAAAATTTCGAGTCTTATGTCAAAGGGATTTTATTTTTATTTAATGTGCAAAAGAAATGTAAAACCTGTTTTCCCTTTGTCATTATGGGATATTGTGTATAGTTTGCTGAGGATGTATTTTTTTTTTAAATCCATTTTAGAATAAGGCTGTAACATAACAACATGTGGAAAAAGTCAAAGGGTCTGAACGCTTTCTAAAGGCACTGTATGACCTAAATAAAAACAATGATCTGCTTTGTAGGTACCGGTAAATTACTTTGAATCTGGTCCTAGATCAGCACTCCTATGAGCCCAGAACTTTGCATGGTAAATAGTATTCGTAACACTCACCTATGAGAGGAGTGATGACAGAGGTGAACACTGAGCTGCTCTGAACCACAAAGGTCATGCCAGCCCCCACTAGGATGGCCAGGTAACCTGCCAGCCAGCCAAACGGGTAGGGGAAGTCTGGAGGAGGGGAGAGAGGGAAGATTCATATTATTTACAGTATGTGGAGTTTCAGTAAAGAGCTTTCAAGAGAAATATGTCAGATGCTGGGATTGTTATTTTATGCTGCCAAACATACCCTCATAAAACTAACTATCCTACCGATCCTTGACTTCGGCGATGTCATTTACAAAATAGCCTCCAACACTCTACTCAGCAAATTGGATGCAGTCTATCACAATGCCATCTGTTTTGTCACCAAAGCCCCATATACTACCCACCACTGCGACCTGTATGCTCTCGTTGGCTGGCCCTCGCTTCATATTCGTCGCCAAACCCACTGGCTCCAGGTCATCTACAAGTATTTGCTAGGTAAAGCCCCTCCTTATCTCAGCTCAATGGTCACCATAGCAGCACCCACCCCACAGCACACACCCCACAGCTCCAGCAGGTATATTTCACTGGTCACTACCAATGCCAATTCCTACTTTGGCCGCCATTCCTTCCAGTTCTCTGCTGTCAATGATTGGAAGGAACTACAAAAGCAAATTTCACTGAAGCTGGAGCCTCATATATCCCTCACTAGCTTTAAGCACCAGTTGTCAGTGCAACTCACAGATCACTGCACCTGTACATAGGTCATCTGTAAATAACCCATCCAACGACCTCATCCCCATACTGTTATTTATTTTATTTATGTTGCTCCTTTGCACCCCGGTATCTCTACTTGCACACTCATCCTCTGCACATCTATCACTCCAGTGTTTAATTGCTATATTGTAATTATTTCGCCACTATGGCCTATTTATTGCCCTGCCTCCCTTATCCTACCTTATTTGCACACATTGTATATAGATTTTTTTCTATTGTATTATTGACTGTATGTTTGTTTATTCCATGTGTAACTCTGTGTTGTTGTTTGTGTTGCACTGCTTTGCTTTATCTTGGCCAGGTCGCAGTTGTAAATGATAACTTGATATCAACTAGCCTACCTGGTTAAATAAAGGTGAAATAAAAAAATGAAAAAATAAAATATTTTACTGACTGCGTAATCTACCTCTGTGTTTAATTACAGCTTTGTTTTCCTCACACAACCAAAGTGTATATATGCTTACTAAATGGCTGCGTAGTGCTTATGTAAAAGCTGTGCAGAGCCTATGGGCCCCACCTCTAATAAGCTATGGAGAGCCTATGGGCCCCACCTCAAATAAGCTATGCAGAGCCTATGGACACCACCTCTAATAAGCTATGCAGAGCCTATAATGGGCCCCACCTCAAATAAGCTATGCAGAGCCTATAATGGGCCCCACCTCAAATAAGCTATGCAGAGCCTATAATGGGCCCCACCTCAAATAAGCTATGCAGAGCCTATGGGCCCCAACTCTAATAAGCTATGCAGAGCCTATGGACACCACCTCTAATAAGCTATGCAGAATCTATAATGGGCCCCACCTCAAATAAGCTATGCAGAGCCTATAATGGGCCCCACCTCAAATAAGCTATGCAGAGCCTATGGGCCCCAACTCTAATAAGCTATGCAGAGCCTATGGACACCACCTCTAATAAGCTATGCAGAATCTATGCAGAATGGGCCCCACTCTCAAATAAGCTATGCAGAGCCTATAATGGGCCCCACCTCTAATAAGCTATGCAGAGCCTATGGGCCCCAACTCTAATAAGCTATGCAGAGCCTATGGGCCCCACCTCTAATAAGCTATGCAGATGGGCCTAATGCTATGGAGACACCACCTCTAATAAGCTATGCAGAGCCAGCCATTGAGTTTCCACCTCTAATAAGCTATGGAGAGCCTATGGGCCCCACCTCTAATAAGCTATGCAGAGCCTATGGACACCACCTCTAATAAGCTATGCAGAGCCTATGGACACCACCTCTAATAAGCTATGCAGAGCCGATGGGCCCCACCTCTAATAAGCTATGCAGAGCCTATGGGCATCACCTCTAATAAGCTATGCAGAGCCTATGGGCCCCACCTCTAATAAGCTATGCAGAGCCTATGGGCCCCACCTCTAATAAACTATGCAGAGCCTATGGGCCCCACCTCTAATAAGCTATGCAGAGCCTATGGGCATCACCTCTAATAAGCTATGCAGAGCCGATGGGCACCCTCTCAAATAAGCTATGCAGAGCCTATAATGGGCCCCACCTCTAATAAGATATGCAGAGCCTATAATGGGCCCCATTCTAATAAGCTATGCAGAGCCTATAATGGGCCCCACCTCAAATAAGCTATGCAGAGCCTATGGGCCCCACCTCTAATAAGCTATGGAGAGCCTATGGGCCCCACCTCTAATAAGCTATGCAGAGCCTATGGGCCCCACCTCTAATAAGCTATGGAGAGCCTATGGGCCCCACCTCTAATAAGCTATGCAGAGCCTATGGACACCACCTCTAATAAGCTATGCAGAGCCTATGGACACCACCTCAAATAGATATTAGTTGCAATCATACACAACAGGGAGGAAAAAAATCAATCAGAACTATGTTTTCTGATCTCAATCTTCCAGTCACATTTATATTACACCCACCTGTGTTGATGATCCTCTGGATGGCCTTCACCACCTGGCCTTGGAGCAGGGAATTGAGCAGCTTGACCAGCAGCAACAAACAGGTGCACAGGAGCAGAAGAGAGCAGGCGAGCAGAATGAGGCCTACCGCCAGGTCGGACAACCACGACTCCACAAACAGATGACTGCCTAGGGACATCAACAGAGGACTGGGTCAGTCTTTCTTTTTTATCTGTCAAGATGATCTGTCACTAAGGCTCCACTACGGGTCCAACTAGGGCCCGCAGCCCCAGGACTGTAGCAGAAGCAGTATGACTGTCACATACTTCCCTGTGACAGTGCTTTGACACTCGCTCAATTCCAATCATTAAAGTTACATTGATTTACATTTTTCTATATTTTCAAGCAGAGTCATGTTCTGTGTTGTCCAGGTTGTTGCATTGCTTTGCCAGCAGGGTTGTACTGGCGTACAGTTGAAGGAATCACCAACAGAAACGTTCACAGAGGACTGCAGGGGGATGAGAGAGAAACATCTGTCTTTGAAACCACCAAACCAGTGACTCCAGATATTTTGCATATCAAGAGAGGCCTGTGGCATTTGGTCTTACCGTTAGGATGTGATTCTTACACCATACCCTCACCAGACTCCTGTTACTCATGGCCTCATCTCCCATGGCGATGCCTGTGATGACAGACTTGTCCAACTGTAAGGATAAACGGGAATAAAACATGATATCGCGAGGTGATCAAAGGAAGGATAAATGATCCAAAGACAAGCTCATAAGTCTTTCTACATTCCTGGACATGTGACTCATGTTTGACCAAAGCCACACAGTGCAGACCCACACATTTTTTTCCAACCCAGACAGTACCTTTTATGATGAGTTTGGTGAGTGGTTCAGTGCCTGAATGATGAGTTTTGTGAGTGGTTCAGTACCTGAATGATGAGTCTGGTGAGTGGTTCAGTAACTGAATGATGAGTCTGGTGATTGGTTCAGTAACTGAATGATGAGTTTGGTGAGTGGTTCAGTACCTGAATGATGAGTTTGGTGAGTGGTTCAGTACCTGAATGATGAGTTTGGTGAGTGGTTCAGTCATGACCTTGAGCATCTCTGGGGCCTTATCTCCAGAGCTGATGTGGAAGGTGTCAACTACAGCCTGAGACAGTCTTCTCAGCAGGCCTGTGGTTGCCTCCAGGGGCAGTAGCACCAGCACTGACAGCCAGTTAAAACAGTCATGCACCGTCGCTCCAGCAAATGCCCTGTAATGAACAGGCATTACAGGGCACATGCATGATGCCAAACTATGGCGACACTTGGTATAGGGTTTGTTTAAATCCTTAGGAATTACAGGAGAGGAGGATACACAGCCATTTCTTACCGTTCAAACTCATCCCTCTCTCCAGCCTGCATCAGAGCAACGATGGTGTTGGTGACGGACGTCCCAATATTGGATCCCATGAGGATTGGGATGGCAGACCTCACATTGAGTACTGCACAAGCAAGGAGTAAAACAATAAACCACTACTCATCTATATTACAGAGTCAATCTTTTTTATAGAAATACTATTTCATCTTGTATTAAGGCAACATGTCAATAAATACCTTTCATCTTGTATTGAGGCAACATGTCAATAAATACCTTTCATCTTGTATTGAGGCAACATGTCAATAAATACCTTTCATCTTGTATTGAGGCAACATGTCAATAAATACCTTCCATCTTGTATTGAGGCAACATGTCAATAAATACCTTCCATCTTGTATTGAGGCAACATGTCAATAAATACCTTCCATCTTGTATTGCAGTTGTTCCTCCAGTAATCCAGACCTATTGTGTAGTATAATGCAGTACAGTAGAGGTTTTGTGTGTGTGTGTGTGTGTGTGTGTGTGTGTGTGTGTGTGTGTGTGTGTGTGTGTGTGTGTGTGTGTGTGTGTGTGTGTGTGTGTGTGTGTGTGTGTGTGTGTGTGTGTGTGTGTGTGTGTGTGTGTGTGTGTGTGTGTGTGTGTGTGTGTGTGTGACTTACGGCCCGAGGAGACGAGGCTGACGACAATGGAGGTGGAGGTAGAGGAGCTCTGGACCAGAACCGTCACCAGGATGCCCACCACCAGCCCTGCCACCGGGTTGGACAGTATGGCGTTGTCGTTGAAGATGTCCCCAGCCACCTTACCTGTCCACCCAGTGGGGAACACACCACTTACATTTACAGCTGTGGGGTAAGGCTAATGATTGTGATTTTTTTTATGCCAATCTATAAAGTTTTGTCTCATGTAGTCAGAGATTGAGGGGAGAGTAGTCATACATTAATGGACTAGGATGGATGAACCTGAATGAACCTGAGGAAGGATACCTCCTGCTAACTGGAAGGCAGAACTCAGGACATCCAACGAGCAGATGAACATGTACAGGAAGAGGAAGAGCAGGGGGATCTTGGAGACGTTGATGAAAACTGATCTCATTCTCTCTGCCTGAGTCTGGGACATTGACGAAGCAATATCTGCAGGTTAAAATAACAAGTTCCCGGCATCTCAGATAAGCTGTTGTCATAGTGAGATGAACTATTAGTTGGTTAATAGATAACCATGCATGAAAACAAAACATTCTGAATTAAATGGTTTACTTTTCAACATTATGCCTGGAGTGTTGCAGGTAAATCAGTCACACTATATTCCATTCCTGAGTGTGTCAATCCTCTCCTCCACTTACCATGTGCTTTTATGAGTGGGGATTGAGGTCAGGTTTTTGGGGGGTCGGGAAGGATGTCTCCGTCCAGGTGTGACTGTTGTCCCAGGTATTTCCTCTTCACCAGAGCACATAATGAGTCCCGGAGGGGCATGCTGTCATGGAACACATCCTATTGTTAGAGGAGTCTATGTCCAGTTGAAGTAATATAGAAATGACATTAGTGACCACAGTAAAGTCAAATTACTGCTTGGCGAGCAATCGTTCTAAAGAATGGACCCCACAGAACCTTAGGAACATGACAATAAGCCAGTTGGATCAGTTGACTGAGGTCAGGTGAAATAAGACTTTAATGATATAAATATTATTTTGTATAAAGTTGTCAATATTGCATTCATTCTTGATTTATTTATTTGTTAATTTAAAGGGTGTAGATTTTTGTATCGTAGTGTGCACTTTGTGGATCTACAGCTTTTAAAATACAGCTCAAAACGCTGTTTCTGCAAAGCATAGCGGTATAAAGCATGGTGGTAGATGAAAGGTTTAGATCCTGTTTTCACTGTCTCTGGGGCTGCTGAGGAGGCTGAATATCAAGCCAGTAGTCTTCCACTTCAATAATTCAAAGTCTTTACATCTGTGGGTGCAAAAAGATCTCCAATGCCAGTCGAAAGCTCTCTAATTCCTTTGATTAAAAATACATATCTAGATAGCACATGCTAGCTCACATCCCAAACAATGGATAATGTTAACAGGGGCCACAGAGAGAGAGACAAAATAATTTGGTCATGAAAACATCGATTAGATTAGTGACAGCTATTAGATAGACTTGTCTTACCGTCTTATGCCCAACACTTTACCACCAAACAATGACAGTATACTCCTTCGTTTGACTATGTGTTAAGGAGAAAGACCTAGTCTCCTCCTGAGTCTGAGGTGCAAAGTCTAAAAGTAACACCTCACGTGTTTAACCACAAAACATTGAATGTGTTCCAGGTGGTTAAATAATACTCAATATGAAGAGAGAGTTCACTGATTATGTGGCAAATGCCTAAAGGCTACAACTTTCATAAGGAAAGAGATGGGGAGCATTATTTCAGCATTACTCAGTCTTTTTGAGTGTTGGAACAGAATGCAGAGGGTGACACCCTGTGGAGAGACCTAGAGAAACAGGCAAACGTTGCTCTCTGAGGAGCTGGCTGCCCACTACTTGTGTGGTCGCTCGGGACAGAAACGGTTGTTGGTGAATGATGTCATATCCCCGGCTGTGAATGATGTCATATCCCCGGCTGTGAATGATGTCATATCCCCAGCTGTGAATGATGACTCTGCTTCCTGGACAGAAACGTCCGATTTCTGTCCCACAGATAAATATGATGATTCACACAGAGATATATGCCATGTAGTTGGTCCTCAGTTGGTCCTTCTGTAGCTCAGTTGGTAGAGCATGGCGCTTGTAACGCCAGGGTAGTGGGTTCGATTCCCGGGACCACCCATACGTAGAATGTATGCACACATGACTGTAAGTTGCTTTGGATTAAAGCGTCTGCTAAATGGCATATATTATTATTATTATTATTATATTCTGTAAAAGACATCATTGATTACACACACACACACACACGCACACACACACATACACACGCATACACACACACACACACACACACATGCTATAAATGGTATGCTATCCTGGAAATGAAAATGTTTAGTTTCTATATTCTTAGGCCTAGATTCGATCAGATCAAGCGTTAACACACATGCACACACTCGGGGACACACGCGCACACATACACAAGTCATATAGAGATGTAGGATCTTAATTTGAATTTGAATGTATTAACCAGAAGTGCTTTAAATATGTATCCTATCATGTGCTGTGTTGAATTCTTATTTCCTTTTCAGTGGCGACCCGTCAATCAGGGCAGGTTTTGTATGTTATTTTGGCATTAATACATGTCACATATCAGTTTGTAAACAATGTAAACCATTATAATAATCATAATCATTGAGTTAATAAAGCTGCATACCAACTTGGTCTCATTTTTGCTTTCTTGAGTATAATGCAGCCTAGCTCAGTGCTTTCTGTGGTGGTGGGGCAGCCGGCGAGTAGGGGTTGGTAATGTTCTCTAGTTGTGCCGTGATTGGCTCAGTGTTCTGTCACTCATGGGGACACCACGTCAGCGCAAAATCTAACGGTAGATCTCAAAAATTCAATTCCCTTGGGTGCTGCCATCGAGTTAAATTAGAAGTGCCCACCCAAGAAGGATCAAGGATATTGGCCACAGATAAAATGAAGTTAAATCATGTTATATCTATAGTAGCTTTGATTGGACTGATCATGTCAACATCATACTTTCGAAATATTAGCTAGCAAGCTAGCAGTCATCATCATGAATCAAGTCAACAATCTGCTGGCAAATCCTTTTCAATCCTTGTCATATGAAGAGAAATAAGGAAGAGAAATTATAGATAAAATGTATCTGTGCTCATTGGCCATTGGACATAAACATTACACAACAAGTCGCAATTCGCAATTTCAACAATGAGTGGTTTGGAAGGAATCAGTGGCTAACTGCAAGCATTGCAAAGAAATCACTTGCCTGCTATTCAGTGGAGAGGATGTGTGGTCCAAGTCTGGGTATAAGGCTCTCTTTTCCAAGCTAAAAATGATAAACATTCAACATTGGCCATGCTGTCAATCCAGCATGATTTCTCCTGCGCTCAAAACAACTGGAAATTTCGGACTGGGAAATCTGACTACAGTGCGTTCAAGACAACTGGGAACTCGCGCCACCTTCCTGTTCAAGTGAATACAGCACAACAAGGTCAGTCCAAAAATGTATTTATGCTGCTGTATAAATGATGTAATATGCCAGGAAGATATGTATACTGTAGCTTGGAAGTAATACTAAGTGTATGTTGTGTATTAAGCTGTTAGCTGTAGGTGGTGCATATGCAGCCTATAGCCTGTTTTAGAGAAATGTCATCATCGAATGTTTAAAGAGCTGTCATTGTCTGCTTATGTGCCCCCTTTATTTATCCTATGGTTCTGACTTGGTGTACACTGTAACAAGTGTTCTGAATTCTGTTGCTGTAAATTTCAAAAGTGCTGAACAAATTGTTATTTTGACTACGTCCGTCCTAGCTCGCTCATTAATGTCTTAATTGAAATTACGGATTTCCTCTTGTCCTCTCGTCGTCCCCTTATGCCATAGTTTGTACATCTCAATTGTTCGTAGAAACCTTAAACGTTTGTTTAAGCAAGTCAGCAATATCAGCTATGTTTTTTAAAGGCAGCAAATGAGGCTGAATAAATTGTTTCGCTGCCAGACAAGGCTCTGCTGATAGTCAGGTATAACAATGATAAGGTGTTGGGCCCTAAGAGTTTGTGGGCACCGTTTTTCACCGTTATAGTGCAATTAATGTATTGTTTAGTGTTGTGTAGAGGCTTTGTGTCATGCTGGTGAAAGAGGACCCAAAAGCGACTTAACAGAAACAGAGTTTATTCAAGTCCAAACAGAAAACGACAAATCCTGAATCCTTAACAGGAAATGTCCAAACAGGGAATAACAGAAATCCTCTAGTCTGTAGAGGGGAATAACAGGAGAAGCGGCCACAGACTGCAGGTCGCTTCGGGTAGGCGCAGGCCGTAGCTGACAGAGACACCTGCTCACACGCAGCATCTGATGAAGGCAAAAACACGACAGGACAGGGCGATACACAATCACAGCACGGTGAATTCTAAACAAGGAACCGACAGGACAGGAACGGAACACAAAGGAAGAAATAGGGACTCTAATCAGGGGAAAGGGTCGGGAACAGGTGTGGGAAGACTAAATGATGATTAGGGGAATAGGAACAGCTGGGAGCAGGAACGGAACGATAGAGAGAAGAGAGAGCGAGAGAGTGAGAGAGGGAGGGGGAGAGAGAGGGATAGAAAGAGGGAAAGAACCTAATAAGACCAGCAGAGGGAAACGAATAGAATGGGGAGCACAGGGACAAGACATGATAATAAATGACAAACATGACACTTTGCTGGCATATATAAAACATATATATTTTGGGGGGCTCCACCAAGATTTACATACTGCTCCTTTTAGTCTTTGTCTCGTGGGAATGAGTGTTAATCAGGGACCTAAGCCACGAGCCAAACCAGGAGCATTGGGGCTAATGAGCTGTCCCTGCACAAAGGCAATTCAGACGTTGTTAAGGATATTACATTTACATTTAAGTCATTTAGCAGACGCTCTTATCCAGAGCGACTTACAAATTGGTGCATTCACCTTATGACATCCAGTGGGACAGTCACTTAACAATAGTGCATCTAAAACTTAGGGGGGGGTGAGAGGGATTACTTATCCTATCCTAGGTATTCCTTAAAGAGGTGGGGTTTCAGGTGTCTCCGGAAGGTGGTGATTGACTCTGCTGTCCTGGCGTCGTGAGGGAGTTTGTTCCACCATTGGGGGCCAGGGCAGCGAACAGTTTTGACTGGGCTGAGCGGGAGCTGTACTTCCTCAGTGGTAGGGAGGCGAGCAGGCCAGAGGTGGATGAACGCAGTGCCCTTGTTTGGGTGTAGGGCCTGATCAGAGCCTGGAGGTACTGAGGTGCCGTTCCCCTCACAGCTCCGTAGGCAAGCACCATGGTCTTGTAGCGGATGCGAGCTTCAACTGGAAGCCAGTGGAGAGAACGGAGGAGCGGGGTGACGTGAGAGAACTTGGGAAGGTTGAACACCAGACGGGCTGCGGCGTTCTGGATGAGTTGAAGGGGTTTAATGGCACAGGCAGGGAGCCCAGCCAACAGCGAGTTGCAGTAATCCAGACGGGAGATGACAAGTGCCTGGATTAGGACCTGCGCCGCTTCCTGTGTGAGGCAGGGTCGTACTCTGCGGATGTTGTAGAGCATGAACCTACAGGAACGGGCCACCGCCTTGATGTTGGTTGAGAACGACAGGGTGTTGTCCAGGATCACGCCAAGGTTCTTGGCGCTCTGGGAGGAGGACACAATGGAGTTGTCAACCGTGATGGCGAGATCATGGAACGGGCAGTCCTTCCCCGGGAGGAAGAGCAGCTCCGTCTTGCCGAGGTTCAGCTTGAGGTGGTGATCCGTCATCCACACTGATATGTCTGCCAGACATGCAGAGATGCGATTCGCCACCTGGTCATCAGAAGGGGGAAAGGAGAAGATTAATTGTGTGTCGTCTGCATAGCAATGATAGGAGAGACCATGTGAGGTTATGACAGAGCCAAGTGACTTGGTGTATAGCGAGAATAGGAGAGGGCCAAGAACAGAGCCCTGGGGGACACCAGTGGTGAGAGCGCGTGGTGAGGAGACAGATTCTCGCCACGCCACCTGGTAGGAGCGACCTGTCAGGTAGGACGCAATCCAAGCGTGGGCCGCGCCGGAGATGCCCAACTCGGAGAGGGTGGAGAGGAGGATCTGATGGTTCACAGTATCGAAGGCAGCCGACAGATCTAGAAGGATGAGAGCAGAGGAGAGAGAGTTAGCTTTAGCAGTGCGGAGCGCCTCCGTGATACAGAGGAGAGCAGTCTCAGTTGAATGACTAGTCTTGAAACCTGACTGATTTGGATCAAGAAGGTCATTCTGAGAGAGATAGCGGGAGAGCTGACCAAGGACGGCACGTTCAAGAGTTTTGGAGAGAAAAGAAAGAAGGTATACTGGTCTGTAGTTGTTGACATCGGAGGGATCGAGTGTAGGTTTTTTCAGAAGGGGTGCAACTCTCGCTCTCTTGAAGACGGAAGGGACGTAGCCAGCGGTCAGGGATAAGTTGATGAGCGAGGTGAGGTAAGGGAGAAGGTCTCCGGAAATGGTCTGGAGAAGAGAGGAGGGGATAGGGTCAAGCGGGCAGGTTGTTGGGCGGCCGGCCGTCACAAGACGCGAGATTTCATCTGGAGAGAGAGGGGAGAAAGAGGTCAGAGCACAGGGTAGGGCAGTGTGAGCAGAACCAGCGGTGTTGTTTGACTTAGCAAACGAGGATCGGATTTCGATCTTCTTTTCAAAATGGTTGACGAAGTCATCTGCAGAGAGGGAGGAGGAGGGGGGGGAGGAGGATTCAGGAGGGAGGAGAATGTGGCAAAGAGCTTCCTAGGGTTAGAGGCAGATGCTTGGAATTTAGAGTGGTAGAAAGTGGCTTTAGCAGCAGAGACAGAGGAGGAAAATGTAGAGAGGAGGGAGTGAAAGGATGCCAGGTGTTTTCCTCCATTTCCGCTCGGCCTTCCGGAGCCCTGTTCTGTGAGCTCGCATTGAGTCGTCAAGCCACGGAGCGGGAGGGGAGGACCGAGCCGGCCTGGAAGATAGGGGACATAGAGAGTCAAAGGATGCAGAAAGGGAGGAGAGGAGGGTTGAGGAGGCAGAATCAGGAGATAGGTTGGAGAAGGTTTGAGCAGAGGGAAGAGATGATAGGATGGAAGAGGAGAGAGTAGCGGGGGAGAGAGAGCGAAGGTTGGGACGGCGCGATACCATCCGAGTAGGGGCAGTGTGGGAAGTGTTGGATGAGAGCGAGAGGGAAAAGGATACAAGGTAGTGGTCGGAGACTTGGAGGGCAGTTGCAATGAGGTTAGTGGAAGAACAGCATCTAGTAAAGATGACGTATTGCCTGCCTTGTGAGTAGGGGGGAAGGTGAGAGGGTGAGGTCAAAAGAGGAGAGGAGTGGAAAGAAGGAGGCAGAGAGGAATGAGTCAAAGGTAGACGTGGGGAGGTTAAAGTCGCCCAGAACTGTGAGAGGTGAGCCGTCCTCAGGAAAGGAGCTTATCAAGGCATCAAGCTCATTGATGAACTCTCCGAGGGGACCTGGAGGGCGATAAATGATAAGGATGTTAAGCTTGAAAGGGCTGGTAACTGTGACAGCATGAAATTCAAAGGAGGCGATAGACAGATGGGTAAGGGGAGAAAGAGAGAATGACCACATGGGAGAGATAAGGATCCCTATGCCACCACCCCGCTGACCAGAAGCTCTCTGGGTGTGCGAGAACACGTGGGCGGACGAAGAGAGAGCAGTAGGAGTAGCAGTGTTATCTGTGGTGATCCATGTTTCTGTCAGTGCCAAGAAGTCGAGGGACTGGAGGGAGGCATAGGCTGAGATGAACTCTGCCTTGTTGGCTGCAGATCGGCAGTTCCAGAGGCTACCGGAGACCTGGAACTCCACGTGGGTCGTGCGCGCTGGGACCACCAGATTAGAGTGGCAGCGGCCACGCGGTGTGGAGCGTTTGTATGGTCTGTGCAGAGAGGAGAGAACAGGGATAGACAGACACATAGTTGACAGGCTACAGAAGAGGCTACGCTAATGCAAGGAGATTGGAATGACAAGTGGACTACACGTCTCGAATGTTCAGAAAGTTAAGCTTACGTAGCAAGAATCTTATTGACTAAAATTATTAAAAATGATACAGTACTGCTGAAGTAGGCTAGCTGGCAGTGGCTGCGTTGTTGACTTTGTAGGCTAGCTGACAGTGGCTGCGTTGTTGACACTACACTAATCAAGTCGTTCCGTTGAGTGTAGTAGTTTCTACAGTGCTGCTATTCGGGGGCTAGCTGGCTAGCTAGCAGTGTTGATTATGTTACGTTGCGTTAAAAGAACGACAATAGCTGGCTAGCTAACCTAGAAAATCGCTCTAGACTACACAATTATCTTTGATACACAGACGGCTATGTAGCTAGCTATGTTGAAGTCAGCCACGGGAGTGGACACGTGCCACAAACTGTGCTCAGCCGCACCACTACTACTGCCGGGGAGAGGGCAAACCTATGGTTTCCAGTACGTTACTGTACGTTAATGATGAAGCTTTCTCCACCCTCCCCAAACATGGCCTGCTACAATGATACTGCGTGAGGCTGCTACTTCCGCGTCGGAACCCTATGATGCCGACGTGAAGAGTGTTCCGTGCCGAACAACTGTGGAATCAAGCATGTATGTGTTGTGAGTGTTGCCGGCTCTGGCCTTGTGTTATTGTTCTCTTGCTTTTATCCTGTAAACAAACACATTTTGATACTAAGAACAGAGAAAAGGAGGATATTAAAGAATTGCAAACCCTGACGGTCTGCCTGTGTGTGGTATTGGGATTCTAATAACTTGTTTGTTGAACATACACAAGGTTTATTTACAGGCTCAATTGCTTCACATTTTCAAAGTGGCATACTGACATTAATTCTGACATAAGTTCCAAAAAACGAAATGTTTTAGGAGAGTGTACATAACAAATCCACTATACCTCATACTTCCACACATCCCAACTGGCACATGCACATATGTTTTCACCACTCGCTTACTTAATTACAGCTTTCTATTAAGTGCCTGTGTTTTGTAGAGGAAGTCTCTAGTCATTCTTTGAACATCATATCCTCACAAACAATGCATTTGACACCTTTTCTTATTTAGTAAACAACCACATTCATAAGACGTTTACAAAAAATGTACAGCCTTTTTGTCGTTATGAGAATACAAACAGCAGAAAACTGAATAGATTTCCAGAGGAATGATTGATGTAGCCCATGACTCTGACTCTCTGCCTGGTGCTGTCTGCCCCTTCATTTCAGTTCTTCTGATGAGGATGGACTCTCTGGGGGCTCCTGGCAGATGTGGAGAATAAAATATTTTAGCAGTATCGGCAGGGAATGTGATCAGGCAATGGAAAGGTCATGTGGTCTATGGCTCGGATGAGGAAAAAGATCAAGTGCGTTGTATCCACCTTATTCTCAGTCTCCGGCTTCCCTGGCAATGATTTCTGTGTCGTGTGAAAAGCCTGGAGAAAGACTATCGTTAGCATACCAACAAAAGGAAACCAGCCCAAAGTTATCTATCTGATTAACACTAGTTCCATCACTAGTTTAAGGAATTGGCAGTCATCTCTCTCTCTGCCATAACATGCCATGTGTTGTAATGAAAGAAAGACCTGCAGCTCAGGTGGTTTAAACACACCAGCAAGGGGCACTCCCAGTTGTTAAACAATGAGATGGATCAAGATGCTTTTGAATACACATGACATTTACATTTTTTTTTAAACCTTTATTTAACTAGGCAAGTCAGTTAAGATTAAATTCTTATTTACAATGACTGCCTACTCTGGCCGCTGGGCCAATTGTTCGCTGCCCTATGGGACACTTTATCACGGCTGGTTGTGATACAGCCCAGGATCAAACCAGGGTCTGTAGTGACACCTCTGGGCACTGAGATGCAGTGCCTTAGACTGCTGCGCCACTCCTGAGCTCAAAATCAGCAAACTGACGGACGGTATAATGTCGTCCACCTTTTTGGCTTGTTGAATCTCATCTGTTGACTTGGACCTGTTCTTCACTGTATGAGGAGAGGTTGGTTGAGCCTACATGGGAAACAGGAAAAGGAAATTGTTCAGACAGGATGATGTCACCAATTGACATATTTAAGCCCCCCCAAAAAAAAATGGTTAAAGATACACTAACTTTATTCTGTGCTGACTCCATAGTAGTCTCTGCTAGCCCCAGGCTTTCTACGGTCTGTAGTTCAACGTCAATCTCTATCCACCGATGACTGTTCTTCTGGAAAATAAATAAATAGGAAACAGGACACCAGCTCAGTCAGGGCGCAGACTGAGGCTTCTCTCTGATCAGGGGCTCTCTGTGGTCCGAAGCAGGAAATGAACATAATACATTGTTAGTTTTGTTATGGAGCTTTCTCAATTGCAATAGACTTGGTCTGAAATAGCCTACTAATTTGGAGGCTTTAATGGGCATAAGTGTATTGCTGAGACTGTCAGACTGACCTTGTATAAACCAAAATGAGTGGTGCAAAGTCAAGGAAACTTATCCCATCACAGTGACAGCCCATAGTGTACTATTAATGTCTCATATAGGGAGGAGTATATTGACTTTGAATAGGAACTAGAGTTACAGATAGTTTGCAGTACAGACTAGATGATATAATATCCACTTCTGTGTCACACACCTCTCTAACCCCTCACGTGCGTATGTGTTTGAATGACATTTCCCATCTCGCTCCCATCAGGTTGTATGTATGATGTGTCGAAGAGGAAGCCATACATAATGTACTCATAGTGAGTCATACATAATGTACCTCTCCGGCTATGGGTTTGACACTAAAAGCTAATGGGTTCTCTCTCTCTCTGTGTGTGTGTGTGTGTGTGTGTGTGTGTGTGTGTGTGTGTGTGTGTGTGTGTGTGTGTGTGTGTGTGTGTGTGTGTGTGTGTGTGTGTGTGTGTGTGTGTGTGTGTGTGTGTGTGTGTGTGTGTGTGTGTGTGTGTGTGTGTGTGTGTGTGTGTGTGTGTGTGTGTGTGTGTGTGTGTGTGTGTGTGTGTGTGTGTGTGTGTGTGTGTATTCTGATTCTAGCTTTGAGAAGAGCTCTGAAAGGCATCAAAGATGAAAACATGTTATCTCATACTTTTTAAGAAAAATAACATCATACAGCCTTGCTTATCATCCCTGAAAATAATATAATAAAAGTATTGGCCAAAATACACACTGCCATAACATGCAGGAACTAAAGACAAAATGACAGTTCAGAAAGCATCACCATGGCAACAACATGTCGGCAGGAGCCTAGTGGGCTAACTGAAAGAGCCCAACTGTCTGAGAGATACCCCCTTGGGGAAAGTCTTCTGCTGCACATGACTGACTGACAGTCACTCATTCAGTCACTCACCCACTCAGTCACTCACTCACTCACTTACTTAATCCCTCACTCACATAGTCACTCACTTACTCAATCCCTCACTCACATAGTCACTCACTCACTAATTCAATCACTCATCAATCACTCGGTCACTCACTCACTCCCCACTGGGCACACTGGTGGAATCAATATTGTTTCAACATAATTTGTCAATTGTGTGATATGGGCTCAACCACTACCGTTTTCATCTAATTTCAACCAGCACTGTAAACATTGAAATGACGGTAAAACTTTAACTTAAATACACTGACTTAACCTGACTAAGAGGTTGCTAAATCAATGTAATTTCCATATAATCATCAGAACAATGTACTTATTCCACATTTTGTTGTTACAGCCTGAATTCAAATTCTTAATTATTATTATTTTTTAAATCTCTCACTCATCTACACACAATATCCTATAATGACAAAGTGAAAATATGTTTTTAGAAATGTTTGCAAATTTATTGAAAATGAAATGCAGAAACTTCTCATTTACATGAGTATTCACATGCCTGAGTCATTACTTTGTAGAAGCACCTTTTGCGGCGATTACAGCTGTGTCTTTCTGAATAAGTCTCTAAGAGCTTTGCACACCTGGATTGTATAATATTTGCCCATGATTCTTTTTTAAATTCTTCAAGATCTGTCAAGTTGATTGTTGACCATTGCTAGACAGCCATTTTCAAGTCTTTCCATAGATTTTCAAGACGATTTAAGTCAAAGCTGTAACTCGGCCACTCCGGAACATTCAATGTTGTCTTTTTTAGGTTATTGCTGAAAGGTGAATTTGTTTCCCAGTGGTGTTTGAAAGCAGACTAAACCAGGTTTCTCTTTAGGATTTTTCCCGTGCTTAGCTCTATTCTGCTAAAATAAAACTCCCTCGTCCTTGCTGATGACAAACATACCCATAACATGATGCAGCCAGCACTATACTTGAAAATATGAAGAGTGGTACTCAATGATGTGTTGTGTTGGATTTGCAACGATTTATTTGGGCATAAAGTGAATTTCTTTGCCACATTATTTTGCAGTATTACTTCAGTACCTTTAAAAAACATATATATATATATTCTGTACAGGCTTTTTTCTTTTCACTCTGTCATTTAGGTTAGTGTTGAAAAGTAACTACAATGTTGTTGATCCATCCTCAGTCTTCTCCTATCACAGCCATTAAACTCTGTAACTGTTTTAAAGTCACCATTGGCCTCATAGTGAAACACCTGAGTGTTTTCATTCCTCTCTGGGCAACTGAGTTAGGAAGGACACCTGTATCTTTGTAGTGACTGGGAGTATTGATACACCATCAAAAAGCCTAATTAATAACTTCACCATGCTCATATTCAATGTCTGTTTTTTTCTTCATATCTACCAATCGGTGCCCTCCTTCGAGGCATTGAAAAACCTCCCTGGTCTTTGTGGTGGAATCTCTGCTTGAAATTCACTACTCCATTACCGATAATTGTATTGTAAGGGGGTACAGAGATGAGGCAGTTATTCAAAAATCATGTTAACCACTATTATCGAACATGGAATGAGTCCATGCAACTTATTATACAATTTATTTATACAACGTATGATACAACTTATTACACATTTTTAATCCGGAACTTATTTAGATTTGCCATAACAAAGTGGTTGAATCATTATTGACTCAAGACATTTCAGATTTTATTTTACAATTTTCTACAAACAAATTTCAACTTTGACATTATGGGGTACTGTGTGTTGGCCATTGACACAGAATCTCAATTGAATCTATTTTAAATTCAGACCGTAACACAACAAAATGTGGAAAAGGTGAAGGGGTGTGAATACATTCTGAAGGCACTGTACTGTACATGTTGAAATTGTGTTGAAAATTCCACATACAAATGTTAAAAATACTTCATTCTATATTCCTATATTGGGTGGTTCAAATGATGTAGAATTGTATATTTGATTAGACATGTTTTGTTTGACCTTGTTTCAATGTTGATAGTAACATGGTATGTTTGAATCAACGTCATTGTATGAAGAGGTATATTGAAATAAGAGGTGAAGCCACAGTCCAACAATTCCTGGCTGAACATTGAGTCCTTTTGGGTATATGAGGGGTAACGCACTTCAGTGAGAACGAGTCCACCATCCCGATGCCTACCTCTATGTACCCTGCTTAGCTTTAGAAACAAGCTTGTGTTTGATTTAACTGACCTGTCATGTCAACACATTTAGACAGTGGTTGTCAGCTTCCATACTCATTTGTGTAGACTTCCTATATAATATTGAAAAGTTGAAAGTAACTCACTTTTCTTACACAAGCTGTGAAAGTGAAATAGGACTGAGGTTGGGTTTATGTAGGCTACAATGACATCTGATTTGCCAAACAAAGGACATCATCATTTCAACATGAAGCTAGGTATACTAATTGCATTTGTATTTATTAAAAAAGAGGACCATGTCTCGCCAGTAACTTGTACAGAAATGGTTGACAAACGCTTTACTGTTCTGTCAGTGTTATATGTCAGCACTACTGCCTGTGTCTAAGAAGGAGGTGTAGACTCTCTGTGTGTGTGTGTGTGTGTGTGTGTGTGTGTGTGTGTGTGTGTGTGTGTGTGTGTGTGTGTGTGTGTGTGTGTGTGTGTGTGTGTGTGTGTGTGTGTGTGTGTGTGTGTGTGTGTGTGTGTGTGTGTGTGTGTGTGTGTGTGTGTGTGTGTGTGTGTGTGTGTGTGTGTGTGTGTGTGTGTGTGTGTGTGTGTGTGTGTGTGTAGCATATTCTGCACTATAGTGGTTTGTATGACTCCCAGTGGAAGCTGTGAAATTCACGGTCCACCCGTTGAGTCTGTCAAAAAAAACTGAACAAACCATTTCCAGTGAGATGCCACATTCCTGGACCTAGAATGGCAATGGTTATTTCCCAAATTACACCCTATTCTCTATGTAGTGCACTTCCCTATGTAGTGCACTACAGGGAAGATAGGGCTCTGGTAATAGGGAATAGGGTGTCATTAGGCACAAAGCCGATGTGTAACCTAGAGGGGGTTCATGACCTTATGACAGTTTAGTGCCTTAGACTACGGCACATCACCTGACAACAGTCATAGTGTCTTAGACTATGACGCATCACCTGACAACAGTCATATTGTCTTAGGCTATGACGCATCACCTGACAACAGTCATACTGTAAAACAACTCCACTAGCCGGTGATGTGGGCTGCTGTAAGCTGTTAAAAATACAATGACAAATGTAGAGATACTGTCAATCTCTGACCTCCTCAAGCGTTACAAAACTGCAACAAAGCAAAGGAAGCTTACCTTGCTGTTCTGTGTGAAGTCCAGCCCCGGGAAATGGAAGAGTTAGAGTGGGATGTGCAGAATAGTACAAAGACAGTGGTTTCTTTGAGAATCTGTAGCCTACTTGTAAACTCTTCTACAATGAGACGCAGAACTGCTAAGAGACACGCCTGAGGATGGCTAAGTGGGGTGGCTAAGAGTTCCTTCTCTTTCTCTCCTCACCTCTGTCTCACTCGTTCCTCTTTCTCCCCTCTACGTAGAACCTATTACTCCAAGTTATCAGTCATCACCTCTTTATTTCTCAGTAAATGACACGTCCAGTACTGTATGAAGAGCAGCACAGATCCAAATATTCTTCTCTGTGAGCATCCGGTGTGCCGTGTGGACCAATCACGTCAAGGTATGTGTTTGAGTGTGTTTGTATGAGAGAGAGAGAGAGAGAGAGAGAGAGAGAGAGAGAGAGAGAGAGAGAGAGAGAGAGAGAGAGAGAGAGAGAGAGAGAGAGAGAGAGAGAGAGAAAGAAAGAAATAATTGTCATTGTTTATTTCACTTTTGTTTATTATCTACTTCACTTGCTGTGGCAATGTTAACATATGCTTTCCATGCCAATAACGCCATTGAATTGAATTGAGAGAGAGAGAGAGAGAGAGAGAGTAACGTTTACTGTTCATTTTTATAGTTTATTTCACCTTTGTTTATTATCTACTTCACTTGCTTTGGCAGTGTTAACATATGTTTCCCATGTTAATAAAGCCCTTGAATTGAATTGAGAGAGAGCGGTAGAGGCACAGAGATAGGGGGTTATTCAATTGGGTGAACAGCAGTTCCAGTTCAAGCTCAAAAGGCTAGAAACTACGTCATTAATCCTCCATTATCTCCACCCACCCCCCCCCACACCCCCACACTCACCACTGAGGTCTTTCCCCTCCCTTTCTGTTCTCTCTCTTCTCCTTATCACGAAAGCATTATGGTCATCCTCCTTTTTTTATTTGATGGTGTATGGAGTGAATACTAACAACCCAACAAAGGAGACTGAAGATAAAAGGCTACCAAATAGGGAGGCAATCATCATCCATTTAAAACTCCACAGTATCTCTTCACCCAGAGAGAGAGTAATTCATTCCAGAGATTACACTGTCAGAGATTACATTGTTGTGGCAAACATTGTATTCCAATGACAATATAATTGTATTTACACTTTACACTGTAGGTTATCAATACATGCATTTATTTTCCCCCACAAAATAAACAGCAGCACAAAACACATTTAACTGTTCATATTTTGCATTTAAGTATATTAGTATACATCCGGTAAATATCATGGGGCAGTGGAAGGCACTGCACTGTAAATCAGCTGAATAAATTCATAACTAGCCTGAGTACCAGCCTGTTTAGCTAACATTCCACTAGCCTGAGTACCAGCCTGTTTAGCTAACATTCCACTAGCCTGGGTATCAGCATGTTTAGCTAGCATTCCACTAACCTGGGTACCAGCCTGTTTAGCTAACATTCCACTAGCCTGGGTACCAGCCTGCTTAGGTAACATTCCACTAGCCTGGGTACCAGCCTGTTTAGCTAACATTCCACTAGCCTGGGTACCAGCCTGTTTAGCTAACATTCCACTATCCTGGGTACCAGCCTGTTTAGCTAACATTCCACTAGCCTGGGTACCAGCCTGTTTAGCTAACATTCCACTAGCCTGAGTACCAGCCTGTTTAGCTAACATTCCACTAGCCTGGGTACCAGCCTGTTTAGCTAACATTCCACTAGCCTGAGTACCAGCCTGTTTAGCTAACATTCCACTAGCCTGAGTACCAGCCTGTTTAGCTAACATTCCACTAGCCTGGGTACCAGCCTGTTTAGGTAACATTCCACTAGCCTGAGTACCAGCCTGTTTAGCTAACATTCCACTAGCCTGAGTACCAGCCTGTTTAGCTAATATTCCACTAGCCTGAGTACCAGCCTGTTTAGCTAACATTCCACTAGCCTGAGTACCAGCTTGTTTAGAGAACATTCCATTCCTTGTAGTCTGTGTCATTGCTAAACAGACTGGTACACAGGCTAATTCAAAACCCGTTTACCGACAGCATGTATCCCCTCCCACCCTCCCTCACACCACAGTCTCCCTGCCAGGGTCAGGGTCTGAAATCTGGCTGTCTCCAGCTCCAGCTCTGTCTCAGTGAGCCTAAATCAATCCTGACCCTGTAGTTCCGCCAGTATCCTTCTTCCTGCTCTCCTCCAATGTTCCACCTCCTGGTCCTCCTCATGTGCGCATCCTCCAAGGGGAGCTGTAGGAACTGAGCAGCTGAGCTGAGCTTCTCCTTCTTCAGAAGCCCTCTCTGGTTGTCCACAGGGCACCACAGGGCTCTGGATAGAAGCTCCATCAGAAATACAGACAACAGACAATTCTTGTTAACATTTTATTTTATAGATTATTTTATTAATATCTGTTATGGCAAGGCATTCCCCGAGGGGAACCCCCCCCCCCCCATTCAGCTGAAAAGGTGGCGCAGGGAATTCAAAAATATTATTTAGAAATATTTAACTTTCACACATTAACAAGTCCCATACAGCAAATGAAAGATAAACATCTTGTTAATCTACCCATCATGTCCGATTTTTAAAATGTTTTACAGCAAAAACACAATATATATTTATATTAGACCACCACCAAATCAAAAGAAAAACACAGCCATTTTTTCCAGTCAAAGATAGTCACAAAAGCCGAAATAGAGATAAAATGAATCACTAACCTTTTGATAATCTTCATCAGATGACACTCATATGACATGTTACACAATACATTTATGTTTTGTTCGATAATATGCATATTTATATTCACAAATCGCGGCTTACATTGACACCATGTTCAGAAATGCCTCCAAAATATCCGGAGGGATTATAGATAGCAGATAACAGAAATACTCATCATAAACTTTGACGAAAGATACATGTTCTACATATAATTAAAGATACACTGGTTCTTAATGCAACCGCTGTGTCAGATTTTTTTTAAACGTTACGAAAAAAGCATACCATGCAATAATCTGAGACAGCGCTCAGACGTAAATATATTTCTCCGCCATGTTGGAGTCAACAGAAATACGAAATTACATCATAAATATTCCCTTATCTTTGATGATCTTTCATCAGAATGCAGTGCAAGGAGTCCTAGTTCCACAATAAATCGTTGTTTTGTTCCATAATGTCTAATACTAGTGTCCAATTAGCTGCATTTGCTAGCACTTTCAGCTCACGTGCCCAAAAGCTGACGCTGGTCAAGGAGAACTCGGACGAAAACTTCAAAAATATATATTCCAGGTCGAATAAACTGGTCAAACTAAGTAGAGAATCAATCTTCAGGATGTTATTTTCATATATATCCAATAACTTTTCAACCGGATCATACGTTTTCATCTGCAGCCAAATGGAATGATGGTGACATCAACAGACAAATGCGCCACAGGGAAATTGCATTCTGCCAAGACAGTGACTATTTCCCTTCCCATTTGGTCAAAGTTCACACCAGAGGCTCCATTCTATGTTCTACTGAATGAGGACATCTAGTGAAAGGCGTAGGAAGTGCTAACACGTCCATATCTTATTTGGAAGGGAAGGGGTGATGACGTCAAATTTGACCCACATTCAGAATTTCGCTTCCTGTTTGGAAGATTGCCTGCCCTATGAGTTCTGTTATACTCAAAGACATATTTCAAACAGTTTTAGAAACTTCAGTGTTTTCTATCCAATAGTAATAATAATATGCATATATTAGCAATCTAGGACAGAGTAGGACACAGTTCACTATGGGCAAGCAATTAATCCAAAGTGAAAATACTGCCCCCTATCCCCAACCAGTTTGAACCTTTCTTTAGACAGATGTAATAGTATCTCAACAAGACTAACCTGGTTGAATAAAGGTACAACAATAAAATAAAATAATGTTAGGCTCATGCCATAAACTAATTGCTAGATACCAGCTGATCATAACACTAATGTCCAGTTGGTTCCCAAACCACTACCTTACCATCCATGTTATATGTTTTTCTAACAGCAGGGTTTCTCAGCCTGGCATTGGTGAGGACTATACCAACACTACAGAGGGAGCTAGTGTCCACCTCTACAACAGCTGATCTTCTCATCTAAACAACACACAGTCAGACCAAGCAGACAGGCATACAATCAGACAGTCAGACCAAGCAGACCAAGCAGACAGGCATACAATCATACCAAGCAGACAGACATACAGTCAGACAGTCAGACCAAGCAGACAGACATACAATCAGACAGTCATACCAAGCAGACAGACATACAATCAGACAGTCATACCAAGCAGACAGACATACAATCAGACAGTCATACCAAGCAGACAGACATACAATCAGACAGTCAGACCAAGCAGACAGGCATATAATCAGACAGTCATACCAAGCAGACAGACATACAATCAGACAGTCAGACCAAGCAGACAGGCATACAATCAGACAGTCATACCAAGCAGACAGACATACAATCAGACAGTCATACCAAGCAGACAGACATACAATCAGACAGTCATACCAAGCAGACAGACATACAATCAGACAGTCAGACCAAGCAGACCAAGCAGACAGACATACAGTCAGACAGTCAGACCAAGCAGACAGACAGACAGACAGACAGACAGACAGACAGACAGACAGACAGACAGACAGACAGACAGACAGACAGACAGACAGACAGACAGACAGACAGACAGACAGACAGACAGACAGACAGACAGACCAAGTAGACAGACAGACAGACAGAATAGACAGACAGACAGACAGACAGACAGACAGACAGACAGACAGACAGACAGACAGACAGACAGACAGACAGACAGACAGACAGACAGACAGACAGACAGACAGACAGACAGACAGACAGACAGACAGACAGACAGACAGACAGCCCAAGCAGACAGACATACAGTCAGACAGTCAGACCAAGCAGACAGACATACAGTCAGACAGACAGACAGACAGACCAAGTAGACAGACAGTCAGACAGAATAGACAGACAGACAGACAGCCCAAGTAGACAGACAGTCAGACAAAATAGACAGAATAGACAGACAGACAGACAGACAGACAGACAGACAGACAGACAGACAGACAGACAGACAGACAGACAGACAGACAGACAGACAGACAGACAGACAGACAGACAGACAGACAGACAGCCCAAGTAGACAGACAGATTAGACAGACAGCCCAAGTAGACAGACAGATTAGACAGACAGCCCAAGTAGACAGACAGAGTAGACAGACAGAGCAGACAGAGTAGACAGACAGACAGACAGACAGACAGACAGACAGACAGACAGACAGACAGACAGACAGACAGACAGACAGACAGACAGACAGACAGACAGAGTAGACAGACAGACAGACCAAGCAGACAGACAGACCAAGCAGACAGACAGTCAGACAGACAGAGCAGTGCTCCAGTACCACTCACCCTTGTGCCGCTGCTCTGCTTGGTACCTGGGGGGAATATTATGATCAAATATTCTCAAACTCAACAATGAAACTATACAGAACAATTTAGAGGTTTAGACTAAATATAAGAACAGCACAGCGAAATGTGTTGATGGCCTTCAACATAAACAAACTAGAGAAGTTCCTGCTCTTTAAAACTAAAAGAGAAGTTGTCAAAAGCATTATTCTCTATTTGTTATACATTATAAATTAATTCCTTGGTCAGTAATGGTTGTGATACAGTCAGTTCAGTAGATGCAAAGTGATGGAAGAGCTCCACTGGGGAGGGGTTGCACAGTCCACAACAACATAAATGTGACGAGACATTTGCTCAGGATGAAACACTGTTTTGCTCACTGATGCACATAAGCAGAAGATAGAGTGAACATGAAACATGTACAATGATATCTACAGTACTAGATGTAGAATCTTCATCAGAAGATGTATTTTACTTCTGAGAAAATATATTTCACTTATAAGAGAATTACATTTTAAAGTTGGCTATTTATCTGGTGTTTACATTGAAATCACATGGTAAAATGGTAATTACTAGCTTGGTTCCAGGATATGTTTGTGCTCTTGCCAGCTCCATTGTTGTCAGTGTCAAGCCAAACATGACAATTAGTGACAGTGTGTTTGCTAGGTAATTACAGTGCCTTCAGAAAGTATTCATACCCCTTTCCCGTTTCCACATCTTGTTGTGTTACTGCCTGAATTTAAAATTGATTCAATTGAGATGCCGTGTCATTGATCAACACACAACACCCCATAATGTCAAAGTGGAATTACAGTACCAGTCAAAAGTTTGGACACACCTACTCATTCACTGTTTTTTCTTTATTTGGACTATTTTATACATTGGAGAACAATAATGAAGACATCAAAACTATGAACTATGAAATATCACATATGAAATCATGTAATAACCAAAAAACTGTTAAACAAATGTGATTCGTCAAAGTAGCCAGCTTATTGCCTTGATGACAGCTTTGCACACTCTTGGCATTCTCTCATATGCTAAGCACTTGTTGGCTGCTTTTCCTTCACTCTGCGGTTCAACTCATCCCATACCATCTCAATTGGGTTGAGGTCGGGTGATTGTGGAGGCCAGGATATCTGATGCAGCACTCCATCACTCTCCTTCTTGGTCAAATAGCCCTTACACAGCCTGGAGGTGTGTTGGGTCATTGTCCCGTTGAAAAACAAATGATAAGCGCAAGCCAGATGGGAGGACGTATCACTGTAGAATGCTGTGGTAGCCATGCAAATTAAGTGTGCCTTGAATTCTAAATAAATCGCTGACAGTGTCACCAGCAAAGCACCGCCACACCATCACACCTCCTCCTCCATGCTTCATGGTGGGAACCACACATGATCATCTGTTCACATACTCTGCGTCTCACAAAGATGCAGCGGCTGGAACAAAAAATGGCTGACGTTGTCACGCCCTGACCTTAGTTATCTTTGTTTTCTTTATTATTTTGGTGAGGTCAAGGTGTGACGAGGGAGGTTTGTTTAGTTTTTGTATTGCCTAGGAGTTTTTGTAAGTCTAGGTGTTTATATGTCTATGGTTGCCTAGAATGGTTTTCAATCAGAGGCAGCTGTTTATCGTTGTCTCTGATTGGGGACCATATTTAGGTAGCCATATTCCTTGGGTATTTTGTGGGTTCGTATTCTATGTTTAGTTGCCAGTCTGCACTACTCATATTTGCTTCTCGTTTTTTTGTGTTTTTTTTTGTTAGTTTTGTTCAATGTTCGTTCTTTAATAAAGAAGTATGTACGCTTACAACGCGGCGCCTTGGTCTCCTCCATATGACGACCGGGACAGACGTTTTACGTTCTCCCAACCAATTGTGCTATTTTGTTATTTTTTTTTTGCATTTTGTGTAACTTATTGTGTACATAATGTTGCTGCTACCGTCGCTTATGACCAAAAAATAATTCTAGACATCAGAACAGCGATTACTCACCGCGGACTGGAAAAAAACTTTTCCTTTAACGAGTCCGACGAGAAGGATATCCTGCTTTCACTGGAACAGGCCCAGAACCCCACCTTTTGTGTGAAGAAAAGACGCAGGAAAATGGGCCGCAGATCAGGCATCCTTCTGAAGATCCGTAGGCGAGCGAGTAAACTCCCACTGCCATCCGTTCTTCTTGCTAACGTGCAATCATTGGATAATAAAATTGATGACCTACGATTAAGATCACCCTACCAACGTCACAATAACTGTAAATTCTTATGTTTCAGACCTATATCTATCCTTCCCTGCCTTTCTAAGGTCTTTGAAAGCCAAGTTGACAAACAGATTACCGACCATTTCGAATCCCACCGTACCTTCTACGCTATACAATCTGGTTTCAGAGCTGGTCATGGGTGCACCTCAGCCACGCTCAAGGTCCTAAACGATATCATAACTGCCATCGATAAGAGACATTACTGTGCAGCCGTATTCATCGACCTGGCCAATGCTTTTGACTCTGTCAATCACCACATTCTTATCGGCAGACTCAACAGCTGGGTCAGACGGATTACCAGGACGTGTACTCAAACAATGCGCATACCAACTGGCAAGTCTCTTCACTGACATTTTCAACCTCTCCCTGACCGAGTCTGTTATACCTACATGTTTAAAGTAGACCACCATTGTCCCCATGCCCAAGGAAGCGAAGGTAACCTGCCTAAATGATTACCGCCCCGTGGGACTCGCGTCAGTAGCCATGCAGTGCTTTGAAAGGCTGGTCATGGCTCACATCAACAGCATTCTCCCGGACACCCTAGACCCACTCCAATTTGCATACCGCCCCAACAGATCCACTCAATCGCACTCCACACTGCCCTTTCTCACCTGGAAAAAAGGAACACCTATGTGAGAATGCTGTTCATTGTCTACAGCTCCAGCGTTCAACACCATAGCGCCCACGAAGCTCATCACTAAGCTAAGGACTCTGCGACTAAACACCTCCCTCTGCAACTGGATCATGGACTTCCTGACGGGCTGCCCCCAGGTGGTAAGAGTAGGCAACAACACATATGCACGCTGATCCTTAACACTGGGGCCCCTCAGTGGTGTGGACTTAGTCCCCCACTGTGCTCCCTGTTCACCCACGATTGCATGTCCAAACACGACTCCAACACCATCATTAAGTTTGCTGATGACACAACAGTGGTAGGCCTGATCACTGACAACAATGAGACAGCCTATAGGGAGGAGATCAGACAACTGGCAGTGTAGTACCAGGACAACAACCTCTCCCTCAATGTGAGCAAGACTAAGGAGCTGATCTTGGACTACAGGAAAAGGCGGGCTGAACAGGCCCCCATTAACATTGACTGAAGCGGTTCGATAGTGTCAAGTTCCTTAGTGTCCACATCACCAACGAACTATCATGGTCCAAACACACCAAGACAGTCGTAAAGAGAGCACTACAAAACCTTTTCCCTTCAGGAGACTGAAAAGATTTGGCATGGGTCCCCAGATCCTCAAAAGGTTCTACAGCTGCACCATCGAGAGCATCCTGACCGGTTGCATCACTGCCTGGTATGGCAACTGCTCGGCATCTGACCGCAAGGCGCTATAGAGGGTAGTGCGAAGTACATCACTGGGGCCAAGCTTCCTGCCATCCAGGACCTATATAATAGTCGGTGTCAGAGGAAAGCCCATAAAATGGTCAGACTTGTCAGACTCCAGTCACCCAAGTTATAGACTGTTTTCTCTGCTACCCCAAGGCAGGCGGTACCAGAGCACCAGGTCTAAGACCAAGAGGCTCCTTAACAGCTTCTACCCCCAAGCCATAAGACTGCTGAACAATTAATAAAATCGCCACCGGACAATCCCCCTCCCCGCCTGTACATTGCTGCTACTGCTACTCGCTGTTTATTATCTATGCATTGTCACTTCACCCCCACCCACATGTACAAATGACCTCAACTAACCTGTATCCCCGAACACTGACTCGGTACCGGTACCCCTGTATATAACCTCATTATTGTTATTCTTATTGTGTTACTTTTTTTATTATTACTTTTATTTTAGTCTACTTGGTAAATATTTCCTTAACTCTTCTTGAACTGCACTGTGTCACGGCAGATTTCCTCCTCTTCCTCTGAAGAGGTGAAACAAGGATCGGACCAATATGCAGCGTGGTAGGTGTCCATGTTTTAATAGGGAAAACTGAACATGAACACAAATACAAAATAACAAAGTGACTGGCAACGAAACAGTCCGGTGACGCACAAACAGACACGGGAAACAATCACCCACAAAATACCTAAGGAACATGGCTGCCTAAATATGGTTCCCAATCAGAGACAACGGTAAACACCTGCCTCTAATTGAGAACCAATCTAGGCAACCATAGACTAGAAAACACCTAGACCTAAACACCTAGACTAGAAAAAAACACCCCATAAACATACAAAACCCCTAGACCAGATAAAACACATAAACCCCAAATATCACACCCTGACCTAACCAAATTAATAAAGAAAACAAAGATAACTAAGGCCAGGGCGTGACACACTGTTGGTTAAGGGCTTGTAAGTAAGCATTTCACGGTAAGTCTGTTGTATTTGGCGCATGTGACAAATAACGTTTGATTTGGTTTGAACTCTGGGTCTTCCTATCCTGTGGCGATCCTCATGAGAGACAGTTTCATCATTTATGGTTTTTGCAACTGCACTTGACGAAACACTCAAAGTTCTTGAAATGTTCCGTATTGACTGACCTTCATGCCTTAAAGTAATGAGCCTGAACAGAAGAAAAATATTCCACAAATTGCATCCTGTTTGCAAGAAGGTACTCAAGTAAAACTGCATAAAATGGGGAAAGAAATTAACTTTATGTCCTGAATAACAAGCGAGGGAGTTTTTTATGAAAAAAAATTTAATGGATTAGAGTTAAGCACAGACAAAATCCTAGAGGAAAACCTGGTTCAGTCTGCTTTCCAACAGACACTGGAAGACAAATTCACCTTTCAGCAGGACAATAACCTAAATCAAAAAGCCAAATATATACTGCAGTTGCTTACGGAGATGACATTGAATGTTCTTGAGTGGTATATTTACAGTTTTGGCTTAAATCAGCTTGAAAATCTATGGCAGTCTGGCAATGATCAACAACCAGCTTGACAAAGCTTGAATCATTTTTTAAAGAATAATGTGCAAACATTGAGCAAAGCTCTTACAGATTCACCCATAAAGACTCACAGCTAATTACCACGAAGAACCCATTACCACAACAAAACACTAGCTGATTGAGCATCGTAAAGGATCAAGCCTCACAGAATATTGTCATGGGAAATCATAGTGTTTTGGCATAATAGGAAAAAGTGTATTGCAAAATATTGCACAAACTCATTTGGGAAATAAATGCATAAGCTTGGTTGATTCAGTGTTAGTGTTACTTTTGAGCACAAGCAATCTCACTGTCTAAGTCTCTCTCCTAAACATAAATACACACAAAAAAACACAACTTTGCAGCATACTAGCCTTTTACTCGGTCCAGTGGTTAGCTTTTTCTTGTCCAGTGAGGTTAAGGCCGTGCTCATGCTCAGTGACTCTATGCTCTGAAATCAAATGGAGCATGGAGAGAAAGCATCAGAGGGTAAACAGGTTATACAACGTCACAGTCCCCCAGAATGACTTAGCATGGTGACTATGACGTGCTGTGGTAGCAGACGTTGCTTCTGGAGCACCGGGGTCATTGCTTCCTGTAGAGTTTCATTGGGCGTCATCACAACACCCACTGTCTTCCCTGTGGACACCATCTCCACCCTGAGAAATACTGGCTGTCTGCCTGTATTATTTATTTAATTACAGGATAATAAAATGTTCTTCCCTATGACATGCCTTATGAGCTATATACTCTCTCTGTGTCATTTTTCTAATTGATGAAGGCCATTTTATTTATTTTACCTTTATTTAACCAGGCAAGTCAGTTAAGAACAAATTCTTATTTTCAATGACGGCCTAGGAACAGTGGGTTAACTGCCTGTTCAGGGGCAGAACGACAGATTTGTACCTTTCGGTTGCTAGTCCAACGCTCTAACCACTAGGCTACCCTGATGAAGGACCAAAATGTCCAGCTTTTAATAGTGACACGTTTTAATGTTGAGCAAGCATGGAGCCTTTTTGTTTTCAAGGATAAATAAAAGTCATGGAATATCAGGATGTGGTCACCCATGCAAAAGACACGCTGAGCTCCAGAAAAACCTGCTGTTCCTTCAGAACTGAGCTGTCCTGGTCCAGAGAGAGGTGTTTCTGTGGAGGGACCAGAGAACAGAAAGAGAACAAACAGGACAGGTACATCAACAATAGAAACTCTTTTCCACCTAAGATGTTGCTAAGTGACAGACAGACACCATTTTGGGTGAAACCAATCGTTTCATTCCAGGAGCTATTATGAACAATTCCATGTAGCGGTCATGTGTATGTCATGTGTGAGCTATGCCAAGATCTTCCTCTTGTAGGGCAATAAACGTGATTCTGATTCTTAGGTCGTCATTGTAAATAAGAATTTGTTCTCAACTGACTTGCCTGGTAAATAAAGGTTAAATCAAATTTTAAAAAATCTGCTTGGGAGGTACATGCTTATTACACAGTTGGCCTCTGCCCTGCATGTAAGAGCCAACTCTGACTGAGGCTCAACTTGTCCTTGCCCTGCATGTAGGAGCCAACTCTGACTGAGGCTCAACTTGTCCTTGCCCTGCATGTAGGAGCCAACTCTGACTGAGGCTCAACTTGTCCTTGCCCTGCATGTAGGAGCCAACTCTGACTGAGGCTCAACTTGTCCTTGCCCTGCATGTAGGAGCCAACTCTGACTGAGGCTCAACTTGTCCTTGCCATGCATGTAGGACCCAACTCTGACTGAGGCTCAACTTATCCTTGCCCTGCATGTAGGAGCCAACTCTGACTGAGGCTCAACTTGTCCTTGCCCTGCATGTAGGAGCCAACTCTGACTGAGGCTCAACTTGTCCTTGCCCTGCAGGTAGGAGCCAACTCTGACTGAGGCTCAACTTGTCCTTGCCCTGCATGTAGGAGCCAACTCTGACTGAGGCTCAACTTGTCCTTGCCCTGCATGTAGGAGCCAACTCTGACTGAGGCTCAACTTGTCCTTGCCCTGCATGTAGGAGCCAACTCTGACTGAGGCTCAAATTGTCCTTGCCCTGCATGTAGGAGCCAACTCTGACTGAGGCTCAACTTGTCCTTGCCCTGCAGGTAGATGATGACATCCAAGAGGGGGAAGCCTTTCTTGTCATAGAGCCCAGTCAGCATGGTGTGGATGGAATGTCCAGCACGGGCTGGAGCCAGGGAGGCAGTACCGTCAGGTAGGAACACACAGCAGTTCTCAGCCTGGCCCGCACGCCAACGCTCTCTCTCCAACTGCTGTGGGGGGAGGGGGCAAAAGTCACAAGTTAATTCAAAGGGAAATGTTGTAGGAGCCATATTTTCTAATATAGAGGCTCAACTTGTCCTTGCCCTGCATGTAGGAGCCAACTCTGACTGAGGCTCAACTTATCCTTGCCCTGCATGTAAGACTGCAGCATGGTCATGTAGGACCCAACTTCTAAGGGAATGGGGTGCATTATATACAGCTGCAGGTACACTCTTAGAAAAAAAGGAGCTATTTGAAAGCTAAAGGGGTTTTTCAGAAGTCCCCATAGGAGAGCCCTTTGAAGAACCCTTTTGGGTTCCAGGTCAAACACTTTTGGATTCCATTTAGAACCCTTTCCACAGATGGTTCTACCTGGAACCAAAAATGGCTCTGACTGAGGTTCTCCTGTGTCCTTGCCCTTTTTGCAAATAATGTACAGTAGTCACCTGACCAGAAACGGCATCAATTGTCATAAACCCTGAACCAATGCTATCCCCATTGTAGGCTCAACTGTCCATAAACCCTGAACCAATGCTATCCCCAATTATACTGACTAAACCCTGAACCAATGCTATCCCCATTGTATTATACTGTACCATAAACCCTGAACTGAGGCTCAATTATACTGTCCATTGCCCTGAACCAATGCTATCCCCATTGCCATTATACTGTACCATAAACCCTGAACCAATGCTATCCCCATTGTATTATACTGTACCATAAACCCTGAACCAATGCTATCCCCATTGTATTATACTGTACCATAAACCCTGAACCAATGCTATCCCCATTGTATTATACTTGTAGGAGCAACCAACATTGTCTTATACTGTAGGCTCAACCCTGAACCAATTATCCCCATTGTATTATACTGTACCATAAACCTGAACCAATGCTATCCCCAATTATACTGTCCATAAACCCTGAACCAATGCTATCCCCATTGTATTATACTGTACCATAAACCCTGAACCAAGGCTATCCAACTTGTATTATACTGTAGATAAACCCTGAACCAAGAGGGGCTATCCCCATTGTATTATACTGTACCATAAACCCTGAACCAGCATCCCCATTGTATTAACTGTACCATAAACGGGCTGAACCAATGCTATCCCCATTGTATTATACTGTACCATAAACCCTGAACCAATGCTATCCCCATTGTATTATACTACCATAAACCCTGAACCAATGCTATCCCCATTGTATTATACTGTACCATAAACCCTGAACCAACTATCCCCATTGTGTGGGGGATAGGGGGTACCATAAAGTCTGAACCAATGCTATCCCCATTGTATTATACTTACCATAAAGGAAAATGCTTCCCCATTGTATTATATTTTATAATAAACCCTGAACCAATGCTTTTGTGTATACTGTACCATAAACCCTGAACCAAGATCCCCATTGTATTATACTGTACTCTGTAAACTGAACCAATGCTATCCCCATTGTATTATACTGTACCATTATATACCAGCTGAATCCCCATTGTATTATACTTACCATAAAAACCAATGCTATCCCCATTGTATTAAGTACCATAAACCCTGAACCAATGCTATTTGTATTATACTGTACCATAGGAAACCCTTTGAACCAATGCTATCCCTTTGGGTTATACTGTACCATAAACTTTTGAACCAATGCTATCCCCATTGTATTATACTGTACCATAAACCCTGAACCAATGCTATCCCCATTGTATTATACTGAACCATAAACCCTGAACCAATGCTATCCCCATTGTATTATACTGTACCATATAACCCCATTTGAACCAATTATCCCCATTGTATTATACTGGTCATAAACCCTGAACCAATGCTATCCCCATTGTATTATACTGTACCATAAACCCTGAACCAATGCTATCCCCATTGTATTATACTGTACCATAAACCCTGAACCAATGCTATCCCCATTGTATTATACTGTACCATAAACCCTGAACCAATGCTATCCCCATTGTATTATACTGTACCATAAACCCTGAACCAATGCTATCCCCATTGTATTATACTGTACCTCCCCACCAGCACCTCTTTTCCTAGAAGTTTGTCTCTGGTCAACTTGTTCTGTAGAGCTTTAATCTTCTTCTCTGCTCCCTCATCCACATCCAAAGGAAGAGACTTTCCTGGTTTGACCTTTGGTTTCTAAGAACAATACTCAGGCATGAGTTGGTTTATGCACAAACATTATAGCCAAGCTTCACAATACTGTACAGTACCTTTTGGGGTTTCTGGTCAGCCTTGTGCCTGTCACTGAGTGAGGCCCTGTCAGTCCCAGCAGTTTTTCTGGTTGCTGTGCTCTTCGAGCAGGGTCCCAGGTCAGGTAGAGGCCTGCCCTCCACATTGGCCGACATGCAGCTCTGGTAGGGCTGGGAGCGAACAAAGCGTGTGTAGCTCTCAAACTTCATCAGCTTGAAGACCTGAAGTGAGAGAGAGACAGAGGAAAAGCCTCGTCAAGTCAGGCAGCACAACCATCTTTACTAAACTCAGTTTTCCATTACATTTCTTATTTGTATGACTGTGTTTCCCACAGCAATACATGGGCATGCTACTGTATGGGGAATAGAGGACTATTTCATGATTTTCTAGTGAGCCTTGGTACAGTAGATTATATTGTCCTGAATGACTCAGTTGGTAGAGTAAGGCCCTTGCAACACCAGGATTGTGGGTTCTCTTCCCAGGGCCACCCATATGTAAAAACTGTATGCATGCATCACTGTAAGTCACTTTAGATAATCTGCTAAATGGAATTTGTATTTTAATATACTTTATAATAATAAATAATCAAATAACATAATAATGTGTCCATGGTGGTGTACCTGTTTTGGGGTCTTGTGATACATGTCAAGGTGAGGGTTTCTCACGTCCCGCTCCTCATCAATGTTGATGGGATGGGAAGCACTGCCTGAAAGGTAGGTGTTGTAGTTGGAGCAAGAATCTTGGTTTAACTGGACAGGGCAGAAACATGGTCAGACCCTGACTCATAGACCCTCTTAGACTATCAAACTTTCCAAATCCCTTTTCATCTGTGAAGTACCTTCTATTTCTAATTGGCTAGGATCTTCTCACATGCCTTACAAAATAAGATGTTCTCAGCGCTGACCTCCGACTTCAGGAAGTCGGTCTAAACAGAAAACCATTTCTGTCACCAGTTTCTAGCCAGCAGCCACAATACATTATCAGCCTGATTTGACGCTGTCTGAGAACTATTATTAGTCCTTATCACGACTTTATATTTGACTTATATTGTTGACACTGATATTTCTGTCAAGCAACACGCACATCCCTCTATTCTCCACATGCCTCATAATCCAGACTGGTGAATCTCATCTCTTTTCCCATAAGTCCTCCAGCCCAAAGGACAAAATCGGACACCCACATGGTTCGTACTATTTAAGTGACTCATGCGTGGGCCTCGTTCTCATTCTAATTTCTTGGGCAATTTGACAATCAACCCTTGTAGCGGAGCTTTGTTTTGTGTCCTAGTCAGTAAAATGCTTTTAAAATAGGAGCCATCACTTCAGATAACAATTTGTCATCTAAAGTGGTGTAAACTAAACGGTTGGGCTGACAATGTAATTGTTCTAAATTACTTCATTTATCGCTTCAAAACAATGGGCCCTCCTTGAAACAAACACATGAGACCAATAAACAGACTAGCACAAAAACTCTGTATACAACAGATCATCACGACATAGGCTTGAAAGATTGTATACGGTCAGCTTGAGCCCTCACCGTGAAGTATAGGACACTGCAGGAGCCTCTCGAAGCTGACAGCCCAGCTGGTCAACTTCCCCACACCACTGACTTCCTCACTGGGCACTGTGGGGAGATTGGAGTTACTGCTGGAACACAGGCCAACACTGGTCCCTTGCGCCTCTGACACCCCATTCAACTCTGGAGACATTAACAACAGGGCTGTATTGGATGTAATACAGAAACTACGATGTATGCTTCACTTTGAAATGTGTGGTTTTGAATAGAGAAAACTTGATTGTTATTACTGTCTAAATTGGAGAATTGTGAAAATGTATAGGACATTTAAAAGATGAATGTATGAATGTAAGAAAAAGTCCTGAGAAACTCCTTCAAGTGACTTTCTCTCACATACAGCTGTCAGCTTTCGAGGAGGAAGTCATTGTGGTAACCCCTGAACCTCAAAGACAGAAAGGCAGGTTTGCCTTGTTAATGCTTTCCTTCTTAATGTGTTTGAGCCAATCAGTTGTGTTGTGACAAGGTAGGGGTGGTATCCAGAAGGTAGCCCTATTTGGTTAGGGCTATCTAACATAAAAATGTGTTATTTCATAGTTTTGTTGTCTTCACTATTATTCTACAATGTAAGTGTAGGTGTGTCAAATCTATCAAATCAAATGTATTTATAAAGCCCTTCTTACATCAGCTAATATCTCAAAGTGCTGTACAGAAACCCAGCCTAAAACCCCAAACAGCAAGACATGCAGGTGTAGAAGTACGGTGTCTAGGAAAACCTAGGAAGAAACCTGGAGAGGAACCAGGCTATGAGGGGTGGCCTGTCCTCTTCTGGCAGTGCCGGGTGGAGATTATAACAGAACATGGCCAAGATGTTGAAACGTTCATAGATGATCAGCAGAGTCAAATAATAATAATCACAGTGGTTGTCGAGGGTGCCACAGGTCAGCACCTCAGGAGTAAATGTCAGTTGGCTTTTCATAGCCGATCATTCAGAGTATCTCTACCGCTCCTGCTGTCTTTAGAGAGTTGAAAACAGCAGGTCTGGGATAGGTAGTATCTCTGGTGAACAGGTCAGGGTTCCATAGCCGCGGGCACAACAGCTGAAACTGGAGCAGCAGCACAGCTAGGTGGACCGGGGACAGCAAGGAGTCATCAGGCCAGGTAGTCCTGAGGCATGGTCCTAGGGCTCAGGTCCTCCGAGAGAGACAAAGAGAGAAAGAAAGAAAGAGAGAGAGAGAGAGAGAGAGAGAGAGAGAGAGAGAGAGAGAGAGAGAGAGAGAGAGAGAGAGAGAGAGAGAGAGAGAGAGAGAGAGAGAGAGAGAGAGAGAGAGAATTAGAGAGAGCATACTTAAATTCACACAGGACACCGGATAAGACAGGAGAAATACTCCAGATATAACAGACTGACCCTAGCCCCCGACACATAAACTACTGCAGCATAAATACTGGAGGCTGAGACAGGAGGGGTCGGGACACACTGTGGCCTCATCCAACGATACCCCTGGACAGGGCCAAACAGGCAGGATATAACCCCACCCACTTTTCCAAAGCACAGCCCCCACACCACTAGAGGGATACCTTCGACCACCAACTTACCATCCTGAGACAAGGCCGAGTATAGCCCACAAAGATCTCCGCCACGGCACAACCCAAGGGGGAGCGCCAAACCAGACAGGAAGATCACATCAGTGACTCAACCCACTCAGTGACTCAACCCACTCAGTGACTCAACCCACTCAGTGACTCAACCCACTCAGTGACTCAACCCACTCAGTGACTCAACCCTCTCAGTGACTCAACCCACTCAGTGACTCAACCCACTCAGTGACTCAACCCTCCTAGGGACGGCATGGAAGAGTGTGTCCAAACTTTTGCCTTGTTCTGTATGTCTCCATGTTTCAGCTCACCTCCATCAGATACTGCTAGACCCTGTAAGCACAGACATAAACCAGTGAATACACCTGCTTTGGATTAGGGAAACAACAATCAGAAACACAATGATTTAATATATGACGTACCATTTTGGGGGAGGGGAAATAAATCCTGTGATCTTTAGCAGACTTGGAGCTGAGACTGTGAGATAGACAGACACAGAGAGAAATAGACAGAGACAGGCAGACAAAGAGAGCGACAGACAGACAGACAGACAGACAGACAGACAGACAGACAGACAGACAGACAGACAGACAGACAGACAGACAGACAGACAGACAGACAGACAGACAGACAGACAGGCAGGCAGGCAGGCAGGCAGGCAGGCAGGCAGGCAGACAGACAGACAGACAGACAGACAGACAGACAGACAGGCAGGCAGGCAGGCAGGCAGGCAGGCAGACAGACAGACAGACAGACAGACAGACAGACAGACAGACAGACAGACAGACAGACAGACAGGCAGGCAGACAGACAGACAGACAGACAGACAGACAGACAGACAGACAGACAGACAGACAGACAGACAGACAGACAGACAGACAGACAGACAGACAGACAGAAAAAAACCCATCATAAATCATAAACACACTGATAAATCCAATTTACTGCACATATATTGCGTATTCCAATACTAGGAACATTGCCCTATGCTTCAGTTCATTGAAAGATTCCAAGAGAGACATTGATAGATCACTGAAGAAGGGTTCCGGTAGTGTTCTTATCTGAACATACTTGCTTTGCACCGATTGAAACATGGCCAGGAAGTGTTGCCATAGCAACAAGACCACAAGCTGATGCGTGTGCACTGAACACAAACCTATGTCCCCTTTTGCCGCCTTGTCTGAAGCTATATTATTCTCATTCATGCAGACGCAATAGTATACACCAAAACATGAACTCAATACACTGAACAACACACAGCTTGGAAATAGTTTGTGGTATCTGAGTTTCCTGGGTGTTGGTCATACAGTATTTCAAACTGTCCAATATTTCTATGAAATATAACCTATAATTAATTACAATATGGGTTAAATAGCTTTCCTTCCAAAAATGTTTTTATGAAGTATGTTAAAAAGCAACTTTTCTGTGTTGGATTGGTGTGGATGTACCCCAACAACAGAATGCTGTGGTTGTACCCCAACAACAGAATGCTGTGGATGTACCCCAACAACAGAATGCTGTGGATGTACCCCAACAACAGAATGCTGTGGATGTACCCCAACAACAGAATGGTGTGGATGTACCCCAACAACAGAATGGTGTGGATGTACCCCAACAACAGAATGCTGTGGCTGTACCCCAACAACAGAATGGTGTGGATGTACCCCAACAACAGAATGGTGTGGATGTACCCCAACAACAGAATGCTGTGGCTGTACCCCAACAACAGAATGCTGTGGCTGTATACCAACAACAGAATGGTGTGGATGTACCCCAACAACAGAATGGTGTGGATGTACCCCAACAACAGAATGGTGTGGATGTACCCCAACAACAGAATGCTGTGGATGTACCCCAACAACAGAATGCTGTGGCTGTATATCAACAACAGAATGCTGTGGATGTACCCCAACAACAGAATGGTGTGGATGTACCCCAACAACAGAATGGTGTGGATGTACCCCAACAACAGAATGCTGTGGATGTACCCCAACAACAGAATGCTGTGGCTGTATACCAACAACAGAATGCTGTGGATGTACCCCAACAACAGAATGCTGTGGATGTACCCCAACAACAGAATGCTGTGGATGTACCCCAACAACAGAATGGTGTGGATGTACCCCAACAACAGAATGCTGTGGATGTACCCCAACAACAGAATGCTGTGGATGTACCCCAACAACAGAATGCTGTGGATGTACCCCAACAACAGAATGCTGTGGCTGTATACCAGTCATAAAAGGTATTCATACAGTATGAGCAGACCACTGACTGGCCAGCTCATCCTTCTCAGAGGAGGACATTATCCTCTATCAGGAAATACGCAAGCATTTTTTAAACAGTCTGTTTTAGATACAAGTTTGACGTGGGGTTTTTGAAGTGTGTTTTCTCCTATTTATGCTCTAGTCACAAATAGTAGAATAGGATGAGTCAACAACATTAATGTGGGTATGAATTAACATAATATGAACTTTTAAAAGTGAGATTTTCACTGGACAGTATACCATGAGAAACTGCCAGCCACTGTGACTAAACAAATGTGACTAAACAAATGTTGTCACTATCATAAACCATTTCTCAGATTAAGTCTGATATTAGTTCATAATTAGTTCATCAATTATTTTTCTACGTGTGAATTTTATTATAGGTTTATCCTTGTGATATTCAGTGGTTTGATGCTGGTCCCAGTATTGTATCTTCCAAGTCTCTGTCTGAGAGAAGTTCTCAGGGCAAAGTGAGAGAAACCTTTGGTGAACTCTTTAAACATTATTGTTTTCTGTAAAATATAATTTCAAAACAATCCATCATTCATCAGATATGGAACAATTGGAAAAATCACGTCACACTTGGCAAAACTCATATGACTTTTTTGAGCATGTTTCATTCTCTCTGAAAACTGTAAACTTCCATAACAACCCAAGGCTAGCTGGCAAATTTGATCAGCGATAGCTCTAAGGGTTAGAGTTAGGGTTAGGATCTCTAAGGGGATCTGATCAGAGATAGCTCTAATGGTTAGAGTTAGGGTTAGGATCTCTAAGGGGATCTGATCAGAGATAGCTCTAAGGGTTAGAGTTAGGGTTAGGAGCTCCAAGGGGATCTGATCAGAGATAGCTCTAATGGTTAGAGTTAGGGTTAGGAGCTCCAAGGGGATCTGATCAGAGATAGCTCTAAGGGTTAGAGTTAGGGTTAGGATCTCTAAGGGGATCTGATCAGAGATAGCTCTAAGGGTTAGAGTTAGGGTTAGGATCTCTAAGGGGATCTGATCAGAGATAGCTCTAATGGTTAGAGTTAGGGTTAGGAGCTCCAAGGGGGTCTGATCAGAGATAGCCCTAAGAGTTAGGGTTAGGAGCTCCAATGCTATCTGATCAGAGATAGCCCTAAGAGTTAGGGTTAGGAGCTCCAATGCTATCTGATCAGAGATAGCCCTAAGAGTTAGGGTTAGGAGATCCAATGCTATCTGATCAGAGATAGCCCTAAGAGTTAGGGTTAGGAGCTCCAAGGGGGTCTGATCAGAGATAGCTCTAATGGTCACAATAGCTACAAGGCACAAAAGGAAGTTCCCCCAAAAACCCACAATCCTCACAAGAGGCTTCATATCCACTACACATGTTAAAATGAACATAAAGGTATTGTACCTTCTCTCTGGTTCTCCCTGCTGGTTTCCTAAAAGGACAGTGGCAGGACTCAGAGGTCTCCATGGCCGTGGTGGAGCCTACTGGAGTAGACAGAGAGAGAACTGACAGAAAAGGAGAGGTAAACCGCTTTGGGCCGCTGATGCCAGGGGACTGGTCTGGGGCCCACAGTGATGAAGGCCTATCACTTAACAAAGACCATCACTGCCATAAACCAACAGCAATAATGGATATAAAACTCAATGGGTAGGAGACAGACACACACAGCAACCGCTCAGGGGAAAGGTAGTCTCAGGTAGTCTCCTCCTTCTCCATTCCAGTTTCACAGTGACTGTTCCTTAACCTGTGTGAACCAGCCTACATGTAATCCACTATAACCCATTTTAAAATAAACCAGCCTACATGTAATCCACTATAACCCATTTTAAAATAAACCAGCCTACATGTAATCCACTATAACCCATTTTAACATAAACCAGCCTACATGTAATCCACTATAACCCATTTTAACATAAACCAGCCTACATGCCCATGTGGTCATTTAGATGTACACTGTATAGACCTGTGAGTACTGTGTTTTTATTCCTTAATTCAAGAAAATAATATTGACATCCATCCTTGTGTAATATACTCAATATGACACCATTCACTGTAACATTGAATTATTTGCAGTTAGCTAAACGTTAGATCTACCTGTGGCTCAGTCATACTGAGGGGACCTGAGGAGAATAAATGAGGGTCAGCTTGTAGGGCTGGCATCATGCGTACAGAATAAAACTGGTGGATAAGTGTGGGAATGTGAGTCAGACGAATGTGACTCATGGCAAGACGATGCATGGGTGGACGAGGACCAAATACTAAAACCAAACACAGAAACAATTAGCTTAGAAATGTGTGTCCAGAGAAATGATTTTGTTTTGGGATAGAGTAGAGTTTTTCGGCAATAGAAAACCAAAGAGATTCCAGGGTGCAAATGGAAGTTTAAAACACAAATGGAGTTTATGACATCATCAGAATAAGCTCCCAACCCCTTTTGTCTCCTTGTATGGCGTTCTCCTCTCGCTCAACGCATCAGCAGCAGTGCAGCACACTATTCCCTAGATAGTGCACTACTTTTGACCAGCACTGGTCAAAGGTAGTGCACTATATAGGGAATAGGGTGTAATTTGAGACAGAGCCTAGAGGCATCAGGCCACGAGACTGAGAGGTAGTCACCACTAGGATTACCTTGGCAACACCCTCTTCTCTTAGCAGTCCAGGTGTTTGTATTGCAGTGAGTAAGTAAAGAGGCTAAACAGAGTGCTTGATAGGGCTGCTATAGTTGTCATTTAGTTTTACTCAGGGTTGCTTTCTCTAAAGTCTGATAATATTCCAAAATAACGTACAATCTTTTTTTTGACTGTCTATCATATAATTTACAGGCATTTAACAGGCATTTGTGCCAGACTGCATTGTGTAAACTGTAGCAATCCGCCAGGATTGTGAGTTTGACTCCCACTGGGGACAAGTACAAAAAAGTAAGAAAATGTATTCACTCACTACTGTAAGTCTCTCTGGATAAGAGCGTCCACTAAATGACTAACATGTCAATGTAAAACGCAATACCTTTGTTTTCTGTCACTCTGACAGTCTGGTTCAGCTGTTGCTCAGGGTTGGCTCATTAATAATCGAGGATTGAGACTGGAGACTGTCTCCCTCTGCAGCTATACAGGAGGGGAGGATGTCACTCTGACAGTCTGGTTCTGCTGTTGCTCAGGGTTGGATCATTAATAATCGAGGATTGAGACTGGAGACTGTCTCCCTCTGCAGCTATACAGGAGGGGAGGATGTCACTCTGACAGTCTGGTTCTGCTGTTGCTCAGGGTTGGATCATTAATAATCGAGGATTGAGACTGGAGACTGTCTCCCTCTGCAGCTATACAGGAGGGGAGGATGTCACTCTGACAGTCTGGTTCTGCTGTTGCTCAGGGTTGGATCATTAATAATCGAGGATTGAGACAGGAGACTGGAGACTGTCTCCCTCTGCAGCTATACAGGAGGGGAGGATGTCACTCACGACAATCACTGCGGGAGCAAAGTCAATTTAAGAAAGATTACTGTGACATAACTAAGGGGGACAGCACAGACTGGCTCTATTGTGGCTCTGTCCCCTTTTAGAGGACTCCCCTACTTGAACAAAGACTCCCCTACTTGTTTTATAATAGACCCAGACCAGGGAACCAGTAAAGGTCCTCTGATGGTAAAATGAAGTTGTGTTTCCTTCCAATTTGAAACACTTTTTAGAAAGCAATGTTTTTACTTCACACACGAAACACAGTGGAGAGACAAAAGAGCCTTTAAGATTGGTTGGGCCTTTTCCTCACACAAACATCCATGAGGTCGAATATAACCATCTGATGGTGATCAATGAACCCCAGCTTGACTCTGTCTGGATTTCCCTTGGTATTATTCACAAACAATCACTGAGTATTTCATTGATTCTGACATATCCTGGAGTGCATTGTACACATGAGGTAAATCAATGTGTCTGAGTGGCAAAGGTTGATCCCCCCCCCCCGGGGCCCTTCACCACTCAATCTAAAATTAAACATGACCATGTGTCCCACAGCTTCCAACAGGTGGTCCTATTGTAAATGAGGTAACCTTTACACGGGTCGTGACTACCTGACCAAGTTGAGAAGTCGGAAGATCCTCCTATTTCTACAATTTCTCTTCTTAAAAGCTGATTACAGATTAACATGTGGTGGTTCAGAGTGATGGAGAACCCTGGGTGTCCTGTAACATGTGATGGTTCAGAGTGATGGAGAACCCTGGGTGTCCTGTAACATGTGGTGGTTCAGAGTGATATAGAACCCTGGGTGTCCTGTAACATGTGGTGGTTCAGAGTGATGGAGAACCCTGGGTGTCCTGTAACATGTGATGGTTCAGAGTGATGGAGAACCCTGGGTGTCCTGTAACATGTGATGGTTCAGAGTGATGGAGAACCCTGGGTGTCCTGTAACATGTGGTGGTTCAGAGTGATGGAGAACCCTGGGTGTCCTGTAACAGGTGGTGGTTCAGAGTGATGGAGAACCCTGGGTGTCCTGTAACAGGTGGTGGTTCAGAGTGATGGAGAACCCTGGGTGTCCTGTAACATGTGGTAGTTCAGAGTGATGGAGAACCCTGGGTGACCTGTAACATGTGATGGTTCAGAGTGATAGAGAACCCTGGGTGTCCTGTAACAGGTGGTAGTTCAGAGTGATGGAGAACCCTGGGTGTCCTGTAACATGTGGTGGTTCAGAGTGATAGAGAACCCTGGGTGTCCTGTAACATGTGGTGGTTCAGAGTGATGGAGAACCCTGGGTGTCCTGTAACATGTGATGGTTCAGAGTGATGGAGAACCCTGGGTGTCCTGTAACAGGTGGTGGTTCAGAGTGATGGAGAACCCTGGGTGTCCTGTAACAGGTGGTGGTTCAGAGTGATGGAGAACCCTGGGTGTCCTGTAACATGTGGTGGTTCAGAGTGATGGAGAACCCTGGGTGTCCTGTAACATGTGATGGTTCAGAGTGATGGAGAACCCTGGGTGTACTGTAACATGTGATGGTTCAGAGTGATAGAGAACCCTGGGTGTCCTGTAACAGGTGGTGGTTCAGAGTGATGGAGAACCCTGGGTGTCCTGTAACATGTGATGGTTCAGAGTGATGGATAACCCTGGGTGTCCTGTAACATGTGATGGTTCAGAGTGATGGAGAACCCTGGGTGTACTGTAACATGTGATGGTTCAGAGTGATAGAGAACCCTGGGTGTCCTGTAACAGGTGGTAGTTCAGAGTGATGGAGAACCCTGGGTGTCCTGTAACATGTGGTGGTTCAGAGTGATAGAGAACCCTGGGTGTCCTGTAACATGTGATGGTTCAGAGTGATGGAGAACCCTGGGTGCCCTGTAACATGTGATGGTTCAGAGTGATGGAGAACCCTGGGTGTCCTGTAACATGTGATGGTTCAGAGTGATGGAGAACCCTGGGTGTCCTGTAACATGTGATGGTTCAGAGTGATGGAGAACCCTGGGTGTCCTGTAACAGGTGGTGGTTCAGAGTGATGGAGAACCCTGGGTGTCCTGTAACAGGTGGTGGTTCAGAGTGATGGAGAACCCTGGTTGTCCTGTAACATGTGGTGGTTCATAGTGATAGAGAACCCTGGGTGTCCTGTAACATGTGATGGTTCAGAGTGATAGAGAACCCTGGGTGTCCTGTAACATGTGGTGGTTCAGAGTGATAGAGAACCCTGGGTGTCCTGTAACATGTGGTGGTTCAGAGTGATGGAGAACCCTGGGTGTCCTGTAACATGTGATGGTTCAGAGTGATGGACAACCCTGGGTGTCCTGTAACAGGTGGTGGTTCAGAGTGATGGAGAACCCTGGGTGTCCTGTAACAGGTGGTGGTTCAGAGTGATGGAGAACCCTGGGTGTCCTGTAACATGTGGTAGTTCAGAGTGATGGAGAACCCTGGGTGTCCTGTAACATGTGATGGTTCAGAGTGATGGAGAACCCTGGGTGTCCTGTAACATGTGATGGTTCAGAGTGATGGAGAACCCTGGGTGTCCTGTAACATGTGATGGTTCAGAGTGATGGAGAACCCTGGGTGTCCTGTAACATGTGATGGTTCAGAGTGATGGAGAACCCTGGGTGTACTGTAACATGTGATGGTTCAGAGTGATAGAGAACCCTGGGTGTCCTGTAACAGGTGGTAGTTCAGAGTGATGGAGAACCCTGGGTGTCCTGTAACATGTGGTGGTTCAGAGTGATAGAGAACCCTGGGTGTCCTGTAACATGTGATGGTTCAGAGTGATGGAGAACCCTGGGTGCCCTGTAACATGTGATGGTTCAGAGTGATGGAGAACCCTGGGTGTCCTGTAACATGTGATGGTTCAGAGTGATGGAGAACCCTGGGTGTCCTGTAACATGTGATGGTTCAGAGTGATGGAGAACCCTGGGTGTCCTGTAACAGGTGGTGGTTCAGAGTGATGGAGAACCCTGGGTGTCCTGTAACAGGTGGTGGTTCAGAGTGATGGAGAACCCTGGTTGTCCTGTAACATGTGGTGGTTCATAGTGATAGAGAACCCTGGGTGTCCTGTAACATGTGATGGTTCAGAGTGATAGAGAACCCTGGGTGTCCTGTAACATGTGGTGGTTCAGAGTGATAGAGACCCCTGGGTGTCCTGTAACATGTGGTGGTTCAGAGTGATAGAGAACCCTGGGTGTCCTGTAACATGAGGTGGTTCAGAGTGATAGAGAACCCTGGGTGTCCTGTAACATGTGGTGGTTCAGAGTGATAGAGAACCCTGGGTGTCCTGTAACAGGTGGTGGTTCAGAGTGATAGAGAACCCTGGGTGTCCTGTAACATGTGGTGGTTCAGAGTGATAGAGAACCCTGGGTGTCCTGTAACATGTGGTGGTTCAGAGTGATAGAGAACCCTGGGTGTCCTGTAACATGTGGTGGTTCATGGTGATAGAGAACCCTGGGTGTCCTGTAACGTGATGGTTCAGAGTGATGGAGAACCCTGGGTGTCCTGTAACATGTGATGGTTCAGAGTGATGGAGAACCCTGGGTGTCCTGTAACAGGTGGTGGTTCAGAGTGATGGAGAACCCTGGGTGTCCTGTAACATGTGGTGGTTCAGAATGATGGAGAACCCTGGGTGTCCTGTAACATGTGGTGGTTCAGAGTGATGGAGAACCCTGGGTGTCCTGTAACATGTGATGGTTCAGAGTGATGGAGAACCCTGGGTGTCCTGTAACATGTGGTGGTTCAGAGTGATAGAGAACCCTGGGTGTCCTGTAACATGTGGTGGTTCAGAGTGATGGAGAACCCTGGGTGTCCTGTAACATGTGGTGGTTCAGAGTGATGGAGAACCCTGGGTGTCCTGTAACATGTGGTGGTTCAGAGTGATGGAGAACCCTGGGTGTCCTGTAACATGTGATGGTTCAGAGTGATGGAGAACCCTGGGTGTCCTGTAACATGTGGTAGTTCAGAGTGATGGAGAACCCTGGGTGTCCTGTAACATGTGGTGGTTCAGAGTGATGGAGAACCCTGGGTGTCCTGTAACATGTTGTAGTTCAGAGTGATGGAGAACCTTGGGTGTCCTGCAACATGTGGTGGTTCAGAGTGATGGAGAACCCTGGGTGTCCTGTAACATGTGGTGGTTCAGAGTGATGGAGAATCCTGGGTGTCCTGTAACATGTGGTAGTTCAGAGTGATGGAGAACCTTGGGTGTCCTGTAACATGTGGTGGTTCAGAGTGATGGAGAACCTTGGGTGTCCTGTAACATGTGGTAGTTCAGAGTGATGGAGAACCTTGGGTGTCCTGTAACATGTGGTAGTTCAGAGTGATAGAGAACCCCAGGTGTCCTGTAACAGGTGGTAGTTCAGAGTGATAGAGATCCCCAGGTGTCCTGTAACAGGTGGTAGTTCAGAGTGATAGAGAACCCCAGGTGTCCTGTAACAGGTGGTAGTTCAGAGTGATAGAGAACCCCGGGTGTCCTGTAACAGGTGGTGGGGAGGATAATCCAGGTAAAGTCTTTAATGCATGGAAGGGAGGAACTGGAAGTGCAAGGGAGGGGCGGAAGCCAATGGAGGCGGAGGAAAGGCGTGCACAACAGGGAGGGCTAATCGGGGCCCCCTAATCCCTCCCTGGCCCCCACCTTCTCCTCCTGAGAGAGGCCAAGCAGGAGATGACTCCACCCGGCTCTGGACGCTTCAAACGGACATAAGGGGGACCAAGTATCTATCTGTAGGCCTATTTACAGGGTACCTGCTGGACAACACTGTGCTCAACTCTGAAGATTCACCATAGAATGAGGCTTTGTCTCTTCCCTGTCCTCTTTCCTGCCTTCTGAAGCACATCATTCAACATGGGAGAAGTTGAAAAGGTAATCCCGCTTGCTACCTTCTGCTGATCTTTGAGTTTGATGGGAATGTACATGTTGATGAGTCCTAGAGCGTGATTCAGGGACTGATTGTTTTCCCTTTTTAATAAGAAACTAACTGAAGAGTTGACACTTTCTCTGCAAATAAACTACATAGTAGTCCCTTACAAGCTTCCTAATTGCTTTCTGTGTCTGTTTGTAATATCCTATTCTATCTCATTTCGCTCAGGGGTTCTTTTCGGTCCTACAGAAATTAAAAGGAACCACAGAACAGGAACTTCGGATAGTCCTCCTGGGTCTAGACAACGCTGGCAAAACAACGCTGCTAAAACAGCTATCATCCGAGGATGTCAACACCATTACTCCCACACAGGTCAGATCCGATCCTGGCGTGCTCTGAACTTACATAAGCAGGCCATGTAGTTTTGTAATGACAACCATGTGGCACTTCCTCCCTTAGATTGTTGCCCAAGGCAACGTACCACGTAATGGCACTTGCTCAATGGAAGCATTTGTTTTACCTGCTGATTCAAAATCTGATCTCTGATCATATCAACGTCTTAGATGACTATACCAGGGGCAGGTCACTCCAGATCAAACGCTTCACGGCTCTGGAAGTAGACAAGTAGTATCCTCCAAAGTTGACTTTAACACATCAAATAAGATGTTCATATGTCTCTAAAATACCACAGTAGTGATGCTTGACTTGGTTCTTCTTCATACCATGTTATCTGGTAGCAAAAGCATCACAGTCGGTTGGTTTGTCTAGTCCCTCTGTCGCAGAAAATAGCACATTGTCAATGATACATTTAGCTAGACTAAGAATAGAGACTAGGCTGAGACTTTAATCCGGGGGTTGAAGATTACTTAACCATAAAGTCAGAGAGGGTGCAACACACATTTTGTAAGCTCCAGGTAACAAATCGAGGTTCAAGTTTTGTATCATTGTACCTGTCTTTCTGGTCATGTCAGGATTTGGTTCTAATAAAAATGATGTTATAAATAAATGCTTATTTAGAGCCACTTGTAACAGAATAAAGTTGTGTTTTGCTAAACTGTGTTAGATCAATGAATTCTGCTTCTCCATTGATGCCAAAGGGCTTCAACATTAAGAGTCTCACGTCTCACGGAATGAAACTGAACGTGTGGGACATTGGAGGACAGAGGAAGATCAGACCCTTCTGGAAGAAATATCTGGAAAACACAGATTTGTTGGTGTGTAAATCATTTTAGCACTTTTGTCATTTTTATTTTGTCTTATTATATCTGTAATCTGTTTCAGAGAGTAAAATAGTTTCCATTAACTACAGTTTAGATTTAGACTACAGCCTGTTCTATTGGTTGGGGGAAAAAACTGGGCATTAGTTTATTTCAGAATCTTCAATCTCAATAAAAACCTAGAAACTGAATAGAGAATCAATCTTCTTTGTGTTACAAGATAATAAATGTCTCAGTTTGATTCAATATTCTTCTTTCCTCCAGATATATGTCATAGACAGTACAGACAAGAAGCGGTTTGAAGAAACAGGACTGGTGAGGCCAACTGAAATAGCCGTTATACCCTATTCCACAAGTGTTGTCTTGTAAAACGTTAATGTTAACAGTAAGCTTTGCATATTAACAGTGGACATGCAAACCTTTACGTGCTGGCAACACAGAGATGTAGTCTCCAAGACTTTGTTCAGCTCTGAGTCGGATAACACTGGTCCTTTGGTCCCTCAGGAGCTATCAGAGCTGATTGATGAGGAGAACCTGAAGGGGGTTCCGGTGCTCATCTTCGCTAACAAGCAGGACCTGGCCACAGCCTCGCCCGCCAGCGAGATCGCAGAGGGCCTGAACCTGCACACATACCGCGACCGGGCGTGGCAGATCCAGGCCTGCTCAGCTGTCTCTGGAGAGGGTGTACAGGTAGGCCACAACATCTCTCTCAAAATAGGACAAATCATATCAGTTTTATGAAGTTCGATGGACACCGTATCAATATATATATATATATATATATATAAAATAACAACAGTACTGTATCATCCTCTAGGATTTACAAGACAGATATTGAAGGCATCAGCCAATGTTAGTTCATGTTCTATCTATTCCTCTTCATGTGGTACAGCCAGTCTGCACTGTGGAAAGTAACCAGTTCTCACTCTGTTCATGGAGTAAAATAATTGAGAGCCCACAGGAGAATCGGAGGTTATTCTCTGCTGGACACCATGTCATTAGTAGGATCTTTTCAGAACGTAGTAGTCTTAGTAGAATCTTTTCCTAATATTTTCTGATCGTTTCACATACTGTGCAGGAGATTCTGTCATTACAGTTTACAGTAGGGTTGTCGGGGCAACATCTCAGTGAGGGGGAAATTAAGAGCGAAAACAAACTAGTGGGGGGGGTCGACAAATGTTTCGCCTCATTTCCGTGACACAACATGGATGCCGTGTAAAGCTCCAGATTATCATCTGCCACTGAGTACTGTGCTGGAGGATCAGGTCAGGAGGTCAGGCATGATGTCCTATGACCATACGTAACACAGTACAGTATACATTTATGCTTTGATTGCTTTGGAAATTCTGTAGCTTGGAATATTTCATGTGTATATGTGATGTACTTGTTCTCGCAGGACGGCATGAACTGGATTTCCAACAACATTGTAAATAAGAAGATAAATGACTAACCCCTGAATATCCAACGTGATGCTTTTTAAACACACTTTGAGTGTTTCACGTACATATGTTGACACCCAATGCAATGGTGACAGGTTTTATAGATGAAGCTTTCTCTCTGAAGATGTCCCCAAAACATTTGAGAGCTTGTTGGCTTTTCAAATCCAGCCACAAGAAAATGGATGGAAGATTTTGGGTTCACCACAGAGACCATCACCAAGAGAAAAATCACAACTCCCGGTCCCATTAAGGGTTATTGCTCTGGAATGATACCTTCTTTGGTTTAGTCGATGGAAGAAAAAAACTGTCCTTGAAGAGCACAAGTAAAAACAAGGGACAGAGCATGTAATAGGCGAATAGCCCAACAACGTTTTGAGTAGAACATCTCTCTTTAGTTGAAGGCACGTGAGCAAGGCTTCATTCATACACTCACAAAAAAAGGTTAGATTTTGTAGTTTGTGTGGTTTCATTGTTTGTAAAAAATAAAATTGTAAAAATGACAATGAATCTATATTGTGTGAATTGAGACTGTGATATCAAATAAATATTGAATTGGAAGAATCTCTTCATACTTGATGTGATATGCTTGCTTTGTACCATCAATGTAGACAAGCACCATTCCATCCCCTGTCACTGGCTGCCTTGTTGTCATTGCCTTGTTGTCAGACAGTAAGTCAGTGCTGCCGCACAGTGGACACTGTTATCATTACACTTGAGGCAGGAATGGTAAACACACACAAAAAAACTATTTGGTCTGTGTCAAATTCATTGTACATTAAAGTACTGTATATTCCTGGAGAATATTCAGAAAAATGTAGGTCACACACACAATGAGGGCACAGTGAACTACTGAGAGAATAGTATGTATAACTTCATACACTGCTCAAAAAAATAAAGGGAACACTAAAATAACACATCCTAGATCTGAATGAATGAAATATTTTTATGAAATACTTTTTTCTTTACATATTTGAATGTGCTGACAACAAAATCACACAACAATTATCAATGGAAATCAAATTTATCAACCCATGGAGGTCTGGATTTGGAGTCACACTCAAAAGTGGAAAACCACACTACAGGCTGATCCAACTTTGATGTAATGTCCTTAAACCAAGTCAAAATTAGGCTCAGTAGTGTGTGTGGCCTCCACGTGCCTGTATGACCTCCCTACAACGCCTGGGCATGCTCCTGATGAGGTGGCGGATGGTCTCCTGAGGGATCTCCTCCCAGACCTGGACTAAAGCATCCGCCAACTCCTGGACAGTCTGTGGTGCAACGTGGCGTTGGTGGATGGAGCGAGACATGATGTCCCAGATGTACTCAATTGGATTCAGGTCTGGGGAACGGGTGGGCCAGTCCATAGCATCAATGCCTTCCTCTTGCAGGAACTGCTGACATACTCCAGCCACATGAGGTCTAGCATTGTCTTGCATTAGGAGGAACCCAGGGCCAACCGCACCAGCATATGGTCTCACAAGGGGTCTGAGGATCTCATCTCGGTACCTAATGGCAGTCAGGCTACCTCTGGCGAGCACATGGAGGGCTGTGCGGCCCCCCAAAGAAATGCCACCCCACACCATGACTGACCCACCGCCAAACCGGTCATGCTGGAGGATGTTGCAGGCAGCAGAACGTTCTCCATGGCGTCTCCAGACTGTCACGTCTGTCACATGTGCTCAGTGTGAACCTGCTTTCATCTGTGAAGAGCACAGGGCGCCAGTGGCGAATTTGCCAATCTTGGTGTTCTCTGGCAAATGCCAAACGTCCTGCACGGTGTTGGGCTGTAAGCACAACCCCCACCTGTGGATGTCGGGCCCTCATACCACCCTCATGGAGTCTGTTTCTGACCATTTGAGCAGACACATGCACATTTGTGGCCTACTGGAGGTCATTTTGCAGGGCTCTGACAGTGCTCCTCCTGCTCCTCCTTGCACAAAGGTGGAGGTAGCGGTCCTGCTGCTGGGTTGTTGCCCTTCTACAGCCTCCTCCATGTCTCCTGATGTACTGGCCTGTCTCCTGGTAGCACCTCCATGCTCTGGACACTACGCTGACAGACACAGCAAACCTTCTTGCCACAGCTTGCATTGATGTGCCATTCTGGATGAGCTGCACTACCTGAGCCACTTGTGTGGGTTGTAGACTCCGTCTCATGCTCCCACTAGAGTGAAAGCACCGCCAGCATTCAAAAGTGACCAAAACATCAGCCAGGAAGCATAGGAACTGAGAAGTGGTCTGTAGTCACCACCTGCAGAACCACTCCTTTATTGGGGGTGTCTTGCTAATTGCCTATAATTTCCACCTGTTGTCTATTCCATTTGCACAACAGCATGTGACATTTATTGTCAATCAGTGTTGCTTCCTAAGTGGACAGTTTGATTTCACAGAAGTGTGATTGACTTGGAGTTACATTGTGTTGTTTAAGTGTTCCCTTTATTTTTTTGAGCAGTGTAGATTATGGCCCTCAAATTATATTGACCTTGAAGCCAGTTCCACTGCTTCTATTCATTCTTCCCTCGTATCAGGTACTGATTTAGACTGTGGACCTCGTAAGGTAAGATTTGAATACCCCTGGACCATGGTGTCCATTCAGGGTCTGTGTCAGCTAGATCATGTTTTTATTATCGGGGATAATGTGAGGAGCACACTCTGACTAGTGACCACCACTCACTAAAATAAGCCTGTGATCTAAGGTGGGTGGTCCGACCGTCAGAACCCAGTCTTCCACTAGCAAAGGAAGCTCTGCCTTGAATAAAGAGACATAAGCAATTATTAAGCAGTTTCTTACAGCCTCATTCGAGTTTGCTGATATCTGGAGGTAGTTCTGGAATTTCAATAGCAGGTAAGACATCATGATGACACGAGGATCTGTTCTGTCGGTTAGTCTCACTTTATTACTGTATAACTCCGGTATAACTCATGTTCTATATACATTGTACGCTGCGTGACATTCGACAGAATGGCTTGGCTGCGACCAGTTTACTTGTAATATCTCTGGATGTTTACTTATTACTATGCTGGATTGTTATGTAGTAACAAGATTAGAGGAAAGGGAGAAACCTAGTCAGTTGTACAACTGAATGCCATCAACTGAAATGTGGCTTCCGCATTTAACCCAACCCCTCTGAATCAGACAGGTACAAGGGGCTGCCATAATCAACGTCCACGTCTTCAGTGCCCGAAGAACGCTGGGTTAATGCTCAGGGACAGAACGACAGATTTTTACCTTGTCAGCTCGGGGATTCGATCGGTTACTGGTCTCAAAGCTCTCACCACTAGGCTATCTGCCGCACCCTTATAACATAAGAACAACACATGCTTACATAGGCTGTTTCTATCTGTCATACTCTCTGATGGCAGGGTGTAATCACACGAGTCTCTGGTGGCAGGGTGTAATCATACTAGTCTCTGATGGCAGGGTGTAATCACACGAGTCTCTGGTGGCAGGGTGTAATCATACTAGTCTCTGATGGCAGGGTGTAATCATACTAGTCTCTGATGGCAGGGTGTAATCACACGAGTCTCTGGTGGCAGGGTGTAATCATACTAGTCTCTGATGGCAGGGTGTAATCATACTAGTCTCTGATGGCAGGGTGTAATCACACGAGTCTCTGGTGGCAGGGTGTAATCATACTAGTCTCTGATGGCAGGGTGTAATCACACGAGTCTCTGATGGCAGGGTGTAATCATACTAGTCTCTGATGCCAGGGTGTAATCACACTAGTCTCTGATGGCAGGGTGTAATCATACTAGTCTCTGATGGCAGGGTGTAATCATACTAGTCTCTGATGCCAGGGTGTAATCACACGAGTCTCTGGTGGCAGGGTGTAATCATACTAGTCTCTGATGGCAGGGTGTAATCACACGAGTCTCTGGTGGCAGGGTGTAATCATACTAGTCTCTGATGGCAGGGTGTAATCATACTGCTCTCCGATGGCAGGGTGTAATCACACTAGTCTCTGGTGGCAGGGTGTAATCCCACTAGTCTCTGATGGCAGGGTATATCTCACTAGTCTCTGATGGCAGGGTATATCTCACTATTCTCTGATGGCAGGTTGCAATCATACTGCTCTATGGTAGCAGGGTGTAATCATTCTAGTCTCTGATGGCAGGGAGTAATCATACTGCTCTCTGATGGCAGGGTGTAATCACAATAGTCTCTAATGGCAGGGTGTAATCATACCACTCTCTGCTGGCAGGATGTAATCATACCACTCTCTGTTGGCAGGGTGTAATCCCTCCAGTCTCTGATGGCAGGGTGTAATCACACTAGTCTCTGTTTGGCAGGGCGTAATCACACTAGTCTCTGATGCCAGGGTGTAATCATACTGCTCTCTGGTGGCAGGGTGTAATCATACTGCTCTCTGATGGCAGGGCATGATCATATTGGTATCTGATGGCAGGGTGTAATCATATTGGTATCTGATGCCAGGGTGTAATCCCAATAGTCTCTGATGGCAGGGTGTAATCATACAACTCTCTGATGGCAGGGTGTAATCACACTAGTCTCTGATGGCAGGGTGTAATTATACTAGTCTCTGGTGGCAGGATGTAATCCCAATAGTCTCTGATGGCAGGGTGTAATCATGCTAGTTTGCTGGCAGTGTGTAATCATACTAGTCTCTGGTGGCAGGGTGTAATCATACTAGTCTCTGATGCCAGGGTGTAATCATACAACTCTCTGATGGCAGGGTGTAATCACACTAGTCTCTGATGGCAGGGTGTAATTATACTAGTCTCTGTTTGGCAGGTTGTAATCACACTAGTCTCTGATGGCAGGGTGTAATCATATTGCTCTCTGAAAGCAAGGTGTAATCACACTGGTCTCTGGCGGCAGCGTGTAATCATATTGGTATTTGATGGCAGGGTGTAATCATGCTAGTTTGCTGGCAGTGTGTAATCATACTAGTCTCTGATGGCAGGGTGTAATCACACTGGTCTCTGGCGGCAGCGTGTAATCATATTGGTATTTGATGGCAGGGTGTAATCATACTAGTCTCTGATGGCAGGGTGTAATCGTACTAGTCTCTGATGGCAGGGTGTAATCATACTAGTCTGATGGCAGGGTGTAATCATACTAGTCTGCTGCCAGGGTGTAATCATACTAGTCTGCTGGCAGGGTGTAATCATACTAGTCTGATGGCAGGGTGTAATCGTACTAGTCTGATGGCAGGGTGTAATCATACTAGTCTGATGGCAGGGTGTAATCATACTAGTCTGCTGCCAGGGTGTAATCATACTAGTCTGCTGGCAGGGTGTAATCATACTAGTCTGATGGCAGGGTGTAATCATACTAGTCTCTGATGGCAGGGTGTAATCACACTAGTCTGCTGGCAGGGTGTAATCATACTAGTCTCTGATGGCAGGGTGTAATCACACTAGTCTGCTGGCAGGGTGTAATCATACTAGTCTCTGATGGCAGGGTGTAATCACACTAGTCTGCTGGCAGGGTGTAATCATACTAGTCTCTGATGGCAGGGTGTAATCACACTAGTCTGCTGGCAGGGTGTAATCACACTAGTCTGATGGCAGGGTGTAATCGTACTAGTCTGATGGCAGGGTGTAATCATACTAGTCTCTGATGGCAGGGTGTAATCATACTAGTCTCTGATGGCAGGGTGTAATCATACTAGTCTCTGATGGCAGGGTGTAATCATACTAGTCTCTGATGGCAGGGTGTAATCATACTAGTCTCTGATGGCAGGGTGTAATCATACTAGTCTCTGATGGCAGGGTGTAATCACACTAGTCTGATGACAGGGTGTAATCATACTAGTCTGATGGCAGGGTGTAATCATACTAGTCTGATGGCAGGGTGTAATTGTACTAGTCTGATGGCAGGTTGTAATCATACTAGTCTGATGGCAGGGTGTAATCATACTAGTCTCTGATGCCAGGGTGTAATCATACTAGTCTCTGATGCCAGGGTGTAATCATACTAGTCTCTGATGGCAGTGTGTAATCATACTAGTCTCTGATGGCAGTGTGTAATCATACTAGTCTCTGATGGCAGGGTGTAATCATACTAGTCTGATGGCAGGGTGTAATCATACTAGTCTCTGATGGCAGGGTGTAATCATACTAGTCTGATGGCAGGGTGTAATCATACTAGTCTCTGATGGCAGGGTGTAATCATACTAGTCTGATGCCAGGGTGTAATCCTATTGACAGGGACGATGCAGGAACCAGACTGTGACCTGGCCAAGCAGAGGAAACAGTTGGTCCAGGAACTGTGCATGGAAAAACAAGGAGGTATGGCAACCACCACAGTCCCCAGAGGGAGTCAAGACTCAGGACGAGCTATTGAAAAAGAATGCCACATTGCATTGCATTTCATAGGAGAATTCCATTATCTTTTGTTTCCCTTTCAATCCTATTTGATCCAGAAAAGTTCATATATTCTAGCTCAACAGGGCAAATGGCATTCCCTCTGAGCTCAACCGTGAGTTGTGAATTATGAGGGAGTGAAGGGAGCGAGAACCCAGTAATGTGTATCACTCCAGGCATAATATCATTATGCTGAGACGAGGTGTGACTCATAGTAGCAGGGTAGGGCAGAGCCATGAACCCAACATACATGACCTAATAACAAGAACAGCATGTCCCATACTCCTCCAGGTGTCATGTTTAATGATTAAACATCCCCAGCAATCAAACACCTTCCTGAAGTAACCATCCTCATTCAGAGTCTGAAAACAGAACTCAATGTGCCAGAATCAGATACTGTTACAAACAATGAGAGGTTAGCTGTATGATGTGTCTGCAATTCAGTCATGTACTGTTAGAGCCAGTTAGCTACATTCTATTAAACACCGAAGACATAGAGAACATTGAATCATTCCAGCTCCGGCTTGGGCAGTGGCTTTGCTTGTAAGGTAAAGAGGTCACTACAATCAAGTCAAAAGACTGTGGAGGATATTGATACGTTAGTCTGTGTTTACCTCTCTACTTATTTGATTGTTCATCTGTCTACACTATCTACGTGTCTGCCTTTGTGTGTTCTCTTGTCTCTGTGTTGCCGACACCTCAGAGCACTTTGACCTGGGGAAGAAGATCAGCGTTCCTCAGGATGTGATGATGGAAGAGCTTAACCTGCTGTCTAACATAGGTTCCAGAATGTACCAGGAGAGACAGAAGAGGGTGGAGAGGTTCACCTTGGAGAACGTAGCACCAGACACTCACAGGGTGGTGCCCCACGACCCCCAGCAGCCAGACCATAGCAGTACACACAACCAGGGAGTCTTACAAGGGGGGAAGAATAATTACCACACAGAGGTCTATATTGGACAACCAGGAAGAAACAGCCTAGTGAGATCCCTGAAGAACACAATAGCCAGTAAGGGAAACCCCAGTGTCCTGGCCCCAGGTAACTGAGTGTGAGAGAGTGTCTGTCTGTCTGATGGAAGGGGACAGGGTATTACCCCTACAATAACAATCCACCTCTCCCTCAAAGGTTACAATGGGCCTCTGAAAGAAGTTCCTCATGAGAGGTTCAACGTCACTGTGATTCCCAAGGCCTACTGCTCCCCATGGCAGATTCAGCGCCATAACGGTAACAGTGACAAGCTGCTGTCTGCCATCTCTGCCCATCTCCCTGAGCTGCCACAGAAGCTCACCCCAAACAACTACAGGTGCTTCAACAGGTGAGCCCAAGTGACTGGCTCTATAGCCTGCCCTTGACCACTCCCTACACCCCCACACAGCTTGTGGTTGACTAACCAAAGTGTGTGTTTTGAAAAGTACTCAAGAGTCAATCTTTCAGTAGTCAAAGAAAGTTCTAGGCCTCTGGCTTCCTCCTCTGGTTTGCTCCTTGGCTGGCTTCTGAAACCTCTTTCTAAAAGGCTGTCGTCTGCTTGTGAACCCCGAATCTGGCGCTGGCTCACACCAGCCTGGGCCACTGAGTAAAGCTTCTATTTTAAAACACAGCGTCTGTAAGCTGATCCCCACACAACTCTAGAAAACACTCAAGAGAGATTTATATCAAGATACAAAGGTAAATTACTAATCAGAACTAGTCATTAAACTTTGAGAATCTACTCACCATGCTACCATGACCCACACCAGAGGTCTTATGATCAGATACATTTGATTTCATCTGTGGTTTAGGGAAAAGGGGATACCTAGTCAGATGTCCAACAATTTATTCAACTGAAATATGTCTTCCGCATTTAACCCAACCCCTCTGAATCAGAGGTGCAGGAGGCCGCCTTCATCGACATCCATGTCTTTGGCGCCCGGGGAATGGTGGATTAACTGCCTTGCTCAAGGCCAGAACGACAGATTTTTACTTTTTTAAATTTACCTTTAACTAGGCAAGTCAGTTAAGAACAAATTCTTATTTTCAATGACGGCCTAGGAACAGGGGGTTAACTGCCTGTTCAGGGGCAGAACGACAGATCTGTACCTTGTCACCTCGGGGATTTGAACTTGCAGCCTTCCTGTTACGCTCTAACCCCTAGGCTACCCTGCCGGCAAGGGGATTCGTTAGACTTACTAACTGCAGATCCTGACACCCATTTATTTCTGTAGGGCCCCGATGCCATTTGGGGGGACAGCAGGTAGTGTGAGGATGTTCCCCCTGCCAGGGTTTGAGCTCCTGCAGGCCCATACTGAACCGAGTCGGACCTGGGAGAGCATATGTGACAGGCCCAACTTCAACCGCACCCCAAGGGGCTGGGCTGCCCACTACACTGCTGAAACAGAGACTTCAGACCTCTGAGCCCATGGCTGTGATGGAGAGCATCAGGGGTAACTTGTGACTGACTGATCTACAAATAATATTTAGTTATATATGATGGAAGGGGATTTGTTGATCAGTCTTGACTCTCCTGTAAAGTCGGCATCAATGTCGAATGTGCTCCATGACAGCTTTAGATGACCTCGCTACACTCTTACAAACTGCAAGTCCAAACAGTGGATACTAATGTGCAATTTTCTAGCATGTAATCACTTTAGAAAAATAATGTTCTCTCCTTGTCTTGTTCTGCCACAGCTAATGATATCCACAATGTCTTAGACCAGGTCATACTTCATCAAGGTCACAACTTATTAAATGATGCTATTACAAAAACACACTTTAAAAGAAAGGATATGTTTAATGAAGCAAAAACGTTAACCATACACTTTTCACAGTTATAATAAAAGACGTTGACAATGCTGTGGAGTCATGGACACCATCATTCTTTATATAATAGTGCCACCACATGGAAGTCAAATGGTCAATTTGTAAGTCGCTCTGGATAAGAGCGTCTGCTAAATGACTTAAATGTAAATGTCTTAACAATTGGTTGTTCTGAAGACGTTAAACATCTGACAATTCTGCATAAAATGAATTATAAGGAAAAAAATCAATTGTAGAAATGGAGACATTCTCTTCTATAAGGTTCAGTACAATATGCACAACTTGCAAACGTAACCCTCCCTCCCCCTTTCAAATATACAAGCCAGAGATAGAACATACAGGTAACTGCCAAAATAAAGGAAACACTTTACAAAATGAGGGATACAAAATGTATTGAAAGCAGGTGTTTCCACACAGGTGTGGTTCCTGAGTTCATTAAGAAATAAAATGATCAGTTGCCCATTATTTTGGCTACCATGGTTAGAAGAGATCAGTGACATTGGGGGGAAAAAAGGGGTCTCATAGGAACATAGGTGATTTAAAATGTGTATGTCTTAGTCATCCGGGCCTCAACCCAATTGAACACTTACGGGAGATTCTGATGCGTCTGAGACAGCGTTTTCCACCACCATCAACAAAACACTGAATTCATTTATTGTGGAAGAATGGGTGTCGCATCCCTCCAGTAGAGTTCCAGACACTTGTAGAGTTCTATGCCAAGGCGCATTGAAGCAGTTTTGGCCCAACACCCTATTAAGACACTTTATGTTCCCTTTATTTTGGCAGTTACTTGTAGGTTCGATGGAGGAAGGTATAACGAATCATTTAAAACTATACTGTTCAGCACTCCAGTTTCCTAACGAGCAAGACCTTGCTGATGCACAAAACAGAGGTTCTTCTCCATTACACGTATATAAAAGAAGCATTTCACATCTGTGAACTGTGACTATAGTAACTGTGTCGGTTATTAATAGGGCGAAATTGGTCAAATTATAACGATGTTAATCATAAACAGTGAGGTACGAGGGTCTTAGGAGCCTCCGTGACGGCTGGCATGTGCACCCATGCGCTGTGGATCCTGGGAGGGGTAGTGGACATGGCCAGGGGGCCTCATGCCCATGGGAGGGGGCATCCCCATAGGGTCCATGGAGTGAAACATGGGTGGCCCAAAGCCTGTAGGGATAGAAACACCACAGGTTATAACATCTTAGTTGAGGGGGATAAAAATATATATTTTTAACTTGTCCTAATTTACTCTGTATTTCAGAGGACAACACAATGAAAACACTTTTGAAAATGTTTTATTTGTGGTCCACTTCAGGGGGGGTCTTGTTTTACCTGGAGGGGGGGGCATAGCCACACCGGGGGGTGGGGGTAGACTGATGTTCATGACAGGAGGAGCTGAGTTGGGGCCCAGGTTGAAGTAGTTGGTAGGGGTGTCTTCATCCACAGGCGGTGGAGGTAGCGCTGCAGGACAGAGACAGAGGGTCAGTATTGACAAGTCACATCACTGAAAGAGCACCGTAAAATGTGTGTGAGGGTTTTACTCAGGGGTTGAAACCAAAATTATTTTCAAATCGTTTCATTGTGAGCAGAACCATTATATTTTTTATTCTGTTCCACTGCTCCTATCAGCAACCGGTTCGAACCCCCAAAAAGATACTGGTTGATATTCCTTTTTAAACCATTAAAATACTTCACCAATTAGTGGGGATAGAGTAGCTTGCTATGGAAGCTATTTAATCTGTATAGGAAAGAAGTTGTATTTTCCATAACAGCATGATTTCTGTAATTCAGCAAGGTTTAATCATGACAAACCCACACACACTGTGCTGCCAGTGACAGTGTAGGCCGCAAGATGCAACTGAAATTCTGCGAGAAGATGGAGGAAGCTTACCTTGAAGCGCTGGGTATCTTTTTATGACATGCATTATCTGAATTAGTCGCACAGAATTACCCCAACGGAGGAACTTTGAATGTCTGAACTTCCGAGTTGGTTTAACATGGGACCAGAGCAAACATCAGCAAGCTTGTGTGTACAGAGGAGCTCAAGAATTAGAAACAACTTTTTGTAGTTAATAAATTCAATGTGAAACATAACTATAGTATCCTTAACTAGCATTGAAAAAGTTAATCCATTCTTTTAAAACATCCCCCTCATTTCTGAATCATGCTTGTAACGTCGTGAGTAGGCTACAGTAACCTAGGCTTCAGAGGGGAGGAGCAGATAGCCTACATACACACCTACTAGCAAAGAGTTCCATCTGCCAGGTGGATGCTGGAACACGTTCGAGTGACAGTGAGGGTTTTGCATAGGCGCTTTGTTTTGGAACGTAATAGAGCGTTATTAACTGGTTACACATAAACATGTTTAGCATCTCCAGGCCTCCACACATACAAGTCGCTGATGCGTACCTTCGGAACGTCGACAAGTCAAATAAATCAATTGCATATAGGCCATCACAATAAATCCATGATTTTAGTCAGGTCTAAAGAAATATGATATGAAGAAAATGGATTTCAGAAGAACATAATGAGTTGGCCTACTGTATGTTGTCTGGCTATGCATCACGGCTGTAGGCTGGCTCGTTTAGCTGAAAATATATGCTTATAAGTGCCATTATTTTATTGTAACAAGAATATAATTGAACTTAACTGAATTATAAAGGTTATTTTCCCTCATTCTGGTGCAAGAATGTGTGCATATGAAGTGGCTATGTTGAGCGTAAAAGTTATCATTTGAAACAGGTCCGAAACGGTACATTTAGAGTTATTTGCCAACTTCAGTTGTGAATGATACAAACCTTAGAATGTCTTAGAAACCAAAACAAATATGACTGCATGATGGGCCTATAGGCTATTAAGAAAGTAGTAAAAAAAACACAAAAGAGTGTGCTCTGTTCCTTGCCTCAGACTGCACTCTGTATGCCATGGGCTATCCAAACATGTTCCTGTAGCTACCCAATGCTTCATTTGGGAAAACAAGTGAAATCTGCTCAGGAACACAAATAGTAATGTGTTTGCACAAAAAAAAACATTTCATTAAACTGTTGACAGCTCTACTCTCTGCACGCTGGTGGAAGAAACGCAGGAAGAGAACAGGAAATGGATACTCAGTAATGAGATTCTGTAGCTATAATGGTAAATGTTTCAACCTGTTAATTATGAAAATATAAAAACATGCCCTATTACTAGGCTATTCAAATACAAATTAACTATAGGCTGAAACTAATTTATGCTAGACCAATAATATTCCAAAGGTATCTCAAAATCAGTATTTTTTATGCCGTGTGTAATATGCAGTTGGCTAGGGCTGGGCGACTTGGCCAAAATCTAGTACCACTGATCCATAACCGCCATAAAAAAGCCAGATTGCGGTTTGCAACTGCACATGGGGACAAAGACTGTACTTTTTGGAGAAATGTCCTCTGGTCTGATGAAACAAAAACAGAACTGTTTGGCCATAATGACCATCGTTATGTTTGGAGGGAAAAGGGGAGGCTTGCAAGCCGAAGAACACCCATCCCAACCATGAAGCACAGGGGTGGCAGCATCATGTTGTGGTGGTGCTTTGCTGCAGTAGGGACTGGTGCACTTCACAAAATAGATGGCATAGGAGGTAGGAGAATTATGTGGATATATTGAAGCAGCATCTCAAGACATCAGACAGGAAGTTAAAGCTTGGTCGGAAATGGGTCTTCCAAATGGACAATGACCTCAAGCATACTTCCAAAGTTGTGGCAAAATGACTTAAGGACAACAAAGTCAAGGTATTGAAGTGGCCATCAAAAAGCCCTGACCTCAATCCTATAGAATATTTGTGGGCAGAACTGAAAAAGTGTCTGCAAGCAAGGAGGCCTACAAACCTGACTCCGTTACATCAGCTCTGTTAGGAGGAATGAGCCAAAATTCACCCAACTTATTGTGGAAAGCTTGTGGAAGGCTACCTGAAACTTTTGACCCAGGTTAAACAATTTAAAGGCATGGGCTCGGGCTCATATACAGGCCTTTGCATAAGCGAATCATCACCTTAGAAAGCGCTGTCCATTTCCTTGTGTTAGAATTTGAAACAAAATCTACAATGACCACGTTACCCACTCAGTTACAACATGTTGTTGAACTTCTTTCTTTAAATTAATCAATCACAGTGAGGTGAGTTTTAAAAGCACGTACTGTTTTGATGATAAGTGTTTGATGTGATTTCGATTGCATTGATGTCAGAGTGGTTAGAGGGGCAATAGAGCCCTGAGTACCAGACCCTTAGTGACCTTATGAGTGTTAGCGAGTTGGGTACTACTAATGCATGTCCTGAGTGCACAAGAGGAGATTATTGCGACCGAGTCACATAGAATTTTACTGCGGTCATGACTCATGACTACCGGTGTGGCGATAATACGGTCACTGCAACAACCCTGGTTCCTATCGTCTAGTCTCCTTCTCAAACCCCATTGGAAGAGGTCTGAGGTCCCTCATCCTCTGACCTTCTCATCTAATGAGTTTTGAGGATGAGGTGATAGACAGAGGTAGCTAGGAATCAAGGAAATTAAATTGAGATTCTCTGTGTATAGCTCTCACCTCCAGGCAGTCCAGGTACCGGCTCCAGCTTCAGCCCCATCTCAGTCAGCCCTTCTCCCCTTCCGTCCTTCCCCCCTCTCCCATCCCTCCTTCCCCCCTCTCCCTGGGACCTGGAACAGAACAACACAGTGAGTCCATCACATCAACTCATGTCACACTGGAGGTGCTTTTACTTGCAATATCTGTGATAACAGAGAAATCAGTCAACAGAAACACAGGTACCTGCTGCCACAGCCATCTGTCACTAGTATTAGGAACCACAGGTGGAAGTGCATGAGACTGTCATATCATAGGATGGTACTTTACCTGCCCCATTTGACGTTGAGTCTGCGACCGTTGATAATGAGCTTGTTAAAGGATTTCTCGGCAGCTAACTCTGCAGCCTGACGGGTGGCAAACTGGATGAAGGCACACTGCTGCCTCTGAACGATGGTGGTGGTCCGGATCTCCCCAAACTGGTAGAAATGGTTCCTGTCGGGGGGCAAGCAGTTATATTGGCTCATTTATCGTGCCTCCTCTCCCCTGTAACTATTCCACAGGCCATTCCTGTAAATGAGTACATTTTTACTCATTTGGAGTAAAAATATATTATTCTGGGCAGGCACTCACCTGAGTTCAGAGTCTGTGATGGAGTCTCCGAGCCCCCCCACGTACAGTGTAGTGATGGACTTGTCCTCTGGAGTGTCCAGTCTCGGCATGGTGGAGGCTCTCTTCAGCAGCTTGTCAGCCACAGGGTCGTTGATACCATAGTAACGGTCCTTAATGTTCTGGTCTGCCAGGGGATCATCTGGATCAGTTGGCTTCTCATGCCTGGAGTGCAGTAGTTCAGAGATGAGAGTTAAAGCAAAACGTCTGTCAACATCTTGAAAACAATCTTATCTTGGCCAAAGTCGAGAACCAGACCTGTGCCACTGCATTTACTTTTTCCCATTGGCTCATAAGTCAACAACTGCCCAATATTTAACATGTGCCATGTATTTCTTTGCACCTATGGTTTCATGATGTTGACAGTTGCTCACCTGTAAGGACACTCCTCTCCTCTCTTACACTCTCCCTTCACCCAGAAGGAGCAGATATGTGGTCTGTTCCTCTTGTAGTAAGGTGTGGTGCGGGCTAGCTTCAGCAGCATGTCACTAGAGCTGGGGGCCTTACCCAGGAGACCCACGGGCCGGGTACCATCAGAGTTCCCTATCTGTAGTCAGGAGAGAGCGACTGTCAAGTGGATGCATTTCACCGAAATTTGAACCATTTAATTTACCAGATGTCATGAAGACTGAAATAATGACGAATGACCTGGCCACGGAAGGTACACAACTAAGACCAGAGGACCAAAGACCAGATATTTCTGGGTGGTCCTCATGAATGAGTCATGTGACTTGGCGAGTAAACATTGTCTGGAATCTTCAAGGGAAAATGAGAAGGGTCAAAGGGTGCTATCTGAACCCTCTTGGCATGAACACACTGTTAGGATATTTACGAAGCAAGCAGACTTAGGCTAGACGACAGAATGTAAACATTGATCTGTCTGGTAACATTACTGCCGTCACACAATTAGAAGATTACACACGGGACTCAGATCATGTTACCAACTACCTTTGATCTTGAATAAGAGAAAATAGATCACCTCTCTTTCCATGTTCTGTGTGTAGTATTCCTTGTTCACATCTGACTTTGGCACATCGTCCTTGATTGACAGACCAGTGTCTCGGACCTGTATTGGCAAGCCTAGATGAAGGAGTAGTGAAAATTAACATCCACTGTGAACTTGTCGGACATGCAACTTTTTTTTAAATATACCTGTACAACTCTCTGTGTGCGTGTAGTCATTCTCTGGATGGTACAGATATAACCTGATCCAAACCCTGTCCATGTTGACTCACCATACTCTAGATCCAGCAGGCAGGTCTGACAGACATTCTTTATCTTGCTGCACGTCTGGCACGCCTCTGTCTTCTTGAAGCGCATGCGGGTCCCAGGACACCATCGGAACACAGTGAATGGTCTGGCACATATCTATGAAGGACATAGATGAAGCAGGAGGTCAGTGAATGTTTAGATTGCAGTGGCATACTCTGTAGCAGGGTACTCTACTTATGTACAGGGTTATCTCCTCAGAACCTATGTTGGAGAACTCTGCTATGTGTGTAACTGTGACTGATTAATCCAATTGAGCATTAATGCACTTGTGAATTTCTTACCTTGCACTCCTTGCCATACTTCTCCTTGGTCTAGCAACAAAAAAAAAAAGATTGTGATACAGGATGAGTACCTGTTTTGAATTACCATATCTAGAAGGACATGTCAATTAAAGATTCAGCTACACGAACATACATTTAGCAAAAAGGTGGTTAGCTCCTAGCTCTCAAAAACTCTAGGCAGCCTTATGCCAACAATTCTAAGCCATTAGCTTGGCCCATTACTGCCTCGAGTGAGCTACAATCCCGACACTGTGTTTTAACGCTATATTATTATTATTATTATGGTATGTGTGATGTTAATGAACGGATACTCATGATAATGGGCTAACGTTAGTTAGTTCCCAGAGAACATTAACCCGAAGTTAGAGAATTGAATAAAACGTACCATTCGAATATAAGGATTCTCTCCAAGACATGTCTGGCAGAGAATGGGGAAATCCTGTGGAAGTGAAGATGGCAAAAAACAAAACAATTAACGTTAGCTAGCTAACATACAGTAGCTACTAGTAACGTGGTTAGCTAACGGTAAAGCTATAATCTGATATTTTACAAATTAACTAGCTAACTTCTTTGAATAATCGATTAAATAGTTCAAGAACATTACATTTTTAGTTACGCAGCTGTGAATGTTTATTTTGCTAACTATTAAAAGGGCAACGACTTAGCTAGCTAGAAACCATTAGCCATTAGCTAGTTAGCTAAGCGAGCTCCCAGGAAAACACTAAACGTATCTCTAGTACCACTGCTTATTGACGCAATCAATATCGCAGAATAACAATTACACATGGCATTTTCCTTTCAGATTAACTGAAACATATCATTTAAAACATACCGCGTCTTCCCAATTTTGTCTATTGTAAGTGTTAGCTCCTAAAGACGTCGCCATTTTAGAAATCCTCTGTCAGTGTCTTCCCGGTAATCACTAGTTACCACAGCCACAAAGTCTCAAACCACGCCCATTTCTAAAATGTATATTTATTTAAAAATCTGATCTTAAACCTAACCTTAACCACACTGCTAACCTTGTGCTTAACCCTAACTTTAAACTAAGCCCGAAAAGCACATTTTTGTTTGCCTGAATTTTTACGATAGCCAATTTTGACTTTGTGGCTATAGTAACTAATGGAAATCAATACTTTGCACTAGATGACCAATGGGGGCGCTGTGTTGAAGCCAGAGTGCCTCCATCTTGGCACTCCTTCCCCATTGTAAATACATATTTTGGACGCTATAGAAATTGGTTAATGTCTACATTTGTTTTTGCCACATTTATTCTATTACTGACACCTTAATACATACTTTTAAATGATATTATGTGAGCTAAAAAAATAAACATATAAAATATTTAAACATTGTAAAACATTAAATAATTATAAAATTTCTTCAAGTATAATTTTTAGAGATTTCTGTTACTGTCCCCACTACAAAAAAAAAAACTTAAATATATTTAATTTTGTCCGTGAAACATTTTAATCAAAATACTGTAGAATTAAATGTATTCCTCTGGAGTGCTTTGAATCAGCTTAAAGGCTGGTCATGGCTCAAATAAACAGCATCCTCCCGGATACCCTAGACCCACTCCAATTCGGTTATCAGGCCTACCACTGACGACACAACAGTGATGAAACAGCCTATAGGGAGGAGGTCAGAGAACTGGCAGTGTGGTTCCAGGACAACAACCTCTCCCTCAATGTGAGCAAGACAAAGGAGCTGATCGTGAACTACAGGAAAAGGCGGGCCGAACAGGCCCCCATTAACATCAACAGGGCTGTAGTGGAGCATGACGAGGGTTTCAAGTTCCTTGGTGTCCACATCACCAACGAACTATCATGGTCCAAACACACCAAGACAGTCGTTAAGAGGGCACAACAACACCTCTACTCCCTCAGGAAACTGAAAAGATTTGGAATGGGTCCCCAGATCCTCAAAAATTTATTTTGCTGCACCATCGAGAGCATCGTGACCGGTTGCATCACTGCCTGCTGATTCAAATAATCAACTCATCATCAAGCTTTGATTATTTGAATCGGCTGTGTAGACAGTGCTAGGGCAAAAACCAAAATGTGCTCCCCTTGGGGTCCCCAGGACCGAGTTTGGGAAAACCTGCCCTACACCCATTAAAACTGCACTACTATTCCACTACTTTGGCCCTGTCTGATCCTACACAAGGTCGGCAGCCTGGGAGAACAGACGCTGTCGTTCTACACACCTTGTAATTCTTCTGCAATAAAATCTTGTACACCCAAGAACTTCTCTGCAGCTGCCACCACAACATCTATTTTCGGTGACTTATGTTTAATGCAGTAGTGTTGATAACCATGGCTATGACCACTAAGAAGCCAACCTTACTGAAGCACATGTTATTCCTATCGGTCTCTATTGGCCTCGGCCTACTAACAATGTTATCTTCAACCTAGCTCACGGACCCATCTTCCTTTACTACTGTCTTCACTGCCTCAGCATATGACACCTTCTGTACTACTCTGACCCTGGCTCAGCGGCTTCCCAGCATACACTGCTGCAAAAAGCATTCTCAGGTGATCAGACCAAAACACACACACGCACCTTCATACATTGTATACAGTCATTGACACACACACACACACACACACACACACACACACACACACACACACACACACACACACACACACACACACACACACACACACACACACACACACACACACACACACACACACACACACACACACACACACACACACACACACACACACACAGTTTTATACAAGTGTATAACTATTATTTCAAATAACGTGATGTAAATAAGGATCTTGTACATTTTCACAACTCTAAGCACAACAATCTAAACAGATTGTCACAACAGCTCATGTTTCATAACTCTAAGCGCAACAATCTAAACAGATAATCACAGCAGCTCATGTTTCATAACTCTAAGCACATTTGCAATTCACTGAGTACAACAAAATTATTCACAATGTCACTTGTCCACTGCACCAAATCACTCTTTCAATTTGGTAACATATTCAATCCAAGTATCTGCTTTTCAAAATGCAATATTCACTTTACTTTTGATATGATTTTATTGTCATCACTTAGTCACACTTCTCAAAATTGTTAACTACTGAACCAAAATGATGTAGTGCCTAGTTAAATTATATAGTTTGATAATTGCTGAACACTGTAAATGTCTATATTTTTACCTTAGAAATGCATCAATTTGACATCAATTTATGTTGGAAGGTAAAACCAAATCATATATGGATGTGGCTGTAAATACCACATCATCATTCTCCATCAGCCAGTGTGCTTCAATAGGACATAGTTGAAGTGTACAATGCACTGCTGAAATACCTGGGTTGTATATAACAATATATTCCACTCATTATCTGAATTTCATTCATACACTGTAAGCTGATGAATTTTGCCAAGCAGAGAGACAGGCAATGCTGTATCAGTTGACAAGGCACATAGAAAAGGTGATCTTGTACAATGTTGCATGGGGCAGAAATGGCAGACAACACCGTAATACGTTTTCACATTAGCCAACTGCTATACAGCACCACTATTTCTGATGTTTTGTACAAGGTTAATGAAACTGTAAAACCAACATTTCTCAAAATGCTCACAACCTGCCATTGGATACAAATTGTAAAAAAAAATGTGCATGTCAAATACTGTATGGAAAATAACATTTATCATCCACTATTCTTTCTATTCAACACTTCAAAAATAACAGTTTTGAATTGTGTATCTTGTATTTTTGATATTGGATTAAAATATGTTTTATTGTCGCATTCACCGGATAGGTGCAGTGAAATGTGTTGTTTCCTAAAGAAAATCTACTTATTATATTTCACTGAACTTTACTCAGGGACAGTGGCGGTTCTTTTATGGCTCCCTGGGTGAACCCCCCTGCACTAACTGTACCATTCTGCACTAACTGTACCATTCTGCACTAACTGTACCATTCTGCACTAACTGTACCATTCTGCACTAACTGTACCATTCTGCGCTAACTGTACCATTCTGCACTAACTGTACCATTCTGCACTAACTGTACCATTCTGTACCATTCTGCTAACTGTACCATTCTGCACTAACTGTACCATTCTGCACTAATTGTACCATTCTGCACTAACTGTACCATTCTGCACTAACTGTACCATTCTGCACTAACTGTCATTTTTATTCAGACATTTGGAACAACACAAATCAATAATCATAACATGTAAAACTATATAAATATAAAAATATAGACAAAAGTAAGACTCATATAAAAAAGAAGTAACAAAGACAAATAGAAACAAATTTGTGTTGATTTGGCACTGAGCATCAATCAATTACCCATCCCCCAACACGGTCAACCAAGAGTCAAGACTACATTACCCATCCCCCCAACACCGTCAACCAAGAGTCAAGACTACATTACCCATCCCCCAAACACTGTCAACCAAGAGTCAAGACTACATTACCCATCCCCCAACACCGTCAACCAAGAGTCAAGACTACATTACCCATCCCCCAACACCGTCAACCAAGAGTCAAGACTACATTACCCATCCACCAACACCGTCAACCAAGAGTCAAGACTACATTACCTATCCCCCAACACCGTCAACCAAGAGTCAAGACTACATTACCCATCCCCCAACACCGTCAACCAAGAGTCAAGACTACATTACCCATCCCCCAACACCGTCAACCAAGAGTCAAGACTACATTACCCATCCCCCAAACACCGTCAACCAAGAGTCAAGACTACATTACCCATCCCCCAACACCGTCAACCAAGAGTCAAGACTACATTACCCATCCCCCAAACACTGTCAACCAAGAGTCAAGACTACATTACCCATCCCCCAACACCGTCAACCAAGAGTCAAGACTACATTACCCATCCACCAACACCGTCAACCAAGAGTCAAGACTACATTACCCATCCCCCAACACCGTCAACCAAGAGTCAAGACTACATTACCCATCCCCCAACACCGTCAACCAAGAGTCAAGACTACATTACCCATCCCCCAAACACTGTCAACCAAGAGTCAAGACTACATTACCCATCCCCCAACACCGTCAACCAAGAGTCAAGACTACATTACCCATCCACCAACACCGTCAACCAAGAGTCAAGACTACATTACCCATCCCCCAACACCGTCAACCAAGAGTCAAGACTACATTATCCACCCATCCCCCACCCATCCACCAACACCGTCAACCAAGAGTCAAGACTACATTACCCATCCCCCAACACTGTCAACCAAGAGTCAAGACTACATTACCCATCCACCAACACTGTCAACCAAGAGTCAAGACTACATTACCCATCCCCCAACACTGTCAACCAAGAGTCAAGACTACATTACCCATCCACCAACACTGTCAACCAAGAGTCAAGACTACATTACTCATCCCCCAACACTGTCAACCAAGAGTCAAGACTACATTACCCATCCCCAACACCGTCAACCAAGAGTCAAGACTACATTACCCATCCACCAACACCGTCAACCAAGAGTCAAGACTACATTACCCATCCCCAAACACCGTCAACCAAGAGTCAAGACTACATTACCCATCCACCAACACCGTCAACCAAGAGTCAAGACTACATTACCCATCCCCCAACACCGTCAACCAAGAGTCAAGACTACATTACCCATCCCCCAACACCGTCAACCAAGAGTCAAGACTACATTACCCATCCCCCAACACCGTCAACCAAGAGTCAAGACTACATTACCCATCCACCAACACTGTCAACCAAGAGTCAAGACTACATTACCCATCCACCAACACTGTCAACCAAGAGTCAAGACTACATTACCCATCCACCAACACTGTCAACCAAGAGTCAAGACTACATTACCCATCCCCCAACACTGTCAACCAAGAGTCAAGACTACATTACCCATCCCCCAACACCGTCAACCAAGAGTCAAGACTACATTACCCATCCACCAACACCGTCAACCAAGAGTCAAGACTACATTACCCATCCACCAACACCGTCAACCAAGAGTCAAGACTACATTACCCCTTCAACCAACAACGTCAACCAAGAGTCAAGACTACATTACCCATCCACCAACACTGTCAACCAAGAGTCAAGACTAAACAAATTCACCTTATTCTTAATGATTTCACACAAACCAGAAAAAAAAATCTCAAATATATCTGTGAAACTATACTTTCACAGTATTATGAATGAATTGTGATTTATTTGGTAGCATTTAGTAGTGTGACTGATTTTACTAATTGCATTTACTACTGTACAAAGTTAGGGATGCGCTATTTGACAGATTCCCCCGCTTCCAGTAGGGAGACCTGAGGTCAACCTACCCCCGCCCTTCTCCCCATCTCATACTTCTGTTAGGGAGACCTTCCCAGGCAGTAGCCTGCCTAGCTCACAAATTAGAATCATGGCGCCCACTCCGACAAGGTTAACTGACCCACAGTCCCACACGGTGACATGATATCAGTGCCGTGACGTGCAAATGAGCAATAGGAAACCGATCACGCAAATGTCGCCAGTCAGATTTTTTTTGTGCGGATATAGGGGTGAAAGTTGAGTGAAACCCCAATGAATACACAATCAAAGGTTCTGGACATAAGATAGGGGGCATTGCAAGTGTTATCAGTTTAGTGTTTTAAGAAAATATACCACTTACATCTGAGCATGGATTTGGCGGGGGGGGGGGGGCTAACTTGGCTCATTGCGCTCTAGCAACTCCTTGTGACGGGCCGGGCGCCTGCAGGATGACTTTGGTCATCAGTTGAATGGTGTTTCCTCCGACACATTGGTGCAGCTGGCTTCTGGGTTAAGCGAGTGGGTGTTAAGAAGAGTGGTTAGATGGGTCATGTTTTGGAGGATGCATGACTCTACCTTCGCCTCTCTCTTAATTGGAGCAAAAGGGGGTAAAAATACATATATATATTTATACCACAGAAATACCTTATTTACATAAGTATTCAGATCCTTTTCTATGAGACTTCAAATTGACCTCAGGTACATCCTGTTTCCATTGATCATCCTTGAGATTTTTCTACAACTTGATTGGAGAGTCCACCTGTGGTAAATTAAATTGATTGGACGTGATTTGGAAAGGCACATACCTGTCTATATAAGGTCCCATAGTTGATAATGCATGTCAGAGCAAAAAAATCAAGCCATGAAGTCGAAGGAACTGTCTTAGAGCTCCAAGACAGGATTGTGTTGAGGCACAGATCTGTGGTAGGGTACCAAAACATTTCTGCAGCATTGAAGGCCCCCACGAACACAGTGGCCTCAATCATTCTTAAATGCAAGAAATTTGTATCCACCAAGACTCTTCCTAGAGCTGGCCACCCGGCCAAACTGAGCAATCGTGGGAGAATCAGGCCTTTATGGTAGAGTGGCCAGACTGAAGCCACTACTGAGTAAAAGGCACATGACAGCCCACTTGGAGTTTGCCAAAAGGCCAACGACCATGAGAAACAAGATTCTTTGGTCTGATGAAACCAAGATTGAATTATTTGGCCTGAATGCCAAACGTCACATCTGGAGGCAACCTGGCACCATCCCTATGGTGTAGCATGGTGGTGGGGATGTTTTTCAGCTGCAAGGAGACTAGTCAGGATCGAGTGAAAGATCAACTGCGTAAATTACAGAGATCCTTGATGAAAACCTGCTCCAGAGCGCTCAGGACCTCAGTCTGGGGAGAAGGTTCACCTTCCAACAGGACAACAACCCTAAGCACACAGCCAAGACACTGCAGGAGTGGATTTGGGACAAGTCTCAATGTCCAGAGCCCAGACTTGAACATGATCGAACATCTCTGGATAGACCTGAAAATAGCTGTGCAGTGACGCTCCCCATCCAACCTGACAGAGTTTGAGAAGACTCTAGGCTGTAATCGCTGCCAAAGGTGCTTTAACAATGTACTGAGTAATAATTTAATAATATTTTTAGTTAATTTTCAAAAATTTCAAAACTGTTTTTGCGTTGTCATTATAGGATATTGTGTGTAGATTGGGGGGCAATTTGATCAACTTTAGAATAAGGCTGTAATGTAACAAAATGTGGGAAAAGTCAAGGGGTCTGAATACTTTCGCGGCCTATGTTTGACTGATTTTAATAAGTGCATTATGGCATCCACAGATCTAAAGACCCATTTATCGGTTGAAAAGCAATGGACCAACTCAGAGGACTTTCAGGTCCCTGCCCCATAAGCGTCAGAAGGCATCTAGTATGAAACCCATTTTCCTTAAAAGTGGGAGATTGAGGAGCTAGAGAGAGATTATTCTTATCACATCAAGAATATTCAGTGGAATGCCATACAAGCATCATTGACCATAGTCCTTTTCCAAAGTATATATTTTTTAAACAATAGAAAATTACAATGAGCCATATCAGCTTGTTTTCAACATGCATTGCTTTATAAAACAAAGTATAGACACGTTTGTTTTGTTTTAGTGGGAGGGCGGGGAGTGAGGGAGGGTGGGAGGAAGGGAGGGTGGGAGGAAGGAAGGGAGGGTGGGAGGGGAGGGAGGGGTGGGAGGGAGGGAGGGAGGGCAGGGCAGCAGGGCACAGGGCAGGGCAGGGCAGGGCACTGGAGGTGTTATTACGCCCTCTAGCGAGCAATCGCTTATCCGAGAAGGCGACGAGGTGAAGGAGGGTGGCGAGTCCTCATGTTTCTTTCCACCAGTAACAAACCACATCTAAACCGGGACGCCCCAATACTGGTAAAGCTAGCTACTGCTCATGTCAAACTCTAGATCCAGATTGTATACACCAAGCTGGTCGTGTCGGCGAAACAATCAAGTGGGTAAGTTGCTATTTTGTTACATGTGTTTGTCTAGTAAGCGTGCAGCTGGATTTATGGGTTATGGGAACTGAAAGTCCCCCTTTCTCCGAATTAGACTCAAGAGTGAGTGGCAGCTAGCTAGGTAAGCTACAAAGCAACGAGGACATGGCTAACGTCAGTTAGCTAGATGTGTAAATGTTCCTGTCTAAAATCTTAACCACTGTTGCTTGTGAGCTGTCTTTTTATAACAAAACAAAAAGTTTACAGTGATTTATAATTCTGGAAAACTGCCATGCTGTTGCACGATAGCTAGTTTGCTAGCCTTATCAGGTGGTGATGTTAGTTTTTACACTGATTCAATTAGCCAGCTAGTTCTGTTAGCCAGCTAATCATGATTTGGAAAAACCCCGAAACTAGCTGGCTGGCTGTGTTATCTATTAAACTGACTAGTCTACTTAACATTGGGTAGGATAGCGTTTACCTTCATTGTAGCATTTGTTTTCATGCACAGTTGCTGAGTAATGATTGATGACTAGATCTACTATAATGCCTGCTCGTTTAACGTTACTTAGATTTCAGAAGACTCTCACTTTGCTTTGGGCTGATGAATATAAAACGACATAGTAACAAGGATATGTTGACTGCATCTTATTATGCCTATGTTTAAGTGTAACCATACCGGTTTCCAATGCACACTTTATACTATAACGTGAACTCTAGTGATGGAGCCTGCCGCAATGTAATTCGCACGTAAACCTTAACATTAGTTTGTTCTTGGCCATGGCTACTAAATTGGTAAATGATGCTCCCAGTTTGAGTGTAATAACTGAAGTGTAGCTCACTAAAAATGCAACAATGCAAATTTTTGGTTGTCACTTGTGTGTTGAAGTAGGCTACCTTTGTTGAGTTGACTGGTCTGTTGTACAATGCCATTTCAAATCGACTCTGTTTGCCGTGGATATATAGTACTTTCAGAAAGTACTCATGCCCCTTATTCCACATTCTATTACAGCCTGAATTCAAAATGGCTAAAACAAAATCTTACCATCTACACAATACCTTATCTTGACAAAGTGAAATTTTTTTTTTATTTTTTAGAAATGTTTACAGATATCTCATGTACACAAGTATTCACACCCCAGAGCCAATACCTGTTAGAATTATATTTGGCAGCGATTACAGCTGAGTCTTTCTGGATTGGTACAGTATTTGCACATTATACTTTAAAAAACAAATTCTTCCAGCTCTGTCAAGTTGATTATTAACCATTTCTAGACAGGAACTCTGTTGAAATGTGAATTCATCTCCCAGTGTCTGTTGGAAAGCAGACTGAACCAGGTTTTTCTCTAGGATTTTGAGTGTACTTAGCGATATTACATTTATTTTTGTTTAAAAAATACTCCATAGTCCTTGCCTAATACAGGCATACCCACAACATGATGCAGCCACCATCATGCTTGAACATATTAAGTTGTTGCAGTGTTAGATTTGCCCCCAAACAGCCGTTCAACTCCATCTGTTTTAAAGTCACCATTGGGGCTCATGGTGAAATTCCTGAGTGGTTTCCTTCCATTCCTGCAACTGAGTTCGGAATGATACCTGTATCTTTGTGGTGACTGGATATATTGATACACGATCCAAAGTGTAATTAGTAACTTCATGCTTAAAGGGATATTCAACGTCTGCTTCCCCCCCATCTGCCAATAGGTGCCCATCTTTGCGAGGCATTGGAATATCTCCCTGGTCTTTGTGTTTGAATCAGTGTTTGAAATTGGAGGGACCTTACAATTATATGTATGTGTGGGGTACAGAGACAAGGTAGTCATTCAAAAATTGTTAACCACCAATTGCACACAGTCCATGTACAGCTGAAGTCGGAAGTTTACAAACACTTAGGTTGGAGTCATTAAAACTCATTTTTTAACCACACCACAAATTTCTTGTTAACGAACTATAGTTTTGGCAAGTCTGATAGGACATTCACTCTGTGCATGACACATGTAATTTTTCCAACAATTGTTTACAGACAGATTATTTCACATATAATTCACTGTATCACAATTCCAGTGGGTCAGACGTTTACACACACTAAGTTGATAGTGCCTTTAAACAGCTTGAAAAATTCCACAAAATGTCATGGCTTTAGTAGCTTGAAGATACCATGTTCATCTGTACAAACAATAGTATGCAAGTATAAACACCATGGGACCACGCAGCCATCATACCGCTCAGGAAGGAGACGCGTTTTGTCTCCTAGAGATGAACGTACTTTGGTGCGAAAAGTGCAAATCAATTCCAGAACAACAGCAAAGGACCTTGTGAAGATGCTGGAGGAAACGGGTACAAAAGTATCTATTGGACTCATGAGCACCAACTTCATGGGAGCATATCAAATTGGATGTCAAATGAAAGCTAAGAGTATATATTTTTGAGAAATTAAGGCATATATTAATTTTCCATCCTAAAAATTATGAGTAGGGGAATGTTTTGATTTCTGTTCAGAAAGATGGAAAAAGGGGTCTTTGAAAACATCTACCAGAATTTATTTTTTAAGTATTAGAAATACATCAAAACACAATTTTGAAGACCCCCGCCAACTAATATGAACACACACTGAACAAAAATATAAACGCAACATGTAAATGTTGGTTTCTTGGGCTGAAATAAAACATTCCAGAAGTTTTTCATATGCTCAAATCTTTTTCTCAATTTTTGTGCACAAATTTGTTTACATCCCTGTTAGTGAGCATTTCTCCTTTGCCAAGATAATCCATCCACCTGACAGGTGTAGCATATCAAGAAGCTGATTTAACAGCATGATCATTTCACAGGTGCACCTTGTGCAAAGGACAACAAAAGCCCCGCTCTAAAATGAGCAGATTTATCATACAATGCCACAGATGTCTCAAGTTTTGCGGAAGCATGCAGTTGGTATGCTGACTGCAGGAATGTTCACCAGAGCTGCTGCCAGAGAATTTAATGCTAATTTCTCTATCGTAAACTAACTTGTGTTTCAGCATGATAATGCAAAGATCTGTACACAATTCCTGGAAGCTGAAAATATCCCACTTCTTCCATGGCCTGCATACTCACCAGACACATGCCACCCATTGAGCATGTTTGGGATGCTCTGGATTGACGTGTACGACAGCGTGTTCCAGTTCCTGCCACTATCCAATAACTTCGCACAGCCATTGAAGAGGAGTGGGACAACATTCCACAGGCCACAATCAACAGCCTGATCAACTCTATGCGAAGGAGATGTCGCGCTGCATGAGGCAAATGGTGATTACACCAGATACTAACTGTTTTTCTGATCTATGCCTCTACTTTTAAAAAAAGAATGAAGAAAAAGACGTGACCAACAGATGCATGTCTGTATTCCCAGTCATGTGAAATCCATAGATTAGGGCCAAATGAGTTATTTCAATTGACTGATTTCCTTATGAACTGTAACTCAGTAAAATCTTAATTGTTGCATGATTCATTTAATTTTGTTCATGGTATATATGACGTCAACGCTACGGCTGTCCGCTTTACAGCACTGTATGGGTTTCAACTGACGGCCCTTCTAATCGTGTGTACAACGCACACAAAAATGTCCCCATCCCTCCCGCTAATTGGAATTCTTTTGCAGTTTTTTTTTTTGCGAGGGTGAGGGGAATGCTGTATATCGAGCGGAGTCGATGTGCTCTGAAAGATGAGTTGAGGATTATAATAAATAGTTTTGATGTCATGCAAGCAAGCCACACACCCGTGAGTACAATTGTGCACATTTCCATATTTGAAAATTCCTGTAATTTACAGAATGAACATTTATGATCGCTCCGTTTGATGTACAGTTAAAAGGATGACATGCTCTATACCCTGGGTTGTCCTGATAGGAATGAGCCTATGTTTGTCGTATTGTGAAGAAAATTAGCTGTGCAACACGCACTTGAATGCACTCATGACTCCATTCAATGCACACCCAAATTCCTATCTGTTTGTCTGAATTGCCCTATGAAAGCCTAACACTAAGGTCATATGTTATAACTTATCTAGACATGTTGGCAATATAACATGCTTTCAAATGATGCCCACCTGACCCAGATTGAGATTTATAATGGAACATTTTTGCGTTGCTTAAACAACAACAGTAATTGTGTGGATGCAGGGCTGAGTTCTAAACAAAAACTGTGGTTGCTTCAGTTCCTCAACCGCAAAGATGGGAGAGCTAAAAAAAAAAAAAACATATTTTATGTTTCCTTCAGTCAAAGTGCTTTGAAATTACATAGGATCTGTGCTCAGTTTGGAGGATCTGTGCTCAGTTTGGAGGATCTGTGCTCAGTTTGGAGGTGTGTGTGTGTGTGTGTGTGTGTGTGGCCACTTGGAGACACCAGTTAGAGCTCTGATACCAAACCCTTGTAATCATTTTTTTCTAATGTTGCACCTACCCCAACATTTTCAGGAATGCTCTTTTCAGATTGTTATTGACAAATGCTGTGAGAAGTACAGTAAATGTCAAATGCACAATATCAACAGTGTCATGTTTTGGAGTCTGTCATGTTTTGGAGTCTGTCATGTTTTGGAGTCTGTCGTCTTGTTGTTGTTCTGATCATTTCCCCAAAGCTCTCTCTCTCTCGCTCTCTCGCTCTCTCTCTCTCTCTCTCAGTGCTACCATGGTCATCCATTTGCTTTTATTGTTCTACTGTAAGACACATTTTAAATGTTGTCCTATCCATGTAGGTGTGTTAAGCCTCATGCTTCTCCTATGTGATGGATTGTAGAGTAATAATAACTAATACTCACTCTCCTTATTCCACCATTTAGTGTAATTTTGACCACAAGCAATGGCTGTTCAGCCCATCTTGTGCTGGTATAACCTGTCTAGTGGACTTTATTTTTAAACATTTTTTTTTTAGCAAAATGAAGACCAGCTGTTTTTACACAGTAATCTTTTTAATGTTTTATGGCCCCGGACTGTAGATTTTAGTGTACTTGAGAATTATCCCTCTGAGCATTGAAATGCTCTTTAAAAAGCTGCACTGTTTCTAGGTATTATCAAGATCATCCTAAAGTTGTGCAATATCCATTAGTGTATTCCATTTAAACCTTTACCAGAGATGCTTATCCAGTATTAGTGTGCCGCAGATTGATATGCTCCCCAGATTGGCTTCCCCCTGCTCCCATAACCGACATTGTGTCGGTGTCCGGTTGCAATATTGGTCAATTGAGATGTAATGAATGAGGAGACAATCCTACTTAAATAACTATTTTGAGGCAGTGAAGCATGACCTGAGTTGCTCATCAGGCCATCTATTGTTTGTGCAATAATGTTCCCATTTGTAATGTTTGCCGAAATAAAAGATAAGTAGCTCATCTCCCATTCAGATAGCCTATCGGCTTGGTAGTTGTATCAGGGGGTTCTACTTGGTCCATGATTGCACAAAATAAGTAACTTAAGATGACAGACTTACTAAAATCAAAGTTTATTGGTCACGTGCACACGGTACAGTGGAATGCTTGCTTGATAATTCTTCTCAATGCAGTAATATCAAGAATCAAATTTGTACTTTTATTTCACCTTTTATTTAACCAGGTAGGCTAGTTGAGAACAAGTTCGCATTTACAACTGCGACCTGGCCAAGATAAAGCAAAGCAGTGTGACAGACAATAACAGAGTTACACATGGAATTAACAAGCCAATAACACAATAAACAAGTCAATGACACGGTAGGAAAAAAGAGTCTATATACAGTGTGTGCAAAATGCATGAGGAGGTTGGCAATGAATAGGCCATAAGAGTAATTACGATTTAGCAGATTAACACTGGAGTGATAAATGAGCAGATGATGATGATGTGTAGAGAAATTAACATGAAATTCTCTGGAAACAGCTCTGGTGGACATCACTGCATTCAACATGCCAATTGCACGCCCCCCCCCCCAACTTGAGACATATATTCCCAAGCACAAGGTGCACCTGTATAATGATCATGCTGTTTAATCAGCTTCTTGATATGCCACACCTGTGGATGGATTATCTTGGCAAAGGAGAAGTGACCAGCGATGTAAACGCGTGCACATTTTCAGAAATAAGCTTTTGGTGTGTATGGAACATTTCTGAGATTTAATTTAGGCTCATGAAACATGGGACCAACACTTGACATGTTGCGTTTTGAAATATTTTTGTGCAGTATATATTTGTCAGCACGCTGTCATTAAATATCGAGTGGCCTACTACCGCTGCCTAACTCGATTCTATACATTCTGGCAGCACCTTTCCTACCAAAGCAAAACAACTCACCTTAATGCCACTAAATGAAATGGCCGCTAACTTAACTGCATAACGTTACCCTTTACACTTGTACCTGTACGCGGGTTGAAAATGGCTAATTTGGACCCTGTTAAACACCTAAATTGGAACCCAGTGGCTGTTCAGTAACATGCTATACATGAGGCCAGAGCTCAGGCTCTGAGCTGTATGCGTTTTGACTGACAGCCATTCTGAACTTGAGACAAAAAAAATACACATTCTGGCAGCACCTTTCCTACCAAAGCAAAACAACCCCCCCCGCTAATTTGTTAACGTCAGCGGATTATTTTGAGGGAAGGGAGATACATTTACACGTTCTACCAGGTGTGTTGACTGAACACATTCTCATTTATGACCTGGGGAATAGTTACGGGGAGATGAATGAGCCTATTGGAAGCTGGGGATGATTAGGTGGCCATGATGGTCAGATTGGGAATTTAGCCAGGACCCTGGGGTTAACACCCCTACTCTTACGATAAGTGCCAGGGCACCCATTTTTAACAGCACCCTACAAAGGGCAATGTCCCCAATCACTGTAAATTAAGAGGATGATGTATTTTGTAGGATGAGACGTTGAGGGTTATAATAAATACCTCTGATGTCATACAACCAATCCAAACACCCACGAGTCCAAACATGCACTTCACATTTCCATATCATAAAACTCCTGTCATATACAGTGTCAAAGTTTATCCTCACTTTGATGTACAGTCACCAGATGACATGGTGTCATACCCTGGGTTCTTCTGAACAAGCCTGTTTGATGTACAGTCACCAGATGACATGGTGTCAGTTCTTCTGACAAGCCTGTTTGATGTACAGTTACCAGATGACATGGCGTCATACCCTGGGTTCTTCTGAACAAGCCTGTTTGATGTACAGTTACCAGATGACATGGTGTCATACCCTGGGTTCTTCTGAACAAGCCTGTTTGATGTACAGTTACCAGATGACATGGCGTCATACCCTGGGTTCTTCTGAACAAGCCTGTTTGATGTACAGTTACCAGATGACATGGCGTCATACCCTGGGTTCTTCTGAACATGTTTTACTATTGTGGAGGAAATTCGCTGTGGAACACGCACCTGAATACATGCATGACTCCTTTTGTATGTGGATCAAAATTATGATCGGTTGCCCTGTGAAAGCCTAACACTGTAAGATCGTACGTTATGATGTATCTAGACATGTTGGCAGTAGAACAAGCTTTCAAATGATGCCCACCTGACCCAGATTGCTTTATAATGGGCCGTTTTTGGATTGCGTAAACAACAACAGTAATTGTGTGATGGCGGGGATGCAGGGCTGAGTTCCAAACAAAACAACTGCAAGTGTGTTTGCTCTAGTTCCTCAACAGCACAGCTAGGAGAACTTAAAAAAAACTCCTTATAGTTGAAGATTCTTTGAGTCATAAAAGTGCATTGAAATGACTTGAACTGTGCACACTCTGGAGCGGTGTGTGGCCACTTGGAGACACCAGTTAGTCTTCTCACTCACACCCTTGTCATTTTTTTGTCTTAAGGTGTACGTACCTAACCCATATTTTCTCCAGAGTGTTTTCAGATTTCGTCGTCACCAAATGCGGCAAAGTACAGTAAATGGAAAATGCACATAAAACCAAGTGTGAAGTTTGGATTCAGTCCTGTCAGGTGAACTGTTTTGAACTCACCTTTTGGTCTAATAATTTTCCCTTCATCTCAAAACTGTTCCTGCCTGTGGGTTGTTTGGTAGCCAGAAGTGAAGGGACCGAGCCACGTAATGCCTTTGACTGCCTGTCACTGGTCCTCGTCCTTCTTGTGCCAGTCAGCCAGCGTCTCTCTCCCCTTCAGCGCTCATTCTGTTCGACGTGGAGGAAAGAGTCATTCATCTCTGGGAGGAGCGTGCCAAATCTGGGGACTGCATAGCAATTGTTCTTCGCAAGGGGCACTGCCAAGTTCTGCCTAGCCGCCCAGTCACCCTCTCGGCTGGAACCAACACTGAGCAAGCTGTCACTTTGACTCTGTCAACACACTTTGCCTCTGTCAACACACTTTGCCTCTCTGTCAACACACTTTGCCTCTCTGTCAACATTTGTGTTAAACTCGCCCAAGTATCAACTCCTTCTCATTCACAGTGGGATACATCGGCAGCTGGTCTCTTATCTCTTGGCAGGACGGGCCGCTTGACTTCATTAATAAGGTGCATGTGATGTTCTGGAAATGTATGGGGTTTAAACTCTGATAGTGACAGATTATGATAGAAGAGATCTGTCAAACTGCTCTAAAGTAAGGCACAGTGAAAGGCAAGTTTACCCTTTCGTTTGATGTATTCCTAGGCCTCCATCCCTTGTAAAAACACTCCATGTCAGACATACTGTATTCAAAGTCCAGGGACCGGTTTTCCAAAAGCTTCTTAAGGCTAAGTCCACCCATAGAAGCATCGCTTAAATCTCCGAGCTGTTTTCCGAAACCATCGTTATTAACTTTGCTCTTGAAAACACTCGTAATCGAACAGCTAAGTGCGTTATTAGATAATTATTTTTGCCCTCCTGCATCACTTTATACACAGAATCTCAAACACAGAATCACACGGTTTATCCATCTCTCTGTGACCACTGATAACTTCAGAATAAAGCTGACTACAAATAGAAAGTTGCCAATGTCTTTGCAGTTGATACAAATAAGAAACTCGATGACTGCATTAAAATATAAATCATGAACATACATTATATAGTCAAGTATGCTGTCTGTAATTTGTCTCCGTATATTTAATGTGTAGCCTAACGTGCGCAATGACGTGGCAAATCTGTGATTTTGTGCATTTTTCTATGATAAGCTGCCTCAATATTTGCAGCCGTAGGTGGCAGGCCTAAAATCTCTCTAGGAGCTGATCTGTCATCAGTATTGTGAAATGATGTCAAGGGAAGATTTGAATGGAGAAGGGGAATCTGAGAGCAGTGCTCCCGTTCTTTCCATCCTGTCCGTTTCGAAAACAACATGCTCCAACGACGCACTTAGCGATCGTTCTCTCTGCGTGCTGTTCTGGGAAACGCATGTTACATCGTCGGCCATTTTTTAATAGGGAAGCTGTATTTGTTAAAACACACGAAAGCCAACGTTTTATCGGGAAACCGGCCCAGGTTCATTAGGTGTTTGTCTGCATGCGAGGAGACAACTAGCTGATTGTCTGTAATGACTGGGATTGCTCTGTTGATCTCTGGTCTTACGCTAATGATTATCCAGGTGTCCTTGCTACTATTGTAAACCGCACTAATGTCATTTGTTTGGCGTAGCTCAGCTCCTTATGTTTATTCTACTGAATCCTTTTGACTGGTTGAAATGGAATTAGGATTTACTGAAGAGTAGTTAAGTGATAGATGAAATGCAGACTCGCTGTCTGCTCGCATGGTCGGAATGCAGTTTATTATATCATGACATAGACGGTGTCTAAATGATATAGGAATGTGCCACTGTTTAGTACTAATGAGTCACTTACTGCTCTGTGGAGACCAGAGTTGAAGAAGTTTGTTGGCAGTAGGAGTCTTCCTTTAATGCAGCTCGTGCCCGTCTTCTGATTAGTCCGGTTTGACCCGACGACAGTGTCATCCACGTCCATATTGATTTCATTAGGAGAGATTCTCACCAACTAATCTACATCAATTTAGATTTGGCTGATGTCCACGTTCTCACAATTGATGTGAACAGCATTGTTGACAGTAATGAGCCTCTGACACGTGAGCCACCATGTTTCAGTGCATGTCAAATTAGCAAAACCCTGCGCTTAGTGCCCTTAGCACAGTAGTTTTACTCAATTGGCCGTTGCCAGCTGACACTCAGGGTTACAACACCTTTAATTTGAACAAGACTCCTCATGAACACACATTATTCAGTGCAATACTCTCTCAATACAAGTGTACATTTGTCACGCTGTAAGGTTTATAAAATGCCAATCACAACGACCGGTATTTACCAGCATGTCAAATCCACTGATCTGACAAACCGGTGAAGTCTAAAATTCACCTGTTAGCATCATGATAAATGCCCGGCCAGGCCAGCAGCAAAAATGACTGGAATAATGCTGAGTAGGCTATAATGTTAATCTGTGTATGATCCCATAATCTGGTGGGAATGAGCCATGCAGCTCTACCACTGTAGGTGGCCTATACTGTTAGTGTTAGTATTAAGCCTGCATTTATAATCACATGGATCCAGAGAAGCAAATCTCCATTCAGCCAACGTGAATTAGTCGACATGCATACACACACACAGTGGTATACCATTCCGCAGGTATCAGACTGCCATACCTTTCATTTTCAGTCAGCCGTGATACAGTGGGAATTCTGCTGCTATGTGATTTCTTTCCCCCAGTTGAGATTGGCATGATGGTCCCAATCTACAGTAGGCTTTAGTGATATGTTAACTGTGGAGATTTCACTATTTTTATAATATTACAGTTTACACCAAGCTATCTATTCTACACACAAATAGTGTGTGTATCCAGTCCCATGTTTATTGCTATCAACTGATTTCGCCCAGCCTTGAGCCTCCTCCAGGTTTCCTTTTGTTCCAGTCCCAGGTTTTCACTGATGTCATGCACCACAGTATGGACCTGTCACAATGCCTGATGTAGATTTAGATTCCTTTTATCAGTCAGGGATGATGTCTTGTTCTGAACATGAAGAATTGATGAGAAGTGTACACGTAAGTGTTGAGTCAGAGATTGTAGGTCAGGTCTCCCAGCAGGACTAGACAGTATTTCCTTATGGATGTGAAGCTGACTGCTGACTGCCATTTTGTGACTTTGGGTGTCAGGTGCAGTCAATCATTCTATTGATTTGCAGCCCTGTACCTGCACTTATAATATTTTGTATTTATTAAGGGTCCCCATTAGTTCCTGCCAAGGCAGCAGCTCTTCTTCCTGGTGTCCAAACAAGATTAAGGCAATGTCCACACAAAAATAAACAGTACATGATGTAGTGGTGTAATAATGTCCTATATCTACAATGCAGAATGTATAATACCACAATATTACATTTTAATGTACGTGTGTGTGTGTGTGTGTGTGTGTGTGTGTGTGTGTGTGTCTTCACAGTCTGCATTGTTCCATAAGGTAGTTTTTATGTTTCTTCAGTATGATTTTACTGCCTGCTTGAGTTACTTGATGTGGAATAGAGTTCCAGGTAGTCATGGCTCTATATAGTACTCTGCATTTCCCAGAGTCAGTTTTGGACTTGGGGTCTGTGAAGAGACCACTCGTGGTATGTCTTGTGTGGTATGCATTAGAGGTCGACCGATTATGATTTTTCAACGCCGATTATTGGCGGGCCCAAAAAAAACCTGATACCGATTAATCGGCGGATTTTAATGATTTATTATTATTTTTTTAATACATTTTTTAAATTGTATTTATTTATTTGGAATGATGACAATTACTACAATACTGAATGAACACATATTTTAACTTAATATAATACATCAATAAAATCAATTTAGCCTCAAATAAATAATGGAACATGTTCAATTTGGTTTAAATAATGCAAAAGTGCAATATGTGCCATGGAAGAAAGCTGTCGTTTAAGTTCCTTGCTCAGAACATGAGAACATATGAAAGATGGTGGTTCCTTTTAACGTGAGTCTTCAATATTCCCAGGTAAGAAGTTTTAGGTTGTAGTTATAGGAATTATAGGACTATTTCCCTCTCTACCATTTGTATTTCATTAACCTTTGACTATTGAATGTTCTTATAGGCACTTTAGTATTGCCAGTGTAACAGTATAGCTTCCGTCCCTCTCCTCGCTCCTCCCTGGGCTCGAACCAGGAACACATCGACAACAGCCACCCTTGAAGCAGCGTTATCCATGCAGAACAAAGGGAATAACTACTCCAAGTCTCGGAGCGAGTAGTGATTGAAATGCAATTAGCACGCACAATTTGACACAATTTCACCTGGTTAATATTGCCTGCTAACCTGGATTTCTTTTAGCTAAATATGCAGGTTTAAAAATATATACTCCTGTGTATTGATTTTAAGAAAGGCATTGATGTTAATGGTTAGGTACACATTGGAGCAACGATACGCACCGGATCGATTTATATGCAACGCAGGACACGCTAGATAATCTAGTAATATCATCAAATGTGTAGTTCACTAGTAATTATGATTGATTGTTTTTTTATAAGAGAAGTTTAATATGCTAGCTAGCAACTTACCTTGGCTTCTACTGCATTCGCGTAACTGGAGTGGCGTGCAATGTAATCAGGTGGTTAGAGCTTTGGATTAGTTAACTGTAAGGTTGCAAGATTGAATCCCCCGAGCTGACAAGGTAAAAATCTGTCGTTATGCCCCTGAAAGAGGTAGTTAACCTGTCTAGCGGAACCCCTCGCCAACAGCCAATGAAATTGCATGGCACCAAATACAAATCAACAGAAATCTCATGAATCAAATTTCACAAACATACAAGTATTAGGCACCATTTTAAAGATAAAATTCTCGTTAATCCAGCCACAGTGGCTGATTTAAAAAATGCTATACAGTGAAAGCTCCACAAACGATTAGGTTAGGTCACCACCAACTCACAGAAAAACCCAGCCATATTTCCAGCCAAAGAGAGGAATCACAAAAAGCACAAGTAGAGAAAATTAATCACTAACCTTTGATCTTCATCAGATGACACTCATAGAACTTCATGTTACACAATACATGTATGTTTTTTTTGATAAAGTTCATATTTATATCCAAAAATCTTATTTGACATATTTTTTAACAAGTAGCTAAACTCCAGGGGCCAGGACACTGTTTACATCCCTAATGATATCAGGCACCAGTGTCTTGATGGGTATTGGTTGCAGATGCGGCTGAGCCCTGCACTCCAGAATTGTTCACTTTAAATTAAGCAAAAACTGAAGAGATTGTCATGCACTGTTTTACAATTATATAGCAATTGCTCCTTTTAGTGGAATTGAATTAAATAATTTGAATTATGAAGCCTGTGTACTTGTTCCATTCCAGGTTGTGAGAATGCGTCAATGTGTTTACTGTGCAGTGTTTGCAGACAGAGAAAACGACAACAGCGGAAAGCAGAGAAGGGTCACTGCATCACACAGCCCTGGAAGAAATGCTCAATCCCAGACATGGTCGAGGCCAGAATTGGCATTTCGTCTCACTTAAATCGTTTTTCAAAAATGGGTTTTTATAACTTGCTCAAACGGAATGAATGACTGATTTTGCTCATCTCAATGCTTGCATATGACGCACACTGCTATTTATTTCACTTGCTGCTTTTCCTTCTGTCAGCCGAAGTGTGATCTCTTCCAGGCAAGCAAGCTGTTTGAATTACATTGCTGTTGGAGGGAGAAAAAAAAAATGTGGGTTCAAATGTCAAGAGCGGTGACAAAAATGACTGACTTGTTTTTGCTTCCCTGTCTTGTGTTATTTCACTGGAGAGCTGACAAAGGTGGAGTTGTCATGGGGAGGAAAGGCTGATGAAACGTAGAGGAGAGATGTGGCAGGCAGCAGTTCAAGCCTCTCTGCTCCATAAACACTTCATTATGTAATTCCACTGCTCTGGCTGGCGTGGAGCCGGAGACCTTCGGTTGCACCAGAGTCCCTACACCCTGGAACACAACCATCTCACATGGACATCTGATTGATTTTCTTATTACATTGCACTCTGGAATGTGCTATCCAGTCTTCCGATACATTTTTCTGAACTGCATGTATTTCTGTCTTCTGGGAAAGACTGATTTGAGCTTGCTGTTGCAGTAGATCTGTGTCAGTGCTCACATTCTGCTCACCCCCGTTCTCTCTGACATAGCCTACTGTAACCTACTGTAACTACTGTAACATGAAGGGCATACTGCTCCCCTTTTCACTCTACTACTGTAACATGAAGGGCACCTACTGTAACATGAAGGGCATATCTGATAAGAAAAGTTTAGTAAGGGGGGGGGGTTGGATCACTACTGTAAACAAACGAGTGATGGGCGTTTGGAGCAATACTGGCAGCTGTATCCAAGGCACAGCCAATCATTGACATAGCATAATGCAGTGCAGCACCCGACTGAAGAAAGAAGAGACAACCAACTTACTAGTTACAGCATCAACGCTCGTTCTGGAAAGTCTGCTTCCCAGTTACAGCAGCGTGTCCACTGAACGATTAGGAAGACTGGTGAGAAGGTGATGAAGCGTACTTCATGAGCTGTAACCGAACAACTAATGGCATTTGGAAAGTTTGAGGCAATCCTTGCTTATCTGGATTGAATTGTCCGTTAGCTAGCCAGAGATGTTGAGCGACGTTAGCCAATTTATCTGATAAAATAATTGCGTTTATGGTGTTTATTAGCTTGCTAATAAAGTCAGACCGTGAACGTTCACTCATATGAGGTTGTAACACTAGCTAACGTTAGTAACCTAACCAATTTGCTATAGTATTAACTGATATACGACTCCTTGCCGTTCCTCAAGTTAACTCGTTAGTTGCTTACTGGACCCTGGCAATGTGAACTAGCTGACGAACTAACCACTAGCTGTTAACTAATGTTTTCCCTCTACAGTATGTGGTTCAGTTTCAGAATGAGAGAATTGGGTGAATTCATTTAATTATTTTTCCTTTATTTAACAAGGCAAGTCCAGCTTGCCTCGTTGAACAAATTCTTATTTTCAATGACTGCCTAGGAACAGTGGGTTAACTGCCTTGTTCAGGGGCAGAACGACAGATTTTTAACTTGTCAGCTCGGGGATTCAATCTTGCAACCTTTCGGTTACTGGCCCAACGCTCTAACCACTAGGCTACCTGCCACCCCGTGTGACCACTAGAATTAGGTGAAAATTAGGCATTGCTTGTTGAACAAGTGGATTCAGGGATCAAGTGGAGCTGGACCTGGATTAAGCTGGATGCCACTATAGAGGTGAAAGGAACACCACACACTTTTCCTCTTTCTCACTTATGCTGGCACATTGTAGAACAGATGTCCACAGGCAGAAAGTGTACAATGTAATGATGTGCAGTGTAGCAGCCCAAATATAGTTTTTTGTTGTTGTTTAACTTGACAGTAACATGTGTTTGAGGGGGGACTCTATTTTCTTTTTTTTTTTAAACTCAGTGAATGTTATTTTTGCACACATGTAGCCTTGTGCGCTTGATCTATATCTATAGTGGCCACTATAATAGAATGCATTTTTTTTCATTCTATATCTACTATAAGATGTTTTTTACCCCCACAAGTGCAATATTTATGTATGTGGTCACAAGCGCGTTCTATTATAAATGCTGTCATGGCTAACTGCAATATCAATCTATTGTTTTTTTTTCTCAAGACTTGTCATTTGCAGTAAAGTCTAGGCAACAAATAACATTTATTTATTTTTTTTGCTGGGATTTAGGTTCACAGAAACCACTTTAATTTACGCAGACTGATCATTTAGATGATATTCTTGTATTTTCCAGCAAGCAGGGATTTTTCATGTTTCAGTGCATCAACAAAAAAGTGTCCCCTTTTTGGGCCCTCAGCAGTTTGCATCCCTGTCTCTCCTACTGTAACATGAAGGACATACATTTCTAGTTCATTATTTCCCTTTGCAACAACAGTTAGTCTTAAGAAATGTAATCTAAGTGTTGATGTTGGGTGCGGCAGGTAGTCTAGTGGTTAGAGCGCAGGACTAATAACTGAAAGGTTGCTAGATTGAATCCCCGAGCTCACGAGGTAAAGATCCGTCATTGTAAATAAGAATTTGTTCTTAAATGACTTGCCAAGTAAAATAAAATTTTCTGACTGTCACACCAGCAGTGTTTCCCTGTCAGTCTGTCCCACCTCCTGATACGTGTGTATGCTGTGGTGGCAGTCAAATTTCTTTACACTGAGGAAGAGGGCATGAATTTGCACATCCCATATAAATTGTTTATTTGCCCTTTATCTACTTCCCCAGATTTGGGTGAACTCTAGTTAGCATTAGACCAAGTGAAACTACACTACATGACCAAATGTATGTGGACACCCTTTCAAATTAGTGCATTCGGCGACTTCAGCCATACCCGTTGCTGACAGGGGTATGAAATCGAGCACACAGCCATTCAATCTCCATAGACAAACATTTGTAGTTAAATGGCCTTACTGAAGAGCTCAGTGACTTAACTTTGCACCGTCAACAAGTCCGTTTGTCAAATTTCTGCCCTGCTTGAGCTGCCCCTGTTAGTTGTAAGTGCTGTTACTGTGAAGTGGAAATATCTAGGAGCAACAACGGCTCAGTCGCGAAGTGGTAGGCCACACAATCTCACAGTAAGGGATGGCTGAGTGCTGTAGCACATGAAAAACGCCTGTCTTCGGTTGCAGCACTCACTACCGATTTCCAAACTGACTCTGAAAGCAACGTCAGTATAAGAACTGTTTGTCGGGAGCTTCATGAAATGGGTTTCCATGGACGAGAAGCCGCACACAAGCCTAAGATCACCATGCGCAATACCAAGCGTCAGCTGGACTGGTGTACAAGCTTAGAACAGATGTTCACAGGCAAAAAGTGTACAATGTAATAATGTGCAGTGTAGCAGCCCAAATATATTGGTATCTGGAGCAGCGCAATCACGCTTCACCGTTTGGCAGTCCGACAGACGAATCTGGGTTTGGAGGATGCCAGGAGAATGCTACCTGCTCCGATGCATAGTGCCAACTGTAAAGTTTGGAGGAGGAATAATGGTCTGTGGTGGTTTTTCATGGTTCGGGCTGGGCCCCTTAGTTCCAGTGAAGGGAAATCTTAATGTTACAGTATACAATGACATTCTAGACAAACTCTGGTTGGCTGGACCCACCCCCCTAGCCAGGGGGAGCCTGGCTGGCTACTTTTTCTATTAGGCTGGCAACTCTATTTGCTTGTGGAATAAACACTGTTTTCCCTAGCAGCACAATATGATCAGCCTAAGCTTGTGTTTAGGTGCACTAGGCCTATATATGTCTAAGCAGGGGCTGGGCTTTTCTGCAGACTCGCATGTCTTCCTCTAGTCTATAAGATAATAAGGATCTTAGCCCTGATTTTGTTAAAGCCTGAAGCCTGTTCTCTGTGCTGCAGAACTGCTGATGCCAGGACTGTTTTCTCCCCCCCCCCAATCTGAACTTTTTAAGTGTCTGCCTTTGTTGCTCTAGTTTCCAGTGCCTTGCACCCACGTGCACATCCGATATAGCGCGACACTGGTGCTGTGTGTGTAATTTCTCCTGCTGTTTCCATCTGTTGTCTGGGACTGTATGGGGAAGAGATTGAATGTGCAACCTGGAAGGAAGGAAAAATGTATTTTCTTCATTTGCCTCAGGGCCCCTCAGGTGGGAAACTAGCTCCACTTATCAGGCACAAACACACGAGGCTGCTTTCTGGGATGTTGTTTTAATGTTTACTTTGGAATACAATCAGTTAACATTGCATTACTTACTACTTACGATATGATACACATGTTAAGAAGGCAGACTAGCTCTGTTGTGAGATAACGGGGCGATCAAGGTTCTGTGAGAAGAACTGGCAAAGTATTATGTTCAGCCGACATGGCACGGGGCACTAAACGTGAGCTGCAATCAATCTCTCATTTATAGGACACTGTTTTTTAGCAACTCTGAGTTGTTGAAGGTCATCTACATTTTCTGAGATTGTACTAGGACATGGCCCTTTGGCTCAGAGGAACACACACAGATTGCCTGGCTTAGAGCTTGTTGTTCGGGGACATGAATGTAAACGATGAGCTGCACTCCTGTAAGCTTGGCTCTTTAATCTTGAGCATCTAGGCCAGTTGTCAGTGAACTCCTCATACATGCATCTAACCTCCCTTCCAGAATCCGCTTCATCCATGCGTTAGTTCTTGATCTAGGTCGCTTTTACCTCAGCTGCTGCCTCAGTCTTGACCTATTCAGGAGAAGCGAGGGCTAAAATGTTCTCTAACTAAAAACCTTCATTCTCACAGCACAGGAATGTAGGTAGTGTTGTTTTAGAGGAACCCTAAGGTGTTTCTGCTTCATGTAATATTTTTATACTGTTTTTATTTTATTTATATGGTAACTAGCTATTTTATACCGGCCGTGATCTGGAGTCCCATAGGGCGGCGCACAATTGGCCTGGCGTCGGTTTGTCCCGGGGTAGGCAGTCAAATAACAATTTTGTCAAATAAGAATTTGTTCTTAACTGACCTGCCTAGTTAAATAAAATAAAAAAATATATATGGGAGCTAGCTGTTTGTATGGTTTTATATGGTAACTATGTTGTTTTAAACTGTTTTGGTGAAGTTGCCAGTAGAGGTTCTCTTTTATCCATTGTTTTTTTTTTCTGAGGGAAAATGCAGTGGTTATTTTATTTTGGTGTGTCTAGGGGTTAAGCTTTAACGTCCATGTGTAATTACAACTTCCAGGCTGACACTATGGAGTTGGTGATTATACAGTACCAGTCAAAAGTTTGGACTCTACTCAGTCCAGGGATTTTCTTTATTTTTGCTATTTTCTACATTGTAAAATAATAGTGAAGACTTCAACAAAACTATGACCTAATTAGGGCCGATTTCATGTTTTCAAAACTATTTTTTTATATACCTTTATTTAACTAGGCAAGTCAGTTAAGAACACGTTCTTATTTTCAATGATGGTCTAGGAACTGTGGGTTAACTGCCTTGTTCAGGGGCAGAACAGACCTTGTCAGCTCGGGGGATCCAATCTTGCAACCTTACAGTTAACTAGTCCAACGCAATAACGACCTGCCTCTCTCGTTGCACTCCCCAAGGAGACTGCCTGTTAAGCGAATGCAGTAAGCCAAGGTAAATTGCTAGCGAGCATTAAACTTATTTTATAAAAAACAATCAATCATAATCACTAGTTAACTACACATTGTTGATGATATTACTAGATATTATCTAGCGTGTCCTGCGTTGCATATAATCTGACTGAGCATACAAGTATCTAAGTATCTGACGGAGAGGTGGTAGGCAGAACCAGGTGCGTAAACATTCATTCAAACAGCACTTTTGTGTGTTTACCAGCAGCTCTTCATTGTGCGTCAAGCATTACGCTGTTTATGACTTCAAGCCTATCAACTCCCGAGATGAGGCTGGTGTAACCGAAGTGAAATGGCTAGCTAGTTAAGCGCGCGCTAATTGCGTTCAAACTTCACTCGCTCTGAGCCTTCTAGTAGTTGTTCCCCTTGCTTTACATGGAAAACGCTGCTTCGATGGTGGCTGTTGTCGTTGTGTTGCTGGTTCGAGCCCAGGGAGGAGCGAGGAGAGGGACGGAAGCTATACTGTTACACTGGCAATACTAAAGTGCCTATAAGAACATTGAATAGTCAAAGGTTAATGAAATACAAATGGTATAGAGGGAAATAGTCCTATAATTCCTATAACTACAACATAAAACTTCTTACCTGGGAATATTGAAGACTCATGTTAAAAGGAACCACCAGCTTTCATATGTTCTCATGTTCTGAGCAAGGAACTTAAATGTTAGCTTTCTTACATGGCACATATTACACTTTTACTTCTCCAGCACTTTGTTTTTGCATTATCTAAACCAAATTGAACAGGTTTCATTATTTACTTGAGGCTAAATGATTTGATTGATGTATTATATTAAGTTAAAATAAGTGTTCATTCAGTATTGTTGTAATTGTCATTATTACAAATACATGTTTAAAAATCGGCCAATTAATCGGTATCGGCGTTGAAAAATCATAATCGGTCGACCGCTAGACCCAACACATTTTATATTTGAGATTCTTCAAAGTAGCCACCCTATGCCTTGACAGCGTTTCACACTCTTGGCATTCTCTCAACCAGCTTCATGAGTTAGTCACCTGGAATGTATTTCAATTAACAGGTGTGCCTTGTTAAAAGTTCATTTGTGGATTTCAAGGCACAGTTAAACAGCATGGCTACCACAGCATTCTGCAGTGATGCGCCATCCCATCTGGTTTGCTCTTAGTACCACTATCATTTGTTTTTCAACAGGACAATGACCCAAAATGCACTCTCCAGGCTGTGTAAGGACTATTTCAACAAGAAGGCGAGTCATGCAGTGCTGCATCAGATGACCTGGCCTCCAAAATCGCCCAACCTCAACCCAATTGAGATGGTTTGGGATGAGTCGGACCACAGAGCGAAGGAAAAGCAGCCAACCAGTGCTCAGCATATGTGGGAACCCCTTCAAGACTGTTGGAAAAGCATTCCAGGTGAAGCTGGTTGAGAGAATGCAAAGCTGAAATCAAGGCAAAGGGTGGCTGTTTGAAGAATCTCAAATAGAAAATACATTTTGATTTATTAAACACTTTTTTTTGTGGTTACTACATGATTGCATATGGGTTATTTCATAGTTTTGATGTCTTCACTATTATTCTATAATGTAGAAAAGAGTAAAAATAAAGAAACCCTTGAATGAGTAGGTGTTCTAAAACTTTTGAATGTATGTGAAGATGATCACAAAGTGAAAGACTGGAAACTACCTGGCTCATCCTCCATGATCCCAGTTCTATCAGCACTAAAAGCTCCTAAAGGATAGAAGCGGCTGCGGCTCAAAACTGTGCTCTTTATTAAGCTTTTGCTGAAAAGATTGCATTTAATTAATTTGTTTTTTTTTCCACAAAGACGTTTTGTTATATCGGGACAGAATTAGGCTAATGCTTTGCCATGACTAAAAAAAGATGGTCATTATCAAAATAAAATGATTGGGTTTGTGGGGAAGTTACAGAAACCACAATGTAATCGCATAACGATCAAAGAGGCTATAGAAAAAGACAACAAAGATAAATGACTTTCATTTTGCAATGGTAGTCATAGCACAATTATAATGTGTCCTTCACTCAGCTTTGCATTCTTCATAATCTGTTGTTATGGTCACGAAATGTCATGAAATTATTGCCATGTCTCAGAGTTCTGTGGAAAACACTACGGAAGGGGCTTTCACACCGAATTGGTTTGGAACGTTTTTTCCGAACTCTGGTGTGTTCGCCCGCTTGGTTTGTTTGCACTGGTGTAAAGTGAACACACTACCTATGTGGTTTATTAAATGGTGGTCCTGGTCAGATTCAATTTGTACAGTGGTGTGGTTTGCTGCAAGTCAGAAAGTATTCAGGTTCAAACAAAGGAGAAGAACCAGAATAGTAATGGTTTTGACAGCAGCACATTTCTGAGCACATCTGATACAGATTAGGGGAGACTGGGGCTGTACTGGGGATATAGGCTATTGAATATAGACTTCACCTAGCACTTAGAGCAGGTATTGCGCTGTTTCCTCCCATATGTTGTTGGAAGAGCAAATCGAAAGTAATGAAGATGACACAAGTTGTGTTTCTTTATAATCATAGATGGATTTAACCTCTGGGATATCCCACCTCGCCAACAGCCAGTAAAGTGCAGGGCGCCAAATTCAAAACAACAAAAATCTCATAATTAAAATTCCTCAAGCATACAAGTTTTTTTACACCATTTTAAAGATAAATATTCTCGTTAATCCAGCCACATTGTCTGACTTCAAAAAGGCTTTACAGCGAAAGCACCACAAATGATTGTTAGGTCACCACCAAGTCACAGAAATAATAATAATAATAATAATATATGCCATTTAGCAGACGCTTTTATCCAAAGCGACTTACAGTCATGTGTGCATACATTCTACGTATGGGTGGTCCCGGGGATCGAACCCACTACCCTGGCGTTACAAGCGCCATGCTCTACCAACTGTGCTACAGAAGGACATTTTTCCAGCCAAAGATAGGAGTCACAAAAAGCAGAAATATTGATCAAATGAATCACTAACCTTTGATCTTCATCAGATGACACTCATAGGACTTCATGTTACACAATACATGTATGTTTTGTTCAATAAAGTGCATATTTATATCCAAAAATCTAATTTTACATTGGCGTGTTATGTTCAGTAGTTCCAAAACATGCAGTGATTTTGCAGAGAGCCACATCAATTTACAGAAATAGTCATAATAAACATTGATAAAAGATAGTTATTATACATGGAACTTTAGATAAACTTCTCCTTAATGCAACCGCTGTATCAGATTTCAAAAAACCTTATGGAAAAAGCATATCATGCAATAATCTGAGTTCGGCGCCCAAAGACTAAAACAGCCAAAGAGATATCCGCCATGTTGTGGAGTTAACAGAAGTCAGAAATAGCATTATAAATATTCACTTACCTTTAATCTTCATCAGAATGCACTCCCAGGAATCCCAGTTACACAAATGTTTGACTTGTTCGATAAAGTTCATAATATATGTCCAAATACCTCCTTTTGTTAGGGCGTTTGGTAACCAAATCCAGCCGAAAGGTCGTATGAAAAGTCCAAAACGTTATATTACAGGTCGTAGAAACATGTCAAACGAAGTATAGAATCAATCTTTAGGATGTTTTTATCATAAATCTTCAATAATGATCCAACCCGAGAATTCTTTTGTCTGTAGAAAAGCAATGGAACGCAAGCTAACTTTCACATGACCGCGCGTCATGAGCTCATGGCAATCTGCCATCAATCCCCTCTCATTCGGCCCCCCCTTCACAGTAGACGCATCAAACAAGGTTCTAAAGACTGGTGACATCTAGTGGAAGCCTTAGGAAGTGCAAAATGGCCCCACAGACACTATATTGGAATGGCAATGGGTTGAAAAACTACAAACCTCAGATTTCCCACCTCCGGGTTGGATTTTTCTCAGGTTTTCACCTGCCATATGAGTTCTGTTATACTCAGACATCATTCAAACAGTTTTAGGAACTTCAGTGTTTTCTTTTATTTTTTATTTAACCAGGTAGGCTAGTTGAGAACAAGTTCTCATTTGCAACTGCGACCTGGCCAAGCTAAAGCATAGCAGTGTGAACAGACAACACAGAGTTACACATGGAGTAAACAATTAACAAGTCAATAACACAGTAGAAAAATTGGGCAGTCTATATACAATGTGTGCAAAAGGCATGAGGAGGTAGGCGAATAATACAATTTTGCAGATTAACACTGGAGTGATAAATGATCAGATGGTCATGTACAGGTAGAGATATTGGTGTGCAAAAGAGCAGAAAAATAAATAAATAAATAAAAACAGTATGGGAATGAGGTAGGTGAAAATGGGTGGGCTATTTTCCTATAGACTATGTACAGCTGCAGCGATCGGTTAGCTGCTCGGATAGCTGATGTTTGAAGTTGGTGAGGGAGATAAGTCTCCAACTTCAGCGATTTTTGCAATTCGTTCCAGTCACAGGCAGCAGAGTACTGGAACGAAAGGCTGCCAAATGATGTGTTGGCTTTAGGGATGATCAGTGAGATACACCTGCTGGAGCGCGTGCTACGGATGGGTGTTGCCATCGTGACCAGTGAACTGAGATAAGGCGGAGCTTTACCTAGCATGGACTTGTAGATGACCTGGAGCCAGTGGGTCTGGCGACGAATATGTAGTGAGGGCCAGCCGACTAGAGCATACAAGTCGCAGTGGTGGGTGGTATAAGGTGCTTTAGTGACAAAACGGATGGCACTGTGATAGACTGCATCCAGTTTGCTGAGTAGAGTGTTGGAAGCCATTTTGTAGATGACATCGCCGAAGTCGAGGATCGGTAGGATAGTCAGTTTTACTAGGGTAAGCTTGGCAGCGTGAGTGAAGGAGGCTTTGTTGCGGAATAGAAAGCCGACTCTTGATTTGATTTTCGATTGGAGATGTTTGATGTGGGTCTGGAAGGAGAGTTTGCAGTCTAGCCAGACACCTAGGTACTTATAGGTGTCCACATATTCAAGGTCAGAACCATCCAGGGTGGTGATGCTAGTCGGGCATGCGGGTGCAGGCAGCGATCGGTTGAAAAGCATGCATTTGGTTTTACTCGCGTTTAAGAGCAGTTGGAGGCCACGGAAGGAGTGCTGTATGGCATTGAAGTTCGTTTGGAGGTTAGATAGCACAGTGTCCAATGACGGGCCCGAAAGTATATAGAATGGTGTCGTCTGCGTAGAGGTGGATCAGGGAATCGCCCGTAGCAAGAGCAACATCATTGATATATACAGAGAAAAGAGTCGGCCCGAGAATTGAACCCTGTGGCACCCCCATAGAGACTGCCAGAGGACCGGACAGCATGCCCTCCGATTTGACACACCGAACTCTGTCTGCAAAGTAATTGGTGAACCAGGCAAGGCAGTCATCCGAAAAACCGAGGCTGTTGAGTCTGCCGATAAGAATATGGTGATTGACAGAGTCGAAAGCCTTGGCGAGGTCGATGAAGACGGCTGCACAGTACTGTCTTTTATCGATGGCGGTTATGATATCGTTTAGTACCTTGAGCGTGGCTGAGGTGCACCCGTGACCGGCTCGGAAACCAGATTGCACAGCGGAGAAGGTACGGTGGGATTCGAGATGGTCAGTGACCTGTTTGTTGACTTGGCTTTCGAAGACCTTGGATAGGCAGGGCAGGATGGATATAGGTCTGTAACAGTTTGGGTCCAGGGTGTCTCTCCCTTTGAAGAGGGGGATGACTGCGTCAGCTTTCCAATCCTTGGGGATCTCAGACGATATGAAAGAGGTTGAACAGGCTGGTAATAGGGGTTGCGACAATGGCGGCAGATAGTTTCAGAAATAGCGGGTCCAGATTGTCAAGCCCAGCTGATTTGTACGGGTCCAGGTTTTGCAGATCTTTCAGAACATCTGCTATCTGGTTTTGGGTAAAGGCGAACCTGGAGAGGCTTGGGTGAGGAGCTACGGGGGGGCGGAGCTGTTGGCCGAGGTTGGAGTAGCCAGGCGGAAGGCATGGCCAGCCGTTGAGAAGTGCTTATTGAAGTTTTCGATAATCATGGATTTATCGGTGGAGACCGTGTTTCCTAGCCTCAGTGCAGTGGGCAGCTGGGAGGAGGTGCTCTTGTTCTCCATGGACTTCACAGTGTCCCAGAACTTTTTGGAGTTGGAGCTACAGGATGCAAACTTCTGCCTGAAGAAGCTGGCCTTAGCTTTCCTGACTGACTGCGTGTATTGGTTCCTGACTTCCCTGAACAGTTGCATATCACGGGGGGCTATTCGATGCTATTGCAGTCCGCCACAGGATGTTTTTGTGCTGGTCGAGGGCAGTCAGGTCTGGAGTGAACCAAGGGCTGTATCTGTTCTTGGTTCTGCATTTTTTGAACGGAGCATGCTTATCTAAAATGGTGAGGAAGTTACTTTTAAAGAATGACCATGCATCCTCAACTGACAGGATGAGGTCAATGTCCTTCCAGGATACCCGGGCCAGGTCGATTAGAAAGGCCTGCTCACAGAAGTGTTTTAGGGAGCGTTTGACAGTGATGAGGGGTGGTCGTTTGACTGCGGCTCTGTGGCGGATACAGGCGATGAGGCAGTGATCGCTGAGATCCTGGTTGAAGACAGCAGAGGTGTATTTGGAGGGCCAGTTGGTCAGGATGACGTCTATGAGGGTGCCCTTGTTTACAGAGTTAGGGTTGTACCTGGTGGGTTCCTTGATGATTTGTGTGAGATTGAGGTCATCTAGTTTAGATTGTAGGACTGCCGGGGTGTTAAGCATATCCCAGTTTAGGTCACCTAACAGAACGAACTCTGAAGCTAGATGGGGGGCGATCAATTCACAAATGGTGTCCAGGGCACAGCTGGGAGCTGAGGGGGGTCGGTAGAAAGGGGGCAACAGTGAGAGAATGGTTTCTGGAGAGAGTAATTTTTAAAATTATTAGTTCAAACTGTTTGGGTATGGACCTGGAAAGTATGACATTACTTTGCAGGCTATCTCTGCAGTAGACTGCGACTCCGCCCCCTTTGGCAGTTCTATCTTGACGGAAGATGTTATAGTTGGGTATGGAAATCTCTGAATTTTTGGTGGCCTTCCTGAGCCAGGATTCAGACACGGCAAGGACATCAGGGTTAGCAGAGTGTGCTAAAGCAGTGAGTAAAACAAACTTAGGGAGGAGGCTTCTGATGTTGACATGCATAAAACCAAGACTTTTTCGATCACAGAAGTCAACAAATGAGGGTACCTGGGGACATGCGGGGCCTGGGTTTACCTCCACATCACCCACGGAACAGAGAAGGAGTAGTATGAGGGTGCGGCTAAAGGCTATCAAAACTGGTCGCCTAGAGCGTTGGGGGCAGAGGATAAGAGGAGCAGGTTTCTGGGCATGGTAGAATATATTCAGGGCATAATGCGCAGACAGGGGTATGGTGGGGTGCGGGTACAGCGGAGGTAAGCCCAGGCACTGGGTGATGATGAGAGAGGTTGTATCTCTGGACATGCTGGTTGTAATTGGTGATGTCACCGCATGTGTGGGGGGGTGGGACAAGGGAGGTAACAGGGGTATGCAGAGTGCATCTAGGGGCTCCATTGTAAACTAAAACAATGATAACTACCCTGAACAACAGTATACAAGGCATATTGACATTTGAGAGAGACCTACAGCGAGGCATACAGTAATCACAGGTGTTGAATTGAGAAAGCTAGCTAAAAACAGTGGGCGAGGCTAATCAGCTAGCACAACAAACAGCAGGTAAAATGGCGTTGACTAGGCAACTGGGCCGACAGAAACAAACCAGCAGAATGGAGTACCGTGATTAATGGGCAGTCCAGCGTGCGTCAGCTATGTAGCCAAGAGATCAGTGTCCAGGGGGCAGCGGTGGATGGGGCAGGGGGGCTGGGCTGGCGAGTGTTATCCAGGTTTAAAAAAAAACTAACAATGACTAAATAGCTTGTAGCTAGTTAGCTGGTTAGCGTCTGGAGGTTCTTGAGTGTGTCATAAAAATAAAATAAAAATTAAAAGTAACAGCCAATTCCGTACCACAGTGGGTGAGGCAGGTTTCCGGAAGGTATAAACAAAATAAAAATCAAAAAGAGATAGAAAGTAAATGGGTTCAGAGTGTTTGGGATGTGGTGATTCAGATGGTTAGCAGGCCTGTGCTAACAAGCTAACAGTTCGTAGGCCCGGGCTAGACAAGCTAGCCGTTAGCAGGCCGAATTAGCAAGCAGGGAGATGGCGACGGCTAGAGAGTTAACCTTTGGGGGGACGTCGCGATGGGGTGAGTCTGTTTATTCCTCTTCATGCGGTGACATCGACAGACCGGTCGTGGGCCCGGGTAATTGTAGCCCAGGAGTATGCTACAGGTGCTCTAGTACGCTAGGTGAGCTGGAGACACAGCGTTTCAGAAAGCTCGCGGGCCTTGGCCGGCAGATGGATCTTTGGCGATGTCGCAACGAAAAAGCCTGTTGAAACCACCTCGGACGATTATGTCGGCGGACCAGTCGTGATGGATCGGCGGGGCTCCGTGTCGGCAGTAAAGGGTCCAGGCCAATTGGCAAAAGAGGTATTGTTTGGGCCTCTTCGGCTAGTCGGGAGATGGGCTTAGCTCGAGGCTAGCTCAAGGCTAATTGGTGCTTGTTTTGGGACAGAGACGTTAGCCAGGAGTAGCCACTCGGATTGCAGCTAGCTAGTTGCGATGATCCGGTGTAAAGGTTCAGAGCTTGCGGTAGGATATCCAAATATACTAATTATATGCATATTCTAGCTTTGGACACATGGAATAAACAAACATAGTCAATAATACAATAGAGAAAGTATATATACAGTGTGTGCAAATGAGGTAGGATAAGGTGGATGAGGCAATAAACAGGCCATAGTGTCGCAATTATTACAATATGGCAAATGAAACACTGGTGTGATAGTTATGCAGAAGTTGAGTGTGCAAGTAGCGATACTGGTGTGCAAAATAAATGACAATATGGTGATGAGGTAGTTGGATGGGCCATTTACAGATTGGCTATGTACCGGTGCAGTGATCTGTGAGCTGCTCTGACAGCTGGTGTTTAAAGTTAGTGAGGGAGATATGAGTTTCCAGCTTCAGTGATTTTTGCAGTTTGTTCCAGTCATTGGCAATGGAGAACTGGAAGGAAAGGCTGCCGAAGGTGGAACTGACTTTGGTGGTTACCAGTGAAATATGCCTGCTGGAGGGTGTGCTGCGGGTGGGTGTTGCTATGGTGACCAGTGAGCTGAGATAAGGCGGGGCTTTACCTAGCAATGACTTATAGATGACCTGGAGCCAGTGGGTTTGGCAACGGACATGAAGCGAGGGCCAGCCAACGAGAGCATACAGGTTGCGGTGGTGGGTAGTATAAGGGGCTTTGGTGACAAAACGAATGGCACTGTGATAGACTGCATCCATCTAGCTGAGTAGAGTGTTGGAGGCTATTTTGTAAATGACAGTGCCAAAGTCGAGGATTGGTAGGAAGGTCAGTTTTACAAGGGTGTTTGACAGCATGAGTGAAGGGTGCTTTGTTGCGAAATAGGAAGCCAATTCAGTTTTACTATGTATGTATAGAATGTAAAACGATCTGGACCAAATGGAGAAACAATTCATCAAACCCTAATTCGAGCATTAGCTCAGAACTGTGTGAAAATGACCTTTGTGTGCATTGAGGACTGGCATGTGAGATGAGTTCAGAGCACGTTTGAGGAGCAGCCAGTTAAGTGTTGGGGCTGATCCTGAGACCAAACCTTTGGGTGGCTCTATCAGAATAAGCTTTATTTGCGAAGTACATTTTCACATACCCGGATTTGACTCGGTGAAGTAGTGATGCTAGCAATAGGCTAAATGTACAGACTTAATATAGAGGAATTTACACCATCTCTAGAATATAAACAGAATATAAATAATTGTTGCAAGTCACGTGCTGCCTCACTGAGCACCACATAGATAGCTAAGTACATTAGCATGGATGGATTCTCTGGGCGATATGCTCCTTGGCAGTTCCACAGAGCAGTGAAATTCTTTCTCCAATTCCTGCCTCTCTTAAATGCATTTATTTAATCTGGTTTAGGATGATCTCTTTTGCAAGTGTGTGTGTGTGTGTGTGTGTGTGTGTGTGTGTGTGTGTGTGTGTGTGTGAGAAAAAAAGCAAGGGAGGAAAATTAAATGAGTAGCCCATTGAATTATGATTCCTTCTACCTTCATTCCTTCCACAAATGTGATTGCATTTCTATGCATGCATATTGTATAGGCTTTTCATGTCTGGAATTGTCATGCGGGTCGTATTATCCTGCCGTGTCTGTCAATATGACTCTCTCAGTTTCTTTGATTTTATATATATTTATAAAGCCACATTGATAACATCCATCACTTCACAACCCCAGTCCTGGTTGGAATAACAGAAGAGATTTTGCAAATGAACACTGTTGTCTCAGGGAGAAGGTCTGTCAGGGGTCAGCATGTCTATGGGAGAATCTCATTTGCATTTCATTGATTCATGTTTTTCTCTCTTCACCTTCCCAAAACCCATTGAATGAGAAGGTCAGAGGGGAGGGACCTCCTTTCTTCTCATCCATTGGGTTTTGGGAAGGTGGAGAGAAACTTGAGGAATCAAGGAAATTCAATTGAGTCTCCCCATGTCCATATCAAGTCACTTGCTGGCAGTTTCCTGAGACCACAAGATCTTCTCTACCTGACCTGCTGACAACTAGCCAGCATGCCTCCTCAAGGTGACAACTTTACGTTGCACATCACATGTCAGCCCGGACAGTGGGCACAGAAGATTAAAAAAAATATATATATACTTATTCCGTTGTGGGAGAGAGTGGGATACGGGTAGCTTTTGGAATTGGGAGGGTTATTTCGGCTGTTCAGGGCTAGAACCCCATTATTTGGGGTTGGCATCCGTCATTGTTAGAGTATCGTAACCCTTTGTAGGTGAGAGAAGGGGACAGGCTCAAACTGCCAACAATAATAACAAAACCATTAGCATCAGCTGTGCGCTCTGACATGATCTGTCAACAGTCAGTAAAATAGTATGATTGTTTTGGCCTTGGTTTCAGGATATGAGGAGTATACATTCTGGGCCCTCCAAAAAATATATGACTACTATCCCAAATTCTCTCTCTATCCCTACAAATATAGGCTGCCGCTTACAGCCATCAGACTATTCAAAACTATGTTTGCAAATAAACAGCAATCCAAAACACCACCGGCCTTGAACACAAACCACTGTCAGAAAGATTGACCATTTCACAGTACAGAAATGATAATGGTTCCTCCTCCAATGGTTACTCCTCCACATTCTTCCCACGACAACCCAGGGAGAAAAAAAAAATCCCTCTTTGAAAATGTTGAGCATTTCCTTTCCAGATAGACTAGACTGAGGATTTGTTCTCTCTGAATGGGAAATATGGGGAGCAGATTCAAACAATGGTCAGACATATCAAACTACTTAGTTCTTTAGAGGATTCCTAGAGAGGACTACTTAGTTCTATAGAGGATTCCTAGAGAGGACTACTTAGTTCTATAGAGGATTCCTAGAGAGGACTACTTAGTTCTATAGAGGATTCCTAGAGAGGACTACTTAGTTCTATAGAGGATTCCTAGAGAGGACTACTTAGTTCTATAGAGGATTCCTAGAGAGGACTACTTAGTTCTATAGAGGATTCCTAGAGAGGACTACTTAGTTCTATGAGAACCTAAATCATATAGCACATACGAAAAGACGTGGGCTCACTATTACCACAAAGGAAGCATGTCGTTTAGGAAAGGTGTGTCGATCAATCCCTCCCTCCCTCTGGGAAGTAGCTGTATGTTCCTCAGTATTGCCACACAAGCTCTACCAACAGTGAGCTGGCCAGCACACAACTGGTTGGAGTTAGACTGATTTTTGAATAGTACTCGGTCAGGTAATGTGTATTTATCAAGATGATGAATAAGGGCGTTTGACATATCTTTTTATATTCCCGATCACGCTTTCATTCTCAATACTGCACTAGTATGCACATTCCACAGGAGATGGGCTTAGTAGTGAGTTGACCCAATTGTAATCTGGTAAGTGCTCTTTTTGAAGTGGTACCCTTTCCTTTATCTCAAACCCCAGTGTGTTTACATAATTAAGTGTTGTTGCTGTAATGTTGATTCACAGTTGGCTGTACAGTGTGAATATTGTCAATCACGTTAAAACGTCACAGTACAATCAAATGTGTAATTCAATGGTTTTGAATGTAAATTTGACATCTTCATAAGTATTTTTCATAAAAGTGACATTGTTCAATCTGATACAGGCTATTAGCATGACTGGTGGTGTGTAGGCTAACCCCCCCCTGTTTCATAATGATCTACAAAGGGGGTTTACTCTTAAACCAATGTGGCTCTGTATGTTCCAGACTCTTTTAATATAATATGCCACTTAGCAGATGATTTTATCATACATTTTATGCATACAGTTTTTACATATGGGTGTTCCTGAAAATAGAACACACTGTTCTGGAATTACAAGTTTCAGTCTACCAACTGAGCTACAGAGGACCTATTTTTTTGTTGTTGTTGTCATGCATACATCTCATTTAATAAATGTTGTCTTCTTCTTCTGTGTTTTTCTAGGCGTGCCTGTCTGGTGTGTCTGTGAGGAACATTAGTCTATATCACCAAATACACCAGGGTCCCCTGACCTGAAGCCTGTTCATATCTGATGCTCTTTCAGAAGAGAGAGTACCACCGCACTGTGGCTGGAGATTTTGTTTTAAGGAAGAGAACCCCCACCGTTTGGAAAAGGGTAAGAACTTGTCTTTTATCCTGATGAGCGTCCTGTTCAGGGACTGTACACTACCATTCAAAAGTTTGGGGTCGCCTAGAAATGTCCTGGTTTTGAATGAAAAGCAATTTCTTTTGTACATTACAATAACATCAATTTGATCAGAAATACAGAGTAGACATTGTTAATGGTTAAAAAAATATATATAAAAGGATCTCGTACAACACTGTACTGGCAACACTGTACTGCTCCCTTCACAGAACAGCGTAAACTGGCTCTAACCGGAATAGAAAGAGTGGGAGGCCCCGGTGCACAACTGAGCAAGAGGACAAGTACATTAGTATCTAGTTTGAGAAACAGACTTCTCACAAGTCCTCAACTGGCAGATTCATTAAATAGTACCCGCAGAACACCAGTCTCAACAGTGAAGAGGCGACTCCGGGATGCTGGCCTTCTAGACAGAGTTCCTCTGTCCAGTGTCTGTTATTTTGCCCATCTTAATCTTTTTCTTTTTATTGGCCAGTCTGAGGTATGGCTTTTACTTTGCAACTCTGCCTAGAAAGCTACATCACTGTTGATGGTGAGACTGGTGTTTTGCGGGTACTATTTAATGAAGCTGCCAATTGAGGACTTGAGGCATCTGTTTCTCAAACTAGACACTAATATATTCTGGTTAGAGCCAGTTTACGCTGTTCTGTGAAGGGAGTAGTACACATCATTGCATGAGATCTTCAGTGTCTTGACAATTTCTCACGTGGAGTAGCCTTCATTTCTCGGAACTAGAATAGACTGATGAGTTTCAGAAGAAACATTTTGAGCCTGTAATCGAACCCACAAATGCTGATGCTCCAGACACTCAACTAGTCTATAGAAGGTCAGTTTAATTGCTTCTTTAAATCAGAACAACAGTTTTCAGCTGTGCTAGCATAATTGCAAAAGGGTTTTCTAATGATCAATTAGACTTTTAAAATGATGAAGTTGGATTAGCTAACACGATGTGCCATTGGAACACAGGAGTGATGGTGTTTGATAATGGGCCTCTGTATACCTATGTAGATATTCCATTAACAGGCAGCTGTTTCCAGCTACATTAGTCATATACAACATCAACAATGTCTGCACTATATTACTGATCAATTTGATGGTTATTTTAATGGACAAAGAAGGCATCAAGCTCCCTCACGCTCCAGAAACAGGAGAGAGGTTCCCTCCTGCCACATTCTGTCTCGGACAAGGCTTACTGTCATCCTGGGTGGGAGGTGGACTGATTTGGATGGCGGAGGTAGCAGGTCTCCTGGAGGAGCATTCAGCACTGAAACAAGGGGCGAAGAGTGAACACTCGGCCTCCCTCCCCTAATAAGACAAAGCACCCTGTGCTTAAGTGAGAGGTGGAAGTGCCTGTACCTGTCACTTGCCGTTTGGGTTGTGTGCCAGTGGTATGCTAGTAGCAGCCTGTTCAGCAGGCATTCTAACCTTTGGGGCTTGATCTGGCTAATTTAACACAAAATATCCCCTGTCAAAACTTGGGTTCGAAGTTCGCACCGATATTGGATCACATCGAATGAAGGAAATACAATATTGGGTTTCCAGTGCAAATGGATTGACTATTTCAAAATGAGGAACTAAAATAGGGTAGTCGGAGGAGCTTGCCCATTTGGGCTGTTGCCCAGGGTACTTGAACTGTCTAGCTGCTCAATATGGATTTGCTTTGAGTTTATTAGTTCTCAAAGAGATGTCCATTGTGAACAAATACAAAGTTATAGTACTTTTTGTACTACACCACATGTAAGATCTTTGACTATTCATGTGTACTGCATTACTGAAAGAAATGGCATTTGGCTCATAGGCATTTTGTGTATTTCAACAAGTTTACATTTTCTTCACCTTCTGTACGTTAGGGAAGAAGTGGAGGAGAATGAATTATGAACTTTCATGAATAATTGAAAGTATTTGGCAGAATTTATTAATTAATATGTGAGAAAGGCATCTCCTAGAGCCATTTACTGTGCTGGGACTAACTCACAACACCGCCTGATTCTGCAAGGCTGCTTCAACCTGGAGAATGATTAGCCAGTCAGGGCAGACGGACCTTTTTTCAAATGATGCATATTTAAGACCTCATGAGACATAGTCTTACGTCAGATGGCGTTACTCCTACGCAACGCTCGTCCCTCAACCGATCTGTCTAGTAGGATGTGGAAGTTTTATATATTAAGTATTTGAATACTCCCGAGTATCTACCATTCAACAATGAAAACATAATCACTGCGTTCTCGTATGACTCTCCATGAAATAGGCAGAATAACTAGAGAGATTATTACAAATGTGACAGTGATTTAATAGTTTGCCGTTGTGAGAAAATAAAAACAAAGCGGTGGCTTTCTCTTGCATAAATGATGTGCTATAGGACGTCAGTCTCCAGTGCAATGACTTCAACTTGATCATCTGCTTAGCTTACCGTTGTAATGTTAGCTAGCTACACTGAACAAAAATACAGTTGAAGTTGGAAGTTTGCATACAATTAGGTTGTAGCCATTAACTTGTTTTTCAACACCTCCACAAATTTCTTGTGAACAAACTATAGTTTTGTCAAGTCGGTTAGGACATCGACTTGTGCCTGACACAAGTCATTTTCCCAACAATTGTTGACAGACAGAACATTTCACTGTATCACAATTCCAGTGGGTCAGAAGTTTACATACACTAAGTTGCCTGTGCCTTTAAACTGCTTGGAACATTTCAGAATGATGTCATGGCTTTAGGCTAATTGACATCATTTGAGTCAATAGGAGGTGCACCTGTGGATGTATTTCAAGGCCAACCTTCAAACTCAGTGCCTCTTTGCTTGACATCATGGGAAAATCAAAAGAAATCAACCAAGACCTCAGAAAAAAGACCTCCACAAATCTGGTTCATCCTTGGGAGAAATTTCCATACGCCTGAAGGTACCACGTTCATCTGTACAATGGTACGCAAGTATAAACACCATGGGGCCACGCAGCCGTCATACCGCTCAGGAAGGAGACGCGTTCTGTCTCCTAGAGATGAACATACTATGGTGCGACGGCTGCGTGATCCCAAGAACGACAGATTTTCACTGTCAGCTCGGGGGATCCATTCTTGCAACCTTACAGTTCACTTGTCCAATGCTATAACTACCTGCCTCTCGTTGCACTCCACAAGAGCCTGCTTGTTACGCGAATGCAGTAAGCCAAGGTAAGTTGCTAACTAGCATTAAACTTATTTTATCAAAAACAATCCATCTTAATCACTAGTTAACTACACGGTTGATGATATTACTAGTTTATCTATCGTGTCCTGCGTTGCATATAATCTCACTGAGCATACAAGTATCTGACGTGGTAGGCAGGAGCCGGCTCGAAATAATTCATTCAAACAGCACTTTGTGCGTTTTGCCAGCAGCTCTTCGTTGTGCGTCAAGCATTGCTCTGTTTATGACTTCAAGCCTATCAACTCCCGAGATGAGTCTGGGATAACCGAAGTGAAATGGCTAGCTAGTTAGCGGAGTGCGCTAATAACATTTTAAACATCACTCGCTCCGAGACTTGGAGTAGTTAGACTTGGAGTTGTTCTGCATGGATAACGCTGCGTCAAGGGTGGCTGTTGTCATTGTGTTCCTGCTTCGAGCCCAGGGAGGAGCGAGGAGGGGGACGGAGGCTATACTGTTACACTGGCAATACTAAATTGCCTATAAGAACATCCAATAGTCAAAGGTTAATGAAATACAAATGGTATAGAGGGAAATAGTCCTATAACTACAACCTAAAACTTCTTACCGGGGAATATTGAAGACTCATGTTAAAAGTAACCACCAGCTTTCATATGTTCTCATGTTCTGAGCGAGGAACTTAAACGTTAGCTTTCTTACATTGCACATATTGCACTTTTACTTTCTTCTCCAACACTTTGTTTTTGCATTATTTAAACCAAATTGAACATGTTTCATTATTTATTTGAGGCTAAATTGATGTTATGCATGTATTATATTAAGTTAAAATATGTGTTCATTCAGTATTGTTGTAATTGTCATTATTCCAAATAAATCCCCCCCCCAAAAAGCGGCCGATTAATCGGTATCTGCTTTTTTGGGTCCTCCAATAATCGGTATCGGCGTTGAAAAATCATAATCGGTTGACCTCTGATGTAAACTTCTGACCCACTGATGTGATGAAAGAAATAATAGCTGAAATAAATAATTCTCTCTACTATTATTCTTGCATTTCACATTCTTAAAGTAAAGTGGGGATCCTAACTGACCTAAAACAGGGAATTTTTATTAGGATTTGTCAGGAATGGTAAAAAACTGAGTGTAAATGTAATTGGCTAAGGTGTGTAAACTTCCGACTTCAACTGTATATAAACGCAACATGCAACAATTTCAAAGATTTGAATGAGTTACAGTTCATATAATCAAATCAGTCATTTGAAATAAATTAATTAGGTCCTAATCTATGGATTTCACATGACTGGGAATGCAGTCATGCATCTGTTGGTCACAGATACCTTAAAAAAATGGCAGGGGTGTGGATCAGAAAAGCAGTCAGTATCTAGTGTGACCACCATTTGCCTCATACAGCATGACACATCTTCTTCGCATAGAGTTGATCCGGCTGTTGACTGTGGCCTGTGGAATATTGTCCCACTCCTTTTCAATGGCTGTGCAAAGTTACTGGATATTGGCTGGAACTGAAACGCGCTGTCGTACATATCGATCCAGAGCATCCCAAAAATACACAATGGGTGACATGTCTAGTAAGTATGCAGGGCATGGAAGAGCTGGGACATTTTCAACTTCCAGGAATTGTGTTCAGATCCTTGCAACATGGGGCCGTGCATTATCATGCTGAAACATGAGGTGATAAATGGTACCACAATGGTCCTCAGGATTTTGTTATGGTATCTCTGTGCATTCAAATTGCCATAGATGAAATGCAATTGTTTGTTACTTGACCATACCATAACCTCACCTCCACCATGGGGCGCACTGTTCACAACGCTGACATCAGCAAACACCATACCATAACCCCACCTCCACCATGGGGCGCACTGTTCACAACGCTGACATCAGCAAACACCATACCATAACCCCACCTCCACCATGGGGCGCACTGTTCACAACGCTGACATCGGCAAACACCATACCATAACCCCACCTCCACCATGGGGCCCTCTGTTCACAACGCTGACATCAGCAAACTACACGCTGTCTGCTATCTGCCCGGTACTGTTGACACCGGGATTAATCTGTGAAGAGCACACTTCTCCGGTGTGCTTGTGGCCAACTTTGGTGAGCCTTTGCCCACTGAAGTCAGTTACAACGCTGAACAGCAGTCGTCAGGTCAAGACCCTGGTTTGGACGAAGAGCAGGCAGATGAGCTTCCCTGAGAGAGTTTGTTTGTGCAAAAATCCTTTGTTTGTGCAAACCCGCGGTGTCATCAGCTGTTCGGGTGGCTGGTCTCGGATGATATCGCAGGTGAAGAAGCCAGGTCCTGGGCTGGCATAGTTACTTGTGGTAATTTATTTTATCTGGCAACTGCTCTGGTGGACATTCCTGCAGTCAGCATGCCAATTGCAAACTCCCTCAATTTGAGACATCTATTGTCCCTAGCACAAGGTGCACCTGTGTAATGATCATGCTGTTAAATCGGCTTCTTGATATGCTACACCTGTCAGGTGGATGGATTATTTTAGCAAATGATAAATTGGCACTATCAGGGATGTGGACAAATTTGTGCATAACATTTGAGAGAAATAAGATTGTTTTGTTCTTGGATAATGTATGCTATCTTTTATTTCAGCTCATGAAACATGGGACCAACACTTTACATGTTGAGTTAATATATTTTTTTTTGTGTAGTTTTCTGACATACTGTTAAACCCCCGAGCTGACAAGGTAAAAATCTGTTGTTCTGCCCCTGAACAAGGCAGTTAACACTCACTGTTCCCCAGTAGGCTGTCATTGTAAATAAGAATTTGTTCATAACTGACTTTCCTTGTTCAATAAAAATATAAAAATATAAATTGTTTGAGGTTACCATACATTGTTTACCGGGTTTAATGTTTAATTCAGTAATGACTCTAAATAGTTATGGCTATCAGTTTTTATCGGCAATAAGAAACTGCTAGCCATTGGCTGCTAATAGCGGAGAACTGCTAGCTAACTGGCAAGCACAAAACACAGTTGCCAACTTCGCGTACAGAACCGGCATACTAAGATAAAAGAAATGTGACACTGTGTGACTGTGTGTAACACATTAGTGCAGGAAATGAAAATGCTGGGATTAAACAATTAACTAACTATGCAAATGAGCAAAAGCTGTGTTCATTAAGGAAATAGACGTCTGGCTCAAATAGAAGCCTGGCACAAATAATTGCCTTTTTAAGCCATTAAAAGCTCTGGCTATTATTAGTTTTACTGTAGCTAGTTAGCCAGAGTGAATTTACAAAGTAGAGCTATCTACTCCGATTTCAGAGCACTCTCGTCTGAGCGTGCCAGAGCGCAGAATAACTGATGAATGTACGAACGCTCAACACCTGTTGCATATGGCCGCTGTTAGTAAATATCTGCAAAAAAGCATAGTTAAATTGTTGTCACCAACATTAGCCAGTTAGCAGAACGAACAGAACGAACAATCTGACAACACTCTCTGAATTTACGAATGCACAGAACAAATTCACTAACATACCCATTGTGTGTGCAGCACTAAGTAAGTAGCTGGTTCGTTAGCATAATCTTTTCAGTGATCGGCCCAGCTAGCAGACTAATGTTGGACAAATTCATGCTAGCTTTAGTGTCCATTGTCAAACTTGAAATCGGGTGTTTTGAAGCACAACCTCTTAGCCAAATGTGGCGGCTAAAACAGATACATTTCAACTTTTATGGGACAGAAAATGGGGTTCAGCAGACGGTCACCTAGGTAATGTTTTTAATGTTGGACAGCCGTTGTAGCCGGACCTCTTTTGATCTATACCATGACCCTTTGTGAGATACGAGACAGATCAGTGCAGGCGCTGTCAGACAATGATCATCAGGTTCTTTGAACCAGTATCTTGGTAGAGGCACAGCCAACACTCCGCTACTGTAATGACCAACAGATGCTCCCCATTGTGATTAGTTGACTTGACTGTTGGCTTGTTTTCTAGTGCACACGTCTTTGAATTCTAATGAAATGAGCCTTTGAGAAAATGGATTGTTTGCTTTATGGTCACTGGCACTGACTGGTAGGCCCAGGGCACTGTGCACTGATTCACAATGTAGCTTTGTTTTGGTATTTTAACCTGCTTTCATTTGTTCTGTGTTTATTTTCCTATTTTTGTTTTAGGAGGAAATGTCAGAAGTTGTCTTAAAGTGTTTAGAACCCTGCGTCTCATAGGAACATCCCCAATGCCAGAGTTTCCCAAAGTCGGTCCTGGGGACCCCAAGGGGTGAACTTTCAGTTTTTTGTCTTAGCACTACAGTTGATTTTAGAAATATTCAATGCTTGATGAGTTGATTATTTGAATCAGTTGTATAGTGCTAGGCCAAAGACCTTTTGGGGTCCCTAGAATGGAATTTGGGAAATGCTGCCCTATTGTTACGTTTAACTAAATTAATTAACATAGTACTGTGGACCCTCATTTGAAAAACAACTCACTTGCATCTGTTCTGTCTGCCCTCAGACAGAAAAAGGACCCCTGGTCCAGACGAGGTCAGAGCAGGGCACGTGACGTCTACGGTGTGTCTGGCTGTAGTCTGGGCGCCTAGCCTCTGTCCCTGACTCAGTACCTGTCCCTGATTCAGTTCCTTTGGCTCTCAGGGGCCTCGTTCCAAACCGCCAGCTCAGAGCGTTTATAACCCTCAGAGGGGACTTTAAAACACAAACGCTCACGCAGTAGAAAAGATGCAGAGGACAGCCACTAAACTGATGGGACCCAGGTGGCACTAAACTGATGGGACCCAGGTGGCACTAAACTGCAGAGGCCACTGTGATAGTTCATAGTGACAGGCCAGTCAGAAGGTTGTCATTTGCATGCAGAAAGGGTTGATAGAGCTGAGTAGACAGTCAGTGCTCAAGTGTGAGTTTTACTTGCCTTTGGTTTTACCCCTGAAAATGGGCCTCTGCTCAGGCAGGGTACATAAACGTTTAAGTTACAGTGGGTTGGGGGGGGCGTGGTAACCAACAGTGTTGCTATGTCCATGTGTCCATACAGGATCATTAAACTATCTTACACACTCAATCTGCCCATAGTTCATCAGGATGTCATGGGAAGTAGGCATGCAGAGCTGACTTCTCATGGCCCAGCTTTATAGTGGATGGAGCCTTGTCAGTGGAAGTAGTAGGCCTAAATCACAGCCACGTAGCCGTGCCACATAATTACAGAGGAGGCTGTTAATATGGTCTCTACAAGACATTAGCATCTCACACTGGACCCAAAGACACTTGGCAAGTTTTTTTTTTGAGGAATCAGTGGGGAGGCGAACGACACAAAATCCAACACTTTAAGCAGGTTATTCTGAGCATCGGCAGGACAGCATTCCTCTGTGGCGTTCTTTCGATCCATGCCCCATCGACAGACAGCGTGCTGGCAGATGGTCTGTCTGTGTGGGTGAACGTTGCTCTGCTGTGCCCTCTACTTCTCCCCAGCCGGCCAGCCTTTGCATGTCATCCCTGTTCTCCCTTGTTTGCCCTGATTGATGGATTGTGTTGTGAGCAGCCTAGTTCTTCTGCAGGTATGTGCTGCAGCACCTGGTTCAGTATGACAGCATGTCATCCCCACCAGCCGTCTCTAAATTTGACTGGAATGTGTTCCAGAAGAGGGGTTGCTTTGCTGCTGGGATATCAAAAATGGTCCAGCTGTGTCTCTTGTTAATGAGAGCACAGCAGTGCTCCCAAGTTGGACAGTGGTTGAAGCATGGTGATGAAAAGCTAGGCTACCCATTGAGACCAGATGAAGGGAAGCGAGAATGGAAGAATGGTCTTCTGAGTGAGATGTTGCTGCTGATTAAGATGCTTGACCCTGAAGCCTTGTTCCGCACACACATGGCCTATCATACTATAGTAGCTCTTTGGGTTCCATCTCTGCTCCCTGAGCATTAAGGCAGTCTTCACAACATATTTTACTGTACGATCAGAGACTAATTCTGACACGTATGGTTCCGTATATTCGAAGAAAAAAATATATATATAAAAAAAAGCAGCAACATAAGATGTTGAACAATCTTTGTTGGTTAAGCTGGGGAAGAGGGAGGGAGAGTGGAAATGTTTCCTTCAACCCCCCCCCCCCCCCCTCCCACACCCCCACGGCACTGCTCAAACGAGACCCCACCGACACCTTTTTCTTCAGCTGCGATTCAACTCAATTATCTGAATGGCTGAGTCGCCTGTACCCTTTTCATAATGGCTTGTTGTGTTTAGGAATTCTCGGCATGCTGACAATTTACAATGGAGGGGGCCACATTGAACCACCCCTGCCTCACCTGTCTCCCTCAGCACCAAGCCAAATTAAACACTAAAGGTGACTCTTTTGTTTACCCCCCCCCCCCCACTCTTTCTCTCCCTCTCCGTTCCCCCTCCTCTCATGCTCCGTCTATTCTCCATGCCAAACCTCATGCCAGGCTTCTATTCTCTAAAGGCCTTTTAGTTTGTTTTGGAACTGCTATGTAGTAGGTCTGGTATTCTTTTTATAGAATGATGTGTGCATATGGTAGTTATGTAAGGATATTTTATCTGGTAATCCTGCTTTAGTCACATATGCTCAAATTGGTGGCTTGAGCTGTCTGAACTGGACAATCGCCTGTTTCGCCTGAACTGGACAATCGCCTGTTTCCTTTCCCATTTTATGTTTTTCATTTGTGATAGTTCTTTTGGGAATTAAAAGAGCAGTCGTGTTATTTGTCTGGTGTTCTCATATTCCGGTAATGCCAACTGATTGTGTTGTTGTGGGAACGTTGTTCACATTCATTGAAATTCTAATCTCTTGACTTAGAAAAATTGGAATGTTCATTGAATCAAAGTAGACCATGTATCACGGGATCAAGACTTATTTTCCTCCATTCTGTTAAATGGCTTCTATGCATTTTGCCTCCAACTTCATGTTTTTTTAATAACACATGGGTTGTTTAGGATTTAAAGCTCACGGCAGAGTTTTTCCTTTCCTTTCTATCTCAGGCTTCCAGGACACTGGAGCTATGGGGATGTGTAAGGAGCACTGAAAGGGGACTGCATGGTGATAAAAACTATTTCTCTGTTCTGACTAAATCCGTGGTCCTCTTCCACTTAATCACCTTCTCCCCGTGGTGTGTTCCAGTCAGCTCCCTCTGAACATGCCTCATCCACCAGCATGTTATTGCAGCCTCCTCCCCACCAGACACCGCTCCCCATGCGTTTTGAATCCATCAACCCACCCCTCGTCTCCTCTGTTCCCCAACGGTGACACCATCGGAGCAGGGAAGTGTAATGACCTAAATTGATGTACTTCAGGGTGAGACGACACCATTTAAGTGAGGGATGCAGCTGCCATGAAGCCAATCGCTCCCTAGTGCATTGGTCCTGCTCGCTTCTCCAGTCCCCACGCCTTGTCGTCTTAACCTCCAAGCTCTGGGCAGTGGTGTAACTTTGTATCACTGTGTGACGCGATTAGTGAGGCCACACTGAAGAGTCAGACTCTAATCGCCGGGGGGTATTCAACCCCACAGATAATAAAATGTACGGAATGCCCTCTTCCATTCTCTCCCTGCATATGCTGTGGATTGCAAAGGGAGCTGACATTTTTATTTTAGAAGAATTTAGTCAACATACGTAGTTGGAAATGCCTAGGGCTTTATCTTATCATGGTGGACACAGAAACTATGGAGAGGAAATGGATGTTTAGTAGTATTCAATATAATGGCACAGTGCTCTCTTCTAGGTCCTATCAGGTGTTAAGGGGAATTCTTAGGGATCAAATCCCATTAACGGGATCGATATGACAACATCCGGTGAAATGGCAGAGCGCCAAATTAAATTATTAGAAATATTTAACTTTCATACAATCAGAAGTGCAATACACCAAAGCTGTATTTGTTGTTAATCCAGCCGCCATGTCAGATTTCAAAAAGGCTTTACGGTGAAATCAAACCCATGCTATATTATGAGGACAGCACCCCATCAAAAAAAACAGACAATCATATTTCATCCCGCCAGGCGCGACACAAAACTCAGAAATAATTATATAATTCATGCCTTACCTTTGACGAGCTTCTTCCGTTGGCACTCCAATATGTCCCATAAACATCACAAATGGTCCTTTTGTTCAATTAATTCCGTTGTTATATATCCAAAATTTATTTGGCGCATTTGATCCAGAAAAACACCTGTTCGAACTCAACTTAGATATTTTGTAGTCATGTTAACTAATCTTTGTCCAATCATTTCAAACAACTTTCCTAATACAACTTTAGGTATAACTTTAGGGGATAAAATGCGTTCAATAGCAGATAAAAACGAAGTGGAGCGAGCTTTCAGGTCGCGCACCCCTAACAAACAGTACACTACACTCGACCCTCACTCTGAACAGCCCTACTTCTTCATTATTACACAAAGGAAAACATCAACCAATTTCTAAAGACTGTTGACATCCAGTGAAAGCGATAGGAATTGCAAGCAAGTGCATTTAGAAATCTAGATCCCCCATAGAAACTCATTGAAAAGAGTGACCTTTTTTCAATGAGTTGGTTTGTCCTCAGGGTTTCGCCTGCCAAATAATTTCTGTTGTACTCAGACATCATTCAAACAGTTTTAGGAACTTCAGAGTGTTTTCTATCCAAATCTACTAATAATATCCTAGCTTCTGGGCCTGAGTAGTAGGCAGTTTACTTTGGGCACGCTTTTCATCCGGGTGTGAAAATACCTCCCCCTAGCCTAGAGAGGATAAGGGGAAATACACTAGTGTCTACAAATGGCTCTCTAAAATCAAATCAAACTTTATTTGTCACGTGTGTCGAATACAACAAGTCTAGAGGGGATACTGAGTCAATGTGCAGAGGTACATGCTTTGTGCCCACTGACAAAGCAAGGCTTACACATTCTGAATGACTGATTAAACAATTATTGTATTCTTCAGGGTCAAAATATAAATATTGAGTTTAATCTGATCTAAGTTTAAGCCAATCTCAGATGAAGATGAGGGCTATTGTTTGGTGTGTTTGCTCAGGGTAAGAGGAATTCCACTGGATGTCATAAGGTGAATGCACCAATTTGTAAGTCGCTCTGGATAAGAGCGTCTGCTAAATGACTTAAATGTAAATGTAAATTCTAGAGTGGAAGTGAAAAGGTGGGGCAGTCTCCCTGCGTTGTGATTGGAGAAGCCAAGAGTGAGTGTCATTGATCTGGATGTTGGAGATGCGTGCTGCAGCCCGAGGTCATCCCTAGTGTTTCAGAACTGAATGGCTGATTCTAGAAAACGTGCAATCCTAAATCTCACCGCGCTCTCTTTCTGGGAAAGGGCCGGCATGTAATCAACACGTTTCAGATGCCGCTGTGCACCTTCAATCGACTTTTGAATGCAGCCCTATTTTTCCTCCTCTGTTCTCATTTACTGTGCTCCGTTAAAGTGAGAGCGTAGTTATTTTATCCTCAGTTTGGTACAGAGAAGTCTACACTTGGAGCAGTTTTACTGAGCGAAACGTCAAGGTCCGTAGAGTACAGATTATAGGCCTCATGGATCATTTTTAAGGAACCCCATGAGGCTTTGCCAGAGAGGGTTGGATGTGAAAACAGAGTTATGGGAGAGACATCCCCCTCACCACAGCCTTAAGAATGTATGTTATCTGGTATTTAATAAAGTACTGGTATGCCGTCTCCATAGGCAACCATGCTAATGGATATCATGAGGAGCAGCCCATGCCTGTGGTTCCAGCTCCATTTCTATATCAATCAATCAGTCAAATGTACAGTGGCAAGAGAAAGTATGTGAACCCTTTGTAATTACCTGGATTTCTGCATAAATTTGACATAACATTTGATCTGATCTTCATCTAAGTCACAACAATAGACAAAGTGTGCTTAAACGAATAACACAAAAATGATTGTATTTTTCTTGTCTATATTGAATACATCATGTAAATATTCACAGTGTAGGTTGAACAAAGTATGTAAACCTCTAGGCTAATGACTAGAGTCAACTAACCGGGAGTCGAATCAATGAGACGAGATTGGAGATTTTGGTTACAGCTGCCTTGCCCCATAAACATTCACAAAATTTGAGTTTGCTATTCACAAGAAGCATTGCCTGATGTGAACCATGCTTTGAACAAAACATCTCAGAAGACTCAAATTAAGAATTGTTGCATTGCATAAAGCTAGAAAGGATTACAAAAGTATCTCTAGAAGTCAGTCCATGGTAAGACAAATTGTCTAAAAATTGAGAAATTTCAGCACTGTTGCTAGTCTCCCTAGGGGCTGTTGTCCTGCAAAGCTGACTGCAAGAGCACAGCGCAGAATGCTCAATGAGGTTAAGAAGAATCCTAGAGTGTCAGCTAAAGATGTACAGAAATCTCTGGAACATTCTAACATCTCTATTGACGAGTCGACGATAAAATAAAAACACTAAACAAGAATGGTGTTCTTGGGAGGACACCACAGAAGAAGCCACTGCTGTCCAAAAAAAAACATTGCTGCACGTCTGAAGTTTGAAAGAGCACCTGGATGTTCCACAGCTCTACTGGCAAAATATTCTGTGGAGAGATGAAACCTACAGTCTAGTTGTTTGGATGGAACACACAACACTAGGCGTGCTGTGCCTTTCTTGTTCTCCACACAAGCATCAAAACCTCATCCCAGCTGTAAACTATGGTGGAGGGTGCATCATGGTTTGGGGCTGCCTCTGGGCCTGGGCAGCTTGCTATCACTGATGAAGAACACTTCCTCCCAGCTGCCCACTGCACTGAGGATAGGAAACACTGTCACCACTATAATTGAGAATTTCAATAAGCATTTTTCTACGGCTGGCCATGCTTTCCACCTGGCTACTCTTACCCCGGTCAACAGCACTTCACTCCCCACAGCAACTCGCCCAAGCCTTCCCCAGTTCTCCTTCTCCCAAATCCAGTCAGCTGATGTTCTGAAAGAGCTGCAAAATCTGGACCCCAACAAATCAGCCAGGCTAGACAATCTGGACCCTTTCTAAAATGATCTGCCAAAATTGTTGCAACCCCTATTACTAGCCTGTTCAACCTCTCTTTCGTGTCGTCTGACATTTCCCAAGATTGGAAAGCAGCTGCGGCCATCCCCATCTTCAAACTCTTGACCCAAACTGCTACAGACTTATGTCTATCCAACTTTCTTTTCTAAGGTCTTCGAAAGCCAAGTTAAAAAACAGATTACTGACCATTTCGAATCCCACCGTACCTTCTCTGCTATGCAATCTGGTTTCAGAGCTGGTCATGGGTGCACCTCAGGTCCTAAACGATATCGAACCGCCATCCATAAGAAACAACACTGTGCAGCCGATAGCCTTGGTTTCTGAAATGATTGCCTCGCCTGGTTCACCAACTACTTCTCTGATAGAGTTCAGTGTGTCAAATCGGAGGGCCTGTTGTCCGGGCATCTGGCAGTCTCTATGGGGGTGCCACAGGGTTCAATTGTTGGACAGACTCTCTTCTCTGTATACATCAATGATGTCGCTCTTGCTGCTGGTGAGTCTCTGATCCACCTCTACGCAGACGACACCATTCTGTATACTTCTGGCCTTTCGTTGGACACTGTGTTAACAACCCTCCAGACGAGCTTCAATGCCAAAGCTCTCCTTCCTTGGCCTCCAATTGCTCTTAAATACAAGTAAAACTAAATGCAGGTTATTCAACCGATCGCTGCCTGCACCTGCCCGCCCGTCAACATCACTACTCTGGACGGTTCTGACTTAGAATCTGTGGACAACTTCAAATACCTAGGTGTCTGGTTAGACTGTAAACTCTCCCTACAGACTCGCATCAAACATCTCCAATCCAAAGTTTAATCTAAAATTGGCTTCCTATTTCGCAACAAAGCACCCTTCACTCATGCTGTCAAACACCCTTGTAAGACTGACCTTCCTATCAATCCTCGACTTCGGCGATGTAATTTACAAATACCCTACTCAATAAATTGGATGCAGTTTATCACAGTGACATCCGTTTTGTCACCAAAGCCCCACCACTGCAACCTGTTCACTCTCGTTGGCTGGCCCTCGCTTCATACTCATCGCCAAACCCACTGGCTCCAGGTAATCTACAAGACCCTGCTAGGTAAAGACCCCCCTTATCTCAGCTCGCTGGTCACCATAGCAGCACCCACCTGTAGCACGCGCTCCAGCAGGTATATATCTCTGGTCACCCCCAAAACCAATTCTTCCTTTGGCCGCCTCTCCTTCCAGTTCTCTGCTGCCAATGACTGGAACAAACTACAAAAATCTCTGAAACTGGAAACACTTATCTCCATCACTAGCTTTAAGCACCAGCTGTCAGAGCAGCTCACAGATTACTGCACCTGAACATAGCCCAGCTATAATCTAGCCCAAACAACTACCTCTCCCCCTACTGTATTTATTTATTTATTTTGCTCCTTTGCACCCCATTATTTCTATCTCTACTTTGCACACTCTTCCACTGCAAATCTACCATTCCAGTGTTTTACTTACTATATTGTATTTACTTTGCCACCGTGGCCTTTTTTTTGCCTTTACCTTCCTTATCTCACCTCATTTGCTCACATTGTATATAGACTTATTTTTCTACTGTATTATTGACTGTTTGTTTTACTCCATGTGTAACTCTGTGTTGTTGTATATGTCAAACTGCTTTGCTTTATCTTGGCCAGGTCACAATTGTAAATGAGAACTTGTTCTCAACTTGCTTGCCTGGTGAAATAAAAAATAAATGAATAAAAATGAATTCCCAAGTTTATCAAGACATTTTGCTGGAGAATGTTAGGCTGTCTATCCAGACATCCCAAGAATATTGCTGAACTGAAACAGTTTAATAAAGAGGAATGGTCCAGAATTCCTCCTGACCTTTGTGCAGGTCTGATCCGCAACTACAGAAAACGTTTGGTTGAGGTTATTGCTGCCAAAGGTGGGTCAACCTGTTATTAAATCCAAGGGTTCACATACTTTTCCCATACTGCACTGTGAATGTTTACACGGTGTGTTCAATAAAGACATGAAAACATATAATTGTTTGTGTTATTCGTTTTAGCAGACTGTTTGTCTATTGTTGTGAGCATATTTATGCCAAAATCCAGTTAATTCTAAAGGATTCACATGCGTTTTCTTCCCACTTTATTTATATAGCCCTTTTAACATCAGCAGATGTCACAAAGTGCTTATACAGAAACCCAGTCTAAAACCCCACAGAGAGCAAGCAATGCAGATGTAGAAGCACAGTGGTTAGGAAAAACTCCCTGGAAAGGCAGGAACCTAGGAAGAAACCTAGAGAGGAACCAGGCTATGAAGGGTGGCCAGTCCTCTTCCGGTTGTGTCGGGTGGAGATTGAGTACATGGCCATTAAGTCTAGATTGTTCTTCAAGACGTTCATATTTGCCAGCAGAGTCAAATAATAATCACAGGGGTTATAGAGGGTGCAACAGGTCAGCACCTTTCTAGGGCAGGCGTTCCGCTAACGGAACTCATCAACATTCTGCTGAAAAGGCAGCTAGCAAATATACATATAGTTTTTTTATAATATGTAGCTTTCACACATTAACAAGTCCAATACAGCAAATGAAAGATAAACATCTTGTTAATCTGCCCATCGTGTCCGATTTCAAATGTGCTTTACAGGGAAAGCACAACATATGATTATGTTAGGTCCTAGCCAAGTTTTTAAAAAACACATACATTTTTCCAGCCAAAGATAGGAGTCACAAAAAGCAGAAATATAGATAAAAATGAATCACTAACCTTTGATCTTCATCAGATGACACTCATAGGACATCATGTTACACAATACAATAATGTTTTGTTTGATAACGTGCATATTTATATCCCAAAATCTCAGTTTACGTTGGCGCGTTACGTGCAGTAATGTTTTGATTCCAAAACATCCGGTGATTTTGCAGAAATACTCATAATAAACATTGATAAAAGATACAAGTGTTATTCACAGAATTAGACTTAAGACTTCTCCTTAACCTGTTACTCCTACCCCCTACTTTTTCGAACATTCTGTTAAAAATCACGCAACATTTCAGCGCCCTGCTGCTCATGCCAGGAATATAGTATATGCATATGATTAGTATGTGTGGATAGAAAACACTCAGACGTTTATAAAACTGGTTAAATCACGGCTGTGACTATAACAGAACGTGCGTTTCATCGAAAAGCGCAGGAAAATCTGATCACTGAAAATGGAAATATATATCCATCCGCCACTTCAACCCATTGATAAAGGCGAACCACAATAAATGGGGCTGAGGTTGCAATACCTACAGCTTCCACACGATGTCAACAGTCTTGTCATTTGCCTAGGCTTTGTTTCTTGGTCAAACAAAGAAGAGACCAGCCATTTGTTCAAGTCTCCGACCGGATATTTTGGTTGAGATTTACCCGGACATTATTTCCAGACGGACAGCTAAAGAATATACTTCGCCTCGTGATCAATTTGATCGCTTATTAACGTTTACTAATACCTAAAGTTGCATTACAAAATTATTTCGAAGTGTTTTGTGAAAGTTTATCGTCAACTTTTTTTAATTAAAAAAAATGCTGTTACGTTATAAGACGCTATTTTTTCCGTTTATCACACAGTCTTCATAGATCGATATCTAGGCTATATATTACATTTACATTTAAGTCATTTAGCAGACGCTCTTATCCAGAGCGACCCGATTTAATCGAAAAAAAGACCCAATCGTGATTATGGGACATCTAGGAGTGCCAACAAAGATGGTCAAAGGTAATGAATGTTTTATATTTTATTTGTGCGGTTTGTGTAGCGACGACTATGCTAATTATTTTGTTTACGTCCCCTGCGGGTCTTTTGGGGTGTTACATGCTGTCAGATAATAGCTTCTCATGCTTTCGCCGAAAAGCATTTTTAAGATCTGACTTGTTGCCTGGATTCACAACGAGTGTAGCTTTAATTCAATACCCTGCATGTGTATTTTAATGAACGTTTGAGTTTTAACTAGTACTATTAGCATTTAGAGTAGCGCATTTGCATTTCCAGATGTCTAGATGGGACGCCTGCGTGTCAGGTAGGAGAAAGAGGTTAATGCAACTGCTGTGTCAGTTTTAAAAAACTTTACGGAAAAAGCATAATCTGAGAACGGCGCTCAACCCAACACAGCCAGAGGAATATCCGCCATTTTGGAGTCAACAGAAGTTAGAAATAACACCATAAATATTCACTGATGATCTTCATCAGAAGGCACTCCCAGGAATCCCAGTTCGACAATAAATGACTGATTTGTTCCATAAAGTCCATTTATGTCCAAATAGCCACTTGTTGTTAGCGTGTTCAGCCCAGTTCATCCATCTTCATGAGGCGTGAGCACATCATCCAGACAAACTATAAAAGTTCCGTTACAGTCCTTTAGAAACATGTCAAACAATGTATGGATTCTTTAGGATGTTTTTAACAAAACATCAAGGTTCCAACCAGAGAATTCCTATGTCTGAAGAAAACACTGAAACAAGAGCTAACTCTGTCGGGAGCGTGCGTCACGAGCCTGAGACACTCTGCCAGACCATTGACTCAAACAGGTCTCATGAGCCCCTACTTTATAGTAGAATCCTCATTCAAGTTTCTAAAGACATCTAGTGGAAGCCGTAGGAAGTGCAACTTGACTCCATAGACACTGCATTCGGTAGGCCAAGCTTTGAAAAACTACAAACCTCAGATGTCCCACTTCTTGGTTGGATTTTTCTCAGGTTGGATTTTTCTCAGGTTTTCGCCTGCCGTATTAGTTCTGTTACACTCACAGACATCATTCAAACAGTTTTAGAAACGTCAGTGTTTTCTATCCAATACTAATAATAATATGCATATATTAGCATCTGGGACAGAGTAGGAGGCAGTTCACTCTGGGCACGCTATTCATCCGGAAGTGAAAATGCTGCCCCCTATCCCAAAAGAGTTAAGAGTAAATTACAGTTGGCTTTTCATAGCTGAGCCTTGAGGTTGAGACGGCAGGTGCAGTATAAGGTAGACTGTGTACACCACCTAAAGCAGTAAGGACAGGAAAGCAGGTAGGTATGCCAATGCTCGGTCTACCATCTGTTAGCTGGTGATGATTGAATTGCTTCTTAAGTCTGTGTTTGTTTAACCGCTGCCAAAGATGGGACAATTCTAAGAACTCAACTATGCTTAATTCCTCTGATGTGCTTGTCAGCTCAGATTGGTTTTTCCACTGCTATTTCACTTTTTGGGGGGGGCTCGGTGTCTGAGTGTGTGATGGTATGCACCGTAGACTGAGGTTTATAGGAGGCCGAGCTGCCATGTATTTATTAGCTCCATACAACGGTAGGATAATAGTTGTCTGTAGTCCCCCAGATGTGCTATTTTGTAAACGTACAGTATATCCACATCAATGACGGTGTAACAAAAAGGTTTCTCCTGGAAAAGATCAATGGCTGTGAGAGCTCCTGCCGTTTTTAATTGGTAGGGCTCGAGTCGTGAAGAATCTCTGGGAAGTCCAAGCCTATTGGTTTCCTTTACCATCCACTAGAGTAAACTCTGCCTTCACCCACGCTTGGACCATGACAGGCTGATGTATCACTCTCGGCTTTCTTTAGCATTTCCCCCTCTCTCCTAAACCTTTCTCACCACCTCACCCTGGACCTAGTATACTATACCCTTCTATACGTCCCCCTCACACACACTCATCTTTCCATTCACTGCCTGTTTGTTTTCTGCAGCTAGATATAGAAGCTGACATTAGTGCTGTGGATGTCCCCCTCTTTTCATTTTAAGATGGAATGATTAGTAATCTCCTGCCCCGGGTTAAGGAATGCACACATTCTTCCAGAATTAATTGAGTGTCCTCTTGGAACATAAAAAAAAGAGTTTTTCCCGGTTGTCGTTTTTCATAGTAGTTGTAACAAGGTTACCATTAGAAGGTGCTGTCTGTTCCTCCACCTCTCCCAAATTAAGATTAATGAGGAAGTGTGTGTGTGTGTCTCTACGGGTGCCAGCAGGGACCAAAATATATTTAGTAAATTGTCTCTCCGCTGAACGTTAGAGGGGATGAACAGTAGGATGCACATGTTCTCCATCATTTTCACCTTGTAGTCTTACAGCGGCCACACATTCAAGCTAGTATGGATTCATTTATGATCCAGTGAGGAAAACGCTCAAGGATTTAATGGGTGTAATTGGACTGAGGAAAACTGAGGATGGATCAACAACATTGTAGTTACTCCAGAAAACTAACCTAAATGACAGAGTGAAATGAAGGAAGCCTGTACAGATTTTTTTCCCAAAACAAAAAATGTGGCTAAGGAATTTACTTTTTGTCCTGAATACAAAGTGTTATGTTTGAGGCAAATACAACACATTACTGAGTACCACTCTTCATATTTTTAAGCATGGTGCTGGCTGCATCATGTTATGGATATGCTTGTCATTGGCAAGGACGAGGAAGCTTTTTTGGATTTAAAAAAAAAAACGGAGTATTGCTAAGCCCAGGCAAAATCCTAGAGGAGAACCTGGTTGTCTGCTTTCCAACAGACAAATAAACCTTTCAGGCAGGACAATAACCTAAAAATGCAAGGCCAAATATACACAAGTTGCTTACCAAGTCCACACTGAACGCTCCGGAGTGACCAAATTACAGTTTTGACTTAAATCACTTTGAAAATCTATGGAGAGATTTTAAAATGGCTGTCTAACAACAGACTTGACAGAGCTTTAAAATAAAGAAAGAAAGAAACAAAGTGCATATTGTACAATCCAGTTGTGCAAAGCTCTTAAAATATGTACACCTGTAATCACTGCCAAAGGTTCTTCAAAAAAGTATTGACTTGGGTGTGAACAATTATGTAAATTAGATATCTGTATATATTAATTTTTTTAAATGTAAGTTTCCCATTTTTTTGCACTTTGTCATTCTGGGGTATTGTGTTTAGATGGGTGTGAAAAAAATGCTATCTAGTCCAGTTAAATGGTGTGAATACTTTCTGAAGGCACTGTAAGACATGCCTCATAATATTCAATTCAGGTTTCAAACAGTTATGTATGTTTTCAAAATGCATATTGCTTCCATCTCACATTGTAAAGTGGTGAGTGTGAGCCACGCTTCAATTACCGGTTGAGATATAAAAATAGTTGCCATTTTTTAAATCGTGCACCAAAACTGTTTTTAACACAGGATTGTGTTTAGAATTGCTGCACAGTGAATGGGCTTATGAAAGCACGTTATACTCAAAAAGCAACCAGCTGACGAGCTGCAGGAGAAATCCTACTCAAAATCGGCGCTGTATGCTGTACGCGTGTGATGGTGGTTTTGGATATATAAGATACATAATGACTGATGAAAATACACACAGGCCAATTTAATTCCAGTAAATTATGCAAATTAACCTATAGACTGATAAGCATGGCAGTAAAATGTATATACATCAGCTGGTATTTCAATCAATGAATAAAAAACATTATTTTTACAATGGGATTTTATTTCTCCCTATCATTTTGGCCGGCAACACTTTATAGTCTTCTTTTTTGGGGGGGCCAAAAGTTGTTTAGCTGGCTAATGGAAACCCTGTAACTGAGGTAGTGGGTCCTTTTCAGGAAGTAAAATGATTAACTGAGTTTCTGGGCTAATAAACAGGGGGAGGTTTTGAGTTTCTTAACAGGGTTTTGGGTAGACATCCTATAATGTCTCACACGACAAACAGATCTGCACGCCCGCCCGTGCAATCCAGTTAGTCTCAATTATGTGAGCCCTAATCTATTTACTGGCCATGGAACAGATAGCTCCCCTTGGCTTATTTAAACATTTTTTTTAAAACACACAAAAACGGCAAAGGAAAGATAGCACGTGTGGGCTATTTGTGCAGCTGGTTCCAATCAATAGAGCTGGATGTAAAGTTGTGGTGGGATCAGGGTACGTTTTCTTTTGTCTGTATGTGTGTATGTATATATCTTCCTCTGGGGGGCACTACTTGGCATCACTGAGCTGGTGTTGGTTGGCTTGTCTCAGCCAGATGGAAGCTGGGTAATGAGTTGTTGTGCATTATACACCAGACAGGTCAAGGTCACAACAATGTCTAGGATGTCAATACAATACCAGGGATGATTAATTAACCATGTAAAGACCTTGGTCTCATACTGAGCTATGCAGAAGTGTCACTACGTACAGGATAGTGCAGTCGTGGCCAAAGGTTTTGAGAATGACACAAGTATTCATTTCCACAAAGTTTTCTGCTTCAGTGTCTTTAGATATTTTTGTCAGATGTTACTATGGAATACTGAAGTACAATTACAATCATTTCTTAAGTGTCAAAGGCTTTAATTGACATTTACATGAAGTTGATGCAAATAGTCAATATTTGCAGTGTTGACCCTTCTTTTTCAAGACCTCTGCAATCCGCCATGACATTCTGTCAATTAACTTCTGGGCCACATCCTGACTGATGGCAGCCCATTCTTGAATAATCAATGCTTGGAGTTTGTCAGAATTATTATTATTTTTTGTCCACCCACCTTAAGAATTGACCACATGTTCTCAATGGGATTAAGGTCTGAGAAGTTTCCTGGCCATGGACCCAAAATATCAATGTTTTATTCCCCGAGCCACTTAGTTATCACTTTTGCCTTATGGCAAGGTGCTCCATCATGCTGGAAAAGGCATTGTTCGTCACCAAACTGTTCTTGGATGGTTGGGAGAAGTTGCTCTCGGAGGATGTGTTGGTACCATTTCTTTATTCATGGCTGTGTTCTTAGGCAAAATTGTCAGTGAGCCCACTCCCTTGGCTGAGAAGCAACCCCACACATGAATGGTCTCAGGATGCTTTACTGTTGGCATGACACAGGACTCATGGTAGCGCTCACCTTGTCTTCTCCTGACAAGCTTTTTTCCAGATGCCCCAAACAATCGGAAAGGGGATTCATCAGAGAAAATGATTTTATCCCCGTCCTCAGCAGTCCAAACCCTGATGCACTCACACCTGCCTGCTGCCATTCATGAGCAAGATCTGTACTGGTGGTGCCTCGATCCCGCAGCTGAATCAACTTTAGGAGACGGTCCTGGCACTTGCTGGACTTTCTTGGGCACCCTGAAGCTTTCTTCACAACAATTGAACCGCTCTCCTTGAAGTTCTTGATGATCCGATAAATGGTTGATTTGGGTGCAATTTTACTGGCAGCAATATCCTTGCCTGTGAAGCCCTTTTTGTGCAAAGCAATGATGACAGAGGAAGAACAAGGATTCCAAGCACCACCCTCCTTTTGAAGCTTCCAGTCTGTTATTTGAACTCAATCAGCATGACAGAGTGATCTCCAGCCTTGTCCTCATCAACTCTCACACCTGTGTTAACAAGAGAATCACTAACATGTCAGCTGGTCTTTTTGTGGCAGGGCTGAAATGCAGTGGAAATGTTTTTTGGGGATTCAGTACATTTGCAGGGCAAAGAGGGACTTTGCAATTCATCTGATCCCTTTTCATAACATTCTGGAGTATATGCAAATTGCCATCATACAAACTGAGGCAGTAGACTTTGAAAATGTATATTTGTGTCATTCTCAACTTTTGCCCACGACTGTACAGTCATTTCGTTAACAATGGCAGGTAGGCTCTGTTCCCTGCCAACCACTCTGAAAATATGATTTTAGGTGCAACTTGCCACAATTCCGACGCCAGTAGCCTACATCTCACTCAAGTTCAGACGCCACCATAGCAAAAAAGCTGCAGTGTCCTGTAAAAAAAGGTGACATGTTTTTTCCCAGCCTGCCACTATCTCTGGGTACTGTCTGTCAGCCGTTAAAGCAGCTATACATATCCAGGCCATGATGCCATGTTGTGCATCCATAATTATAGGAAAGATTCACCTGAATGTTATACAGTGCATTCGGAAAGTATTCAGCCACTTTTTCCACATTTTGTTACGTTAGCCTTATTCTAAAATGGGTATAAAAAGTATCCCCTAATCAATCTATACACACAATCCCATAATGACAAAGCGAATAAAGTTTTCAATTTCTTTGCAAATGTATTAAAAATAAAAACGTATTTACAGAAGTATTCAGACTCTTTGCTATGAGACTCGAACTTGAGCTCAGGTGCATCCTGTTTCCATTGATCATCCTTGTGATGTTTCTACAAGTTGATTGGAATCCCCTTGTGGTAAATTCAATTGATTGGAACTGATTTTGTAAAGGCACACACCTGTCTATATAAGGTCCTACAATTGACAGTGCATGTCAGAGCAAAAACCAGGCCATGAGGTCGAAGGGACTGTCCATAGACTTCTGAGATTGTGGTGAGGCACAGATCTGGGGAAGGGTTCCAAAACATTTCTGCAGCATTGAAGGTCCCCAAGGGCACAGTGGCCACAATCATTCTAAAATGGAAGAAGTTTGTAACCACCAAGACTTCCTAGAGCTGGCCACCCGGCCAAACTGAGCAATCGGGGGAGAAGGGCCTTGGTCAGGGAGGTGACCAAGAACCCGATGATGATAGAGTGGCCAGACTGAAGCCACCCCTCGGTAAAAGGCACGTGACAGCCTGCTTGGAGTTTGCTTAAAAGCACGTAAAGGACTCTGACCATGAGAAACAAGATTCAATGGTCTGATGAAACCAAGATTGAACTCTTTGGCCTGAATGCCAAGCATCACGTCTGTAGGAAACAGCACCATCCCCATGGTGAAGCGTGGTGGCAGCATCATGCTGTGTGATGTTTTTCAGCGGCAGAGACTGGGAGACTAGTCAGGATCAAGGGAAAGATGAACTGAGCAAAGAACAGAGATCCTTGATAAAAGCCTTCTCCAGAGCGCTCAGGACATCAGACTGGGGCCAAGGTCCACCTTCCAACAGGACAACGACCCTAAACACACAGCCAAGACAAGAGGAGGAGGAGTCGCCTCGGGACAAGTCTCTGAATGTCCTTGAGGGGCCCAGCCAGTGGCCGAACTTGAACCCCATCAAAAAATCTCTGGAGTGACCTGGTATTAGTTGTGAAAAAACATATATTTTTAATGATCAATTTTAGAATAAGGCCGTAATCTAACAATGTGGAAAAATTGAAGGGGTCTGAATATTTTCCAAATGCACTGTATTGGTGCCGTTCTATTGATTTTCCTGGGGTCATTTTTCCTGGGGTCATTTAATGTGTATCTGAGCTATTGCCGTTCAAGCAGGCAGAAATTTGGCCAGTATGACAAAGCGATAAATCTGCCCTCGCTACACTAGAAGTTAATAGGAATATGACTTTTAGATCACAACAATGTCTATCATTCATGTCAGATATATTCAGTACTGGCCGATGTCATGACTCGTCGTCTCGCGAGCCATTACTCAAATTTTTTGCGATATTCCTACCAAGATATTTTCAAATTTAGCAGAGGGTCCATCACATTTCTCCTATTTGTCTGCTTTGTCAATCCAGTTGCATGGCATGGTGACATTGCACTGCAGTTGTGCTTGTCAGACTCCACTGTGCGAGGCACGTCGATCTGCAGGTTGAACATGGTGAGATTGTATACTCTTAAATTGACAGGGCAATTTGTTTAGGCCATTTTATAGCAAACTAGCTACTTCACATGTTGATATTGACTGGTATTATTGTGTGTAGCTATTTTCGCTAGCTTGACAGCTAGCCAGCCCATAGAGAGCAGTGCATTGTGGGTTTTGTAGTCGGCTTGAGCTGTAACAGATTTCCACAATGATTTTAACATGTTGCTACTACCATACAACAAAATAAAAAATTTGTTTAGAAAAAACATTAGCCCATTTTAGTGTCATTTAACACTAAATTGTAGGAATTAGTGGTTTTGGGTTGATTTTTCCTTGAAGAGTAGAGGGACGATGCTGCTCCAAGCATCTGGGTTTGGGGCGGAATTGCTGCCCTGTTCATGCTCACTAGTAATTACACACCGCTTCCAATTATCCACAGTAATGTGACATCCAAGGGTACTTCCACAGGAATCACAGAACGGTGTAATACAGATCGCCCCCCCAGATTCTGACAAAGGTTAGTGAAATATACATGCTGCCTTTTTGGAAACAGGAGTGAGCAATGTAGATTGGTTTCTCTGTCTGAGACATATAAACAAGTTGTGTTCCAATCCTTTTCTCTCGCCCCTGGATTTATGGTAATAGCTCTGGCGTTGTGTTCCCCAGAATTAATTTAGCCAGTTAAAGTGGACACAGGATAGCAAAATTGCAGTTCCCTAAGTAATTTCCTCTGTCTCTGCTCCGTGTGACGGAGAGTGAGGGGGATGGAGAGGAGGGTCAGCATGTTTTATCTGTGGATGAGGGAAGTGGCATTGTCTGGCTAGAAAAGAACTGGGCAAAATACGGCCCACAAAGGGATTTAGGCTAGAAGAACAAATCGTCCCCCCCAAAAAACAGCGAGGGCCCTCCTGTTGAATTTAGAAATCCCAATGTTGCCCTCGAGCCAAAAATGATTGCCCGCACTGAACGAGAGCCACTGTGACTTTAAATCAGCAAAACAAGCTAAACGTTAACCATGTAAGTTAATTCTTAACTCAAATGCTTGATACCCTCAGGCTGACACGCTCTATGGATTCCCTGGGGAAGGTATCACAATTTACTATGATCTCATTAGAGAACTAAAATCACAATCTTATCGTCACAAAAACATTCTCTTTATTCTGGATATTTTCTAACGTACAGTATGTAAAGTTGATTTACACATTATGAAAACTCTTCAAGTTACAATGTTTTCGTTATGTCTTCGTGCAACTTTTAATGACTTCACAAAATAGACATACATTTTCCATATTCCATCTCTCATCAGACCCAATAATTCAGATGTTGAACCATATTGTGTCCGTGTCCATGGTTTGATGTTGTAGTTTTGGGCAGTAAACTCTTCATAAGACACAAAGGCATTCCGATCATCCAAACTAGGCCCCAAAAGGAATCGTCTGCTGTCTATGGTTTACGATTGACGTGAGGTGTCATAAAGCCCACACATCCATCCATCTGCGGGAGAGGGAGAGCTCTGTACAGCTGATCTACTGTAACCTGATCTTTTGGATCCTCACAGCAGTCATGACACATAAATCACAATATTGATATATATATATATATTTTAGGACACCTACCCATTCAAGGGTTTTTCTTTATTTTGACTATTTTCTACATTGTAGAATAATAGTGAAGACATCAACACTATGAAATAACACATATGGAATCATGTAGTAACAACAAAGTGTTTTATATTTGAGATTCTTCAAATAGCTACCCTTTGCCTTGATGACAGCTATTTTCGCTCTTGGCATTCTCTCAACCAGCTTCGTGAGGTAGTCACCTGGAATGCATTTCAATTAACAGGTGTGCCTTCTTAAAAGTTCATTTGTGGAATTTCTTTCCTTCTTAATGCTTTTGAGCCAAACCGTTGTCACAACACAAGGTATTGTTCTTGCCATATCAAATAAGAAAAGAGAAACGACAGTCCGTTACTTTAAGACATGAAGGTCAGTCAATATGGAAAATGTCAATATATATAAGTTCATTAGTTACCAGCCTCAAATTGCAGCCCAAATAAACGCTTCAAGTAACAGACAAATCTCAACATCAACTGTTCAGAGGAGACTGTGTGAATCAGGCACTTCATGGTTGAATTGCTGCAAAGAAGCCACTACTAAAGGACACCAATAAGAAGAAGAGACTTTCTTGGGCTAAGGAAGACGAGCAAAGGACATTAGACCAGTGGATATTTGGTCTGGAGTCCAAATTTAAGATTTTTGGTTCCAACCGCCGTGTCTTTGTGAGATGCGGTGTGGGTGAACGTATGATCTCCGCATGTGTATTTCCCACCGTAAAGCATGGAGGAGGAGGTGTTATGGTGTAATGGTGCTTTGCCGGTGACACTGTCAGTGATTTTATTTAGAACTCAAGGCACACTTAACCAGCATGGCTACTACAGCATTTTGCAACGATACGCCATCCCATCTGGTTTCAAATCAAATCAAATTTTATTTGTCACATATACATGGTTAGCAGATGTTAATGCGAGTGTAGCGAAATGCTTGTGCTTCTAGTTCCGACAATGCAGTAATAACCAACAAGTAATCTAACTAACAATTCCAAAACTACTGTCTTATACACAGTGTAAGGGGATAAAGAATATGTACATAAGGATATATGAATGAGTGATTGTACAGGGCAGCATAGGCAAGATACAGTAGATGGTATCGAATACAGTAGATGGTATCGAGTACAGTATATACATATGAGATGAGTATGTAAACAAAGTAGCATAGTTAGTGGCTAGTGATACATGTATTACATAAGGATGCAGTCGATGATATAGAGTACAGTATATCCGTATGCATATGAGATGAATAATGTAGGGTAAGTAACATTATATAAGGTAGCATTGTTTAAAGTGGCTAGTGATATATTTGCATCATTTCCCATCAATTCCCATTATTAAAGTGGCTGGAGTTGAGTCAGTGTCAATGTCAGTGTGTTGGCAGCAGCCACTCAATGTTAGTGGTGGGAGGGTAGCAAGTTTTAAGTTCCTCGGCATACACATCACAGACAAACTGAATTGCTACCCTCTCGCCTTCTGGATGATAGCGGGGTGAACAGGCAGTGGCTCGGGTGGATGTTGTCCTTGATGATCTTTATGGCCTTCCTGTAACATCGGGTGGTGTAGGTGTCCTGGAGGGCAGGTAGTTTGCCCCCGGTGATGCGTTGTGCAGACCTCACTACCCTCTGGAGAGCCTTACGGTTGAGGGCGGAGCAGTTGCCGTACCAGGCGGTGATACAGCCCGCCAGGATGCTCTCGATTGTGCATCTGTAGAAGTTTGTGAGTGCTTTTGGTGACAAGCCAAATTTCTTCAGCCTCCTGAGGTTGAAGAGGCGCTGCTGCGCCGCCTTCACGACGCTGTCCGAGGGAGTGGACCAATTCAGTTTGTCTGTGATGTGTATGCCGAGGAACTTAACTTGCTACCCTCTCCACTACTGTTCCATCGATGTGGATAGGGGGGTGTTCCCTCTGCTGTTTCCTGAAGTCCACAATCATCTCCTTAGTTTTGTTGACGTTGAGTGTGAGGTTATTTTCCTGACGACACACTCCGAGGGCCCTCACCTCCTCCCTGTAGGCCATCTCGTCGTCGTTGTTGGTAATCAAGCCTACCACTGTTGTGTCGTCCGCAAACTTGTTGATTGAGTTGGAGGCGTGCGTGGCCACGCAGTCGTGGGTGAACAGGGAGTACAGGAGAGGGCTCAGAACGCACCCTTGTGGGGCCCCCGTGTTGAGGATCAGCGGGGAGGAGATGTTGTTGCCTACCCTCACCACCTGGGGGCGGCCCGTCAGGAAGTCCAGTACCCAGTTGCACAGGGCGGGGTCGAGACCCAGGGTCTCGAGCTTGATGACGAGCTTGGAGGATACTATGGTGATGAATGCCGAGCTGTAGTCGATGAACAGCATTCTCACATAGGTATTCCTCTTGTCCAGATGGGTTAGGGCAGTGTGCAGTGTGGTTGAGATTGCATCGTCTGTGGACCTATTTGGGCGGTAAGCAAATTGGAGTGGGTCTAGGGTGTCAGGTAGGGTGGAGGTGATATGGTCCTTGACTAGTCTCTCAAAGCACTTCATGATGACGGAAGTGAGTGCTACGGGGCGGTAGTCGTTTAGCTCAGTTACCTTAGCTTTCTTGGGAACTGGAACATTGGTGGCCCTCTTGAAGCATGTGGGAACAGCAGACTGGTATAGGGATTGATTGAATATGTCCGTAAACACACCGTCCAGCTGGTCTGCGCATGCTCTGAGGGCGCGGCAGGGGTTGCCGTCTGGGCCTGCAGCCTTGCGAGGGTTAACACGTTTAAATGTCTTACTCACCTCGGCTGCAGTGAAGGAGAGACCGCATGTTTTCGTTGCAGGCTGTGTCAGTGGCACTGTATTGTCCTCAAAGCGGGCAAAAAAGTTATTTAGTCTGCCTGGGAGCAAGACATCCTGGTCCGTGACTGGGCTGGGTTTCTTGTAGTCCGTGATTGACTGTAGACCCTGCCACATGCCTCTTGTGTCTGAGCCGTTGAATTGAGATTCTACTTTGTCTCTGTACTGACGCTTAGCTTGTTTGATAGCCTTGCGGAGGGAATAGCTGCACTGTTTGTATTCGGTCATGTTACCAGACACCTTGCCCTGATTAAAAGCAGTGGTTCGCGCTTTCAGTTTCACGCGAATGCTGCCATCAATCCACGGTTTCAGGTTAGGGAATGTTTTAATCGTTGTTATGGGAACGACATCTTCAACGCACGTTCTAATGAACTCGCACACCGAATCAGCGTATTCGTCAATATTGTTATCTGACGCAATACGAAACATGTCCCAGTCCACGTGATGGAAGCAGTCTTTGAGTGTGGAGTCAGCTTGGTCGGACCAGCGGTGGACAGACCTCAGCGTGGGAGCCTCTTGTTTAAGTTTCTGTCTGTAGGCAGGGATCAACAACATGGAGTCGTGGTCAGCTTTCCCGAAAGGGGGGTGGGGCAGGGCCTTATATGAGTCGCGGAAGTTAGAGTAACAATGATCCAAGGTTTTACCACCCCTGGTTGCGCAATCGATATGCGGATAAAATTTAGGGAGTCTTGTTTTCAGATTAGCTTTGTTAAAATCCCCAGCTACAATGAATGCAGCCACCGGATAAATGGTTTCCAGTTTGCAAAGAGTTAAATAAAGTTTGTTCAGAGCCATCGATGTGTTTGCTTGGGGGGGGATATATACGGCTGTAATTATAATCGAAGAGAATTCTCTTGGTAGATAATGCGGTCTACATTTCATTGTGAGGAATTCTAAATCAGGTGAACAGAAGGATTTGAGTTCCTGTATGTTTCTTTCATCACACCATGTCTCGTTAGTCATGAGGCACACGCCCCCGCCAATCTTCTTACCAGAAAGATGTTTGTTTCTGTCGGCGCGATGCGTGGAGAAACCCGTTGGCTGCACCGCCCCGGATAGCGTCTCTCCAGTGAGCCATGTTTCCGTGAAGCACAGAACCGTTACAGTCTCTGATGTCCCTCTGGAATGCTACCCTTGCTCGGATTTCATCAACCTTGTTGTCAAGAGACTGGACATTGGCAAGAAGAATGCTAGGGAGTGGTGCACGGTGTGCCCGTCTCCGGAGTCTGATCAGAAGACCGCCTCGTTTACCTCTTTTTGGAGTCGTTTTTTGGGGTCGCTGCATGGAATCAATTCCGTTGACCTGATCTTATATTCAGTAGTTCTTCTCGACTGTATGTAATGAAACCTAAGATGACCTGGGGTACTAATGTAAGAAATAACACGTAAAAAAAAAAAAAAAAAATTTAAATGCATAGTTTCCTAGGAATGCGAAGCGAGGCGGCCATCTGTCGGCGCCGGAAGGTCTCTCTGGTTTGGGCTTGGTGGGACTATCATTTGTTTTTCAACAGGACAATGACCCAACACACCTCCAGGCTGTGTAAGGGCTATTTGACCAAGAAGGGGAGTGATGGAGTGCTGCATCAGATGAACTGGCCTCCACAATCACCCAACCTCAACCAAATTGAGTTGGTTTGGGATGAGTCGGACCACAGAGCGAAGGAAAAGCAGCCAACAAGTGCTCAGCATATGCGGGATCTCCTTCAAGACTGTTGGAAAAGTATGCCAGGTGAACCTGATTGAGCGAATGCCAAGAGTGTGCAAAGCTGTCTTCAAATCAAAGGGTGGCTATTTGAGGAATCTCAAATCTAAAATAGATTTTGATTTGTTTAACACTTTGTTGGTTACTACATGTTTCCATATGTGTTATTCCATAGATTTGATTTCTTCACTTCTATTCTAAAATGTAGAAAATAGTCAAAATAAAGAAAAACCCTTGAATGAGTAGGTGTTCTAAAACGTTTGACCGGTTCTAAAACTTTTGACAGATTTTTACCTTGTCAGCTCGGGGATTCGATCTAGCAACCTTTCGTTTACTGGCCCAACACTCTAACCACGAGGCTACCTGCCGCCCAAAGTGCCTTAATAGGGCGTTGGGCCACCATGAACTAGATCCACTTCAATGTGCCTTGGCATAGATTCTACAAGTTTCTGTAACTCTATTGGAGGGATGCGACACCATTCTACCACAAGAAATTTCATAATTTGGTGTTTTGTTGATTGTGGTAGAAAACTTTGACTCAGTCGCCGCTCCAGAATCTCCCATGTGTTCAATTAGGTTGAAATCTGGTGACTGAGACCATGGCAGATAGTTTACATCGTTTTCATGCTCATCAAACCATTGTGACCACTCGTGCCCTGTGAATGGGGGCGTTGTCATTCTATGGGGGCATAACCATTGTAGCCAAAATAATGGCCTGCCAAGAATTTTTATACACGATGGGATGTTAATTGCTTAACCTTAACTCAGAAACCATATCTGTGTGGAAGCACCTGCTTTCAATGTACTTTGTATTGCTCATTTTACTCAAGTGTTTCCATTATTTTGACAGTTACCAGTATATCGAAATGAAATGTTTTGCCTGTATCGGGCGGCCCTACGGTCTCTCTACCTATCTGCCTTTTTAAGGCCATCTGTGGGCACAACATTTTAATGTACAGTAATCACAGGTGGATTGAGTGAAACCCAATTAAATGCTGCATTTTATGACCGCTAAGTGGTTGTTGGATGTAACTGGATTTCTGGAGAGACTGTTTCAGTTTACTGGCCGTTTCATGTTTCATATCTGTGTTGCTTCAGAAGAGCTTTGGAAGTAAACTACATTGCAGCGTGCAGTGGTGTATCATATTGGATTTAGACCCACAGCTTCCCTCAGTCTTTATCTCTGAAAACACAGACTTTTCCCCTGTCCCCCGCCCTCCCTTCCTTTAATGTCAGGAGACAAACACCTCCAAACGGGAAGTAATCCCCTTACCCTCATGCCGGAGTCCGTCCATGGGGGGATTATGTCAGGGGTACAGCTCATGGGGTTAGCGCCGTCCCAGTGAAACAGGAGATTAGCACGCGGACAAAAACGCACATTAGATAAGCAGCGTGGTGGGCTCGCAGCTCACCCCAAACTCTGGTCATGCAGTGCGTGGGTGGGGGGGAGGGGGGTACACCCGCTCTCGCCAAGTAAGTACTCTCTAGGGATTGGAGCGACACAGCAGGTGTGATGGTGGTGGTACAGTTTGTGCTGGGTTGGCGCAGAGGGCTGGCTGGTGGACTGTGCATTCATCACCAGACGTAAGAAGCTGTGTGTGTGAGCTCAGACGGAGCTGAGCATGGTGGGGAAGTGGAGTTGAAACTCTGAGAGTAGAGCAGAGCGCCTGTGGAGGTAGGAGCAACCCTAGCTAGCAGAGTGGAGATTGGAGGAGCACAGAGGCTATCCTGGCAGACACACACACACACACACACACACACACACACACACACACACACACACACACACACACACACACACACACACACACACACACACACACACACACACACACACACACACACACACACAGGCTGCTAGAGGGCCCTGGAGGATAGTTCTCTTCACAGGATGGACACGCTTCACAAGGTACTGTGGCTGACGCTTTCCTTCAGAGTGGCTCCATCGACAAGAAATGGGATTGTATGGTTTTATAGGATAGGCACTTGTGTTCTCATTGTAGGCTGAGGCTATATTGAGATAAATGTTATTCACTGGTTCACATTGATGTCTTGGACAGATTTCATTCGGTTTACTGAAAATGGGTTCCGGATCCATCAATGCAGTAGTCCATGTTGGACACTAAGTTGTGGTCTGTATGTCTGTACATTCATCTGCCACTTGTTTGCGCATTTGGTCCAGTCTAGATAAACAGGATTAGAGATTTAGGATTACACTTCCCTGACCCTCCCCAGATTGTGCTGGATTATGCCCTTCAGATTGCTAATGTTTTGTATTATCTCTGCCTCTGAGACAGAGGTGAACCATCCCAGTTCCCCATTCATTGGTATGCTGTGCAATTAATCCCGTGTGGTTCAGTTGGTAGAGCATGACGCTTACAACACCAGGGTTGTGAGTTTCATTAACCTGCGGGGACCAGTATGGGAAAACATTTATGAAAAATGTATTCTCTGAATAAGAGTGTCTGCTAAATGACAAAAATGTAAATAAAAATAAATAAATGTTGTGGATGGCCTGAATGCCTCTGATATGATTCTCTCTCACGGCATTTGAATGAATATTGGTTTTATTTTCAGTGGTCTTGCTTGTTGGTTTTGAAAATTGCTTCTCCGTGTACCATTTCATGGTACCCCTTAGTACAGCCTTAATCTGTGTATAAAATAATATATTAGTTTTAGCAAGCAAGAATTGTGACTGCAATAAACTAATGACTGAATGAAGGTGGTGAACTGAACAGCATTTGGGTTCTGACTGACCTTTATTGTCTACTAATAAGAGAGAAGAGAGGACCACGGTGTTAGAAGGATTTTAATCTTACCATGGTAAAGTTGACGCACTCTAGTGTTTGTGGGGCTCTACGTTCATGGCATATGACATTTTACAGACAAATGCTCCTGTGTGATAGATAGAACATCAGCACTCGGGATCTCAAACTCCCCAGTCAAACGGATTCAGAGCTGTCACAAAGCGGTGGCACTCTTAAACTTAACGTTTACTTCTCATTCTCATGTTACATCCGCTCCTGATTCCATTTCTCTGAACCATCTCCGTCGGAAGTTTTGTCGTGTCTGTTTTCACGGATGGCAGTTTCCAGCTCTCCAGCAGTAATTCAAATTCTGATGAAGGGGAACTTTGGTGTCTGATTGGACGCAGTTTGACTTCTGCTTTCTGAAGAAGGTTGTGGTTATGCTTTTCCTTTGGAAAGGGTGACTGAGACCGTTGAACCAACCAACCCTTGTTGTTAGACCCATTTTTTTCTCCCCCCATGAATGTTTTTTGTCCTTACCTTATTTACTTAATAACAGAGAGGCTACATCTCTTGGGTTAGTGTTCTCTTTCATATGTGCAGTACTGATACTGTTCCACCGAAAGCAATATTTATGTTCTTCATGTATGTGTTGTCAGAAACTGATTTCTCGCCCATGTGAGACTAATAGGTATACCGAGTATCTCAACTTAGGTCATCCATGTGGGGGATTCTCTTAGTCTTGTCCCGCCCTCTGTGATAGATACAGAGCATTAGGAAAGTATTCAGACCCCTTGACTTTTTCCACATTTTGTTACTTCACAGCCTTATTCTAAAATGGATTCAATTGTTTTTTTCCCCCATCGATCTACACGCACTATACCATAATGATAAAGCAGAAACAGGTTTACGAATTTATTACAAATAAAATAATCTAGCCTATGTTATCCAGTAAGCATGGTTCCCTCTGTAATGGCTATTATCACCTGGATGGCCTTAGCAACCCTTGTGGTTCCTATCCAATGCTAATTAAACAAGTCGATCTGTAAGCCTAAACCATAGTCTATAACCCATAGCCCAGACAGTCAAACGCTATGGTGATTCAGGAACATTTACAACTTGATGTGAAATGAGACCAACCTCAGTGATGATAGTAGTTAGTCTGACTCCCACCAGTTGGTGAACTATCTCAGTACCTTAGTCTGACTCCCACCAGTTGGTGAACTATCTCAGTACCTTCGATACAGAGGCTGACTAATTGAACATAGTCTGTGTCTAGCATGACATAATGAGCATATTTCTCACTCTATACCAACTTTTCACTTTTTCCTTTCTCTAAATTGTATTGAAGAAACGTGGCACTTTAAAGACAGCTTGATTGCATGTAGGGCCTACTGCAATAAGGCATCACATGAACAACTGGAGCAGGAAACATCGGTGTCCTCCACATCTGGTGTTTGAAGAGGAATTTCATATTGTGTCTGTATTCCTCTGAGCTTTAACATAAAATGCTGCTCCTCCATCTTACTTCTACCAAACCCCGTGAGCCAACCCAGTCCTCTGCCTCCATACCAAACCCCATGAGCCAACCCAGTCCTCTGCCTCCATACCAAACCCCATGAGCCAACCCATTCCTCTGTTTCAATTGACTAGCTCCACCCTGACTTCTTTTTAGGTGTACAGTGGAGAAGAGTGGAGGCGGGAAGTGAAGGCCATGAAAACCTGCATTAGTCTCAGTCTGCTAACCCCTCATGCCTGAGCAAGGACTGGATTCTCAGGCAGTCATCATCTGCTCCAAACAATGTATGTCATTGTGAATGTGAAATGGCACCGAGCCCATGGGGTTAGGCCTGGGTACACTCGGTGAATCTAAAGTTGGGGCTGCCTGAGACTGAGAGAAAGCAGTCCTGCAAGGCTAGCCACCCAGGGCCGGCAGCCAGGGATCGTCTTGTAAGCCCAAGCCCCTGGCGTAGTTACCCACGGTGCTCATTACAGGAAGGGTTCTGGTGTTTATGGGCCTATGCTCCAATCAGTGGCTCACTAATATTCCCAGTTGTTGAGGCACTCCTTTTTTTCAGTAGCTGTTCTCCTCTGTCCAAATGTGCTTTGAAAAGGCAAAGAAAGAAAAATATTGAAGAAGTAGTGACAGATGAAGAGGAACTAGAGAAGCTTTGAAGCTTACTTTACATTCTAGACTCTTTTCTTGTCTCTATTCTCCAATAAAATCCCACTGATTGGTTGAATTGGATGACCAGTAATTCCAGCACATTAAGAGCTTTGTCCATCATGTATTACAGTCTGACAACATTTTTGATTAGGTGCAGCGGTGTTACAATTTTAACTGCTTTGAGGGTAGTCACTAGGTTTCCTCGCATACCTGAGGCTACGATTACATAATGTCATTCAAATAGGGCTATATTAGAATAGGATTTCTTGTTCACATTTTAAAGATTATATTCCTTGTTTGTTGAACATGAATCGACTAGGTGATGCTTAACGGTTCAGCCTGTAGCTCATTTTTTATAGAGGACTTTTCCCTGTACTGTATGTTGCTGGGTCAGTGGGCTAGGAGCATATTGCTGTCTCTCGAGGTAAGAACACTTGATGCATAAAGTACAGTGCCTTCAGAAAGTATTCATATCCCTTGACTTATACCACATTTTGTTGTTATAGCCCGAATTCAAAATTGATTGTCATTATGGGTTAGAGTGCGGAAAAACAAAGTAAGAGATGTTTTTAGAAATGTTTGCTAATTTATAAAAAATGAAATACATTTTTGCTAACTATTCACACCCCTGAGTCAATTCTTTGTAGAAGCACCTTTGCCGGTGATTACAGCTTTGAGTCGTCTTGGGTATGTCGATCAGCTTTTCACATCTGGATTTGGGGATTTTCTTCCTTGTAGATTTTCTCAATCGCTTAGATGGAGAGTGGCGGTTAACAGTAATCTTCAAGTTTTTCTGGGCTTTTTTAAATTTAATTTTACCTTTATTTAACCAGGCAAGTCAGTTAAGAACATATTCTTATTTTCAATGACGGCCTGGGAACAGTGGGTTAACTGCCTGTTCAGGGGCAGAACGACAGATGTACCTTGTCAGCTCGGGGGTTTGAACTCGCAACCTTCCGGTTACTAGTCCAACGCTCTAACCACTAGGCTACGCTGCCGCCCCACGTGGCTTTGGCTGGGCCCCTCAAGGACTTTCACATTCTTGTTCTGAAGCCATACCAGCATTGCTTTGACTATGTTTGGGGTCATTGTCCTGTTGGAACACAAGTCTTCACCCCAGTCTAAGGTCGTTTGCACTATGAAGCAGGTTCTCAAGGATTTGCCTGTATTTGATTCCATTCATTGTTCCCTCTTTCCTTACCAGTCTCAGTAAGCAGTCCCTGCTGCTGAAAAGCATCCCCATAGCATGATGCTGCCATCATCATGCTTCACGGTAGGGATGGCGTTAGACTGGTGATGAGCTGTGTCTGGTGTGCTGTCATGTGCCTTTCAGTTAACTCCTGGTGTGCTGTCACGTGGCCTTTCAGCTAACTCCTGGTGTGCTGTCACGTGGCCTTTCAGCTAACTCCTGGTGTGCTGTCACGTGGCCTTTCAACTAACTCCTGGTGTGCGGTCATGTGGTCACTCCTGGTCACCTCCCAGAGGTCCTTCTTGCACGTATGGTCGGACGGCCAGTTCTAGGCAGAGTCTGGTTAGTTTAATTTTTATTTTTTATTTATTTCCCAATAATGGAGACTACTGTGCTCTTGGAGAATTTCAACAATCTAAAAATAGTTTTATACCCTTCCCCAGATACACTGGGGCAAAAAAGTTATTGTGCAAATTCTCCCACTTAAAAAGATGAGAGGCCTGTAATTTTCATCATAGGTACACTTCAAATATGACAGACAAAATGAGAGAAAAAAATCCAGAAAATCACATTGTAGGATTTTAAATGAATTTATTTGCAAACTATGGTGGAAAATAAGTATTTGGTCAATAACAAAAGTTTATCTCAATACTTTGTTTAATACGCTTTGTTGGCAATGACAGAGGTCAAATGTTTTCTGTAAGTCTTCACAAGGTTTTCAAACACTGTTGCTGGTATTTTGGCCCATTCCTCCATGCAGATCTCCTCTAGAGCAGTGATGTTTTGGGGTTGTTGCTGGGCAACACGGACTTTCAACTCCCTCCAAAGATTTTCTATGGGGTTGAGATCTGGAGACTGGCTAGGCTACTCCAGGACCTTGAAATGCTTCTTACGAAGCCACTCCTTCGTTGCCCGGGCGGTGTGTTTGGGATCATTGTCATGCTGAAAGACCCAGCCACATTTCATCTTTAATGCCCTTGCTGATGGAAAAATCTCACAATACATGGCCCCATTCATTGTTTCCTGTACACGGATCAGTCATCCTGGTCCCTTTGCAGAAAAACAGCCCCAAAGCATGATGTTTCCACCCCCATGCTTCACAGTAGGTATGGTGTTCTTTGGATGCAACTCAGCATTCTTTGTCCTCCAAACACGACGAGTTGAGTTTTTACCAAAAAGTTCTATTATGATTTAATCTGACCATATGACATTCTCCCAATCTTCTTCTGGATCATCCAAATGCTCTCTAGCAAACTTCAGAAGGGCCTGGACATGTACTGGCTTAAGCAGGGGGACACGCCTGGCACTGCAGGATTTGAGTCCCTGGCGGCGTATTGTGTTACTGATGGTAGGCTTTGTTACTTTGCTCCCAGCTCTCTGCAGGTCATTCACTAGGTCTCCTGGGCCCGAGTAGCAGGCAGTTTAATTTGGGACTGCTTTTCATCCAAAATTCTGAATGCTGCCCCCTACCCTAGAGAAGTTCATTTCTAAATCATATCCAAGCACTTGAATTGGCCACAGGTGGTCTCCAATCAAGTTGTTGTGAAATCTCAAGGATGATCAAAGGAAATTGTATGCACAGCTCAAGTTCGAGTGTTATAGCAAATGTGTGTGAATACTTAATGAGATTTAAAAAATACTTTTTCTAACATTTCTAAAAACATGTTTTCACTTTGTCATTATGGGGTATTGTGTGTAGATGAGTAAAGAAATCTGTATGTTTGATCAATTTTGATTTCCCGGCTTTAACAACAACATGTGGAATTAGTGAAGGGGCATCAATACTTTCTGAAACCACTGGATGTGATGCCCTGAGAGCAGGACGTGTGATGACGCTCATCCTAAAAAGAAATGGCCATTTGTGTTTGTTCCCAGATGCCCACAGCTCCTTTTCACACGTCTGTCAGTCCCCTGACTGTAACAAAATAGTGGGACTGTCTGGCATGGGAGTTGTTGACATATTCTTAAATGTCAAGGTCCTCAATTTCCCTTTTTTTCAGTCCTGGACTGGTATTTCTTCTTACTTTTATGTTATACCACTTCGGCATGTTTGGTGTGTCATTGCAGAGTCTTTTGAAACCTGTGACACAAAAGCAATTTGTTAGTGTGGTGAAGTGAGCAGTGTGTTGGTGACCCAGACAGCCAGCCAGTCTCTACTCGAACCCATTAATGTTGCTCAGACTGTTTTTACTAAAACTTTCATTTTACTCAAAGTTGGGATTGACTTTCTTCACTTCACACACACACACACACACACACACACACACACACACACACACACACACACACACACACACACACACACACACACACACACACACACACACACACACACACACAAGAATCAAATACCAGCCAGGAAGACAACTTTTTTTTTCCTCCCTCCATTCCTTTTTTTTCTGGTCTGCTACATTGAACAAAAAAAAATAATCCTCAAATCCTTTGGCACTGTTGTCTTGTAACACTATGTGCCTTCATCTCAGCCTGGTATTCAGTTCCTCAGATGAGACACATGATGTCAGGGAAAAGTTAGGTTTTTGTTGATCTGGAGGAGCGGTGAGTACAATCCGTTCCTTTGTCAGCGATTTGCCAGAGGCCGCTCCCACTCGTCACTTATCTCTACTGTTATAGAACGACACAGATATTCAAACGTTGTACTTTTGACGTGTTTTCAACATATCTTTATTGTCCCAATTGGGAAATGTTATTCAAGAACATTAAAACCTGTGTCAGCCGTACAACAGATAATGAGATTGGTTACGGTCTTAAAATCCATTTTGAAAAAGGAGCGGTCATTGTGCAGAAGTGCAGCAATAAACATGATTTCATTTCATGTGCAGATTCAGAAAGCCTATGGGATAACATCGTTCTTCCATCTGTTGCTCTTGTGTTTGTGAAGTCTAAAACGATGGACCTGATGGGAGGAGTTCAAAATCGTCAAGAAGGGGGTGATCAGGACAGCCGAGGATACAGTTAGCTCTCCGAACCACTTGCTTCCTGAATGTTTCTGAGAGCTGTGCCTGTTGCACCCAGTTGAGCTGTGGCCACCTTTACCGCCCTCTTGCCTGTTTTTGTTGCCAACATTAAACCAGGCCACCATCAAAAACATCAACACGGATTTAATAAAACTCCTGTTTTAGCTAGGTAATCTTGTGTAGCCCAGCCCTGTCCTACAGACAGTAGAATCATACTGTCTATGACCCAGCGGCTTCATGTTTATTGGGAGTTTCCCCTCTTTCACTTGACAAATGCATTGCCATCTGAATTATACTGGGTTTTCATAATCCTTTACACATTTAAAAGGGTGGGCTAAATACCCTGTTGATGAATAGCAGAGCCCCTATGGTGACAGGTCTTCACCTCCCTCTCACTGCCACAATGGGAGCCAAGTGACAGGGTATTGTGGTTGGAGCTCAGACTCTGGGTGTGGGGACTGGGGAGGGGGCCGGGAGTGGGGTATTGTGGTTGGAGCTCAGACTCTGGGTATGGGGACTGGGGTGGGGGCCGGGAGTGGGGTTAAATGCCTGCACGTCATTCTTGCAACCCCTAATGGAATTTTTCTTTCTTGCTTCCTAAAGCTAGCCCCTCCTGCCCGCCTCAAAAATTCCCGATGGGGGAAATTGGATCACACTAAGGGCTCACACACAAATAGTGTTTGTTGGCCAAGAATACTTAGCAGCTCAATGAATTCTGAAAGCCAAGTGCACACTGATTTTACATGTAGAAACACATGAAAAACGTCAGCAGCCAGAGGTCTACAGCTGGTGGTACCTAAAACACAGCGTCAGACGAACGCTCGATCACCATTCGTTGTGATTTGTGCAAGCCTTCACGAAACCTGAACAGCTGTGTCTCACCAAAGGGAGGGTGACTCTGGCGTCTTTCACACGCTCCGCTCCCAACACCCTTTTGAAGTGATAAAATCGCTTTCTCCCTGGCCCCCCCTCTCCCCTCCGTTGCCTGTGTTTTCATTTTTATAAATGTACTTTGGTGCTGTTGCTTTCCTTTGGTATTCATGCATTTTGTTTTTTCATCCCCATACCCCTGCAATTTTTTCTACTCTCTTTACATATATGCCCGTATATGAATGGCTCTGTGGTGCCTAACTGGATCCAGCCCCAGGCACGCTGGATCTTGTCACCCTGTCGCTTCAGTCCTTTCCGACGGTTGAACAAGCTCTCGGTTTTTTTATTATAGCTTTATCCTCTGAAAATTGGTGCTTTGTAGAAGACAAAAAAAAAAAACGAGGTGCAGGCATTCTAACCAGCAGCAGCCTTTCCAAATCATGTCCAATCAATTTAAGTTATCTCAGGTGGACTCCAATCAAGTTGTAGAAACATCTCAAGGATGACCAGTGAAAACAGGATGCACCTGAGCTCCGTTTCGAGTCTCATGGCAAAGGGTCTTGTGTAATAATGGTATTCTTTTATATATATATATATAACACGTTATGTATATATCTATATATATATATATATATATTTGCAAAAAAATTATTAAACCTGTTTTCGCTTTGTCATTATGGGGTATTGTGTGTAGATTGCAGAGTATTTAAAAAAATGTTTAAACTATTTTAGAATAAGGCTGTAATGAAACAAAATGTGGAAAAAGTCGAGGGTTCTGAAACGTTCTGAAAGCACTTTGTGTATATCTGGAACACTGAATATTACTTTTCTAATCTCTTAAGCTTTTTCTGAAAAGAAGACTGCATTTATGATGAGATAATTGCATGTCTTCACTATTATTATACTATAATATATACAGTGGGGCAAAAAAGTATTTAGTCAGCCACCAATTGTGCAAGTTCTCCCACTTAAAAAGACGAGAGAGGCCTGTAATTTTCATCATAGGTACACTTAAACTACAACAGACAAAATGAGAGAAAAAAATCCAGAAAATCACATTGTAGGATTTTTAATGAATTTATTTGCAAACTATGGTGGAAAATAAGTATTTGGGGCTGCTCCTGAGGACTGTGGGCACTCGTTCTCAGTGGCCGATGTACGTAAGACATTTAAGCGTGTTAACCCTCACAAGGCTGCCGGCCCATGACGTGTCATGACGTTGGCCTGGGGCGGGTTATGACCCCCATAAATACCTTTCCCCTTTTTCCTATCTCTACTCTACCGGTGGCTATTGAAAATCCCTTTGTTAACATTGAGAGGTAGAGTCTGGGAACATCAAAAAGGTGGGGGAACGGAACCATATTTCGGTAATCCAACCAGCTGATAATATGCGTTGGTACTAAATGAATATGATGCCAGATCAGTTGGCGTCTGAGACATTATTACTGATGATAGGACGACATAAACTGTATCTTGGAAAGTCTACACATTCTAGTTATCAGATTCACATGGAATTGTTGTGCAATTTAAATGTTTAAATACGAAACTATTTGTGAAAAGATGTAATGTAATTTTAGCTTCCAAATGAAAGAATTGTTTTTTTCATGAGTGAACTATGCTCAACTCAGTGGCCCTGCCCATGTGAACAGACATTGGTTATAAATTATGAAACACGCCCTTCTCTCCCCGACTATATTCCGAAAATGTAATTCCTGTTCCGAGGACGTTAGAGCGACGGTCCTACGTTAACTTCTCTAGGGTAGGGGGCAGCATTCGGAATTTTGGATGAAAAGCATGCCCAAATTAAACGGCCTGCTACTCGGGCCCAGAATATATGATATGCATATAACTGGTAGATTTGGATAGAAAACACTCTAAAGTTTCCTCAGTCTTCCGGCTCTTTCATTCAAACCCAACCCCTTTCCTTTGTGTAATCAGCCGTCATGTCGGCTCCGTCCACCAGGGATGTTTTCTTTATGACATTTGTAATTAATGTATGATGTAATTATGTGTGATAATTTAGTAAATAAATAAACCAAATTATAATCAATAAATAAACCACATTTTGTATTGCTGATTCAGCTTGTTAGCCAGGGTTCGTGAAGAATTTACAACTTTCAGATGAGACTGAATAAAGTGACGATTAAATATAGACTACTATTGATGTAAAATATTACACAGTCGTTAAGAGTTTATTCGGAAGATAACAGCTCTATAAACATTATTTCATGGTGCCCTGGCTTTCTAGTTAATTACATTCACCTTATTAGCTTAATCAGGTAATATGAATTACAGAGAAATTATTTTATAGAATAGCATGTCATATAACTTAATCCGGCATAGCCAAAGCATCCCTAGCCGCGTCCTCAGAGCATGCGCAGACCATCTGGCTGGAGTGTTTACGGACATATTCAATCTCTCCCTATTGTTTCAAGATGTCCACCATTTGTTCCTGTATCCAAGAAAGCAAAGGTAACTGAACTAAATTAAGTTTAAGCTCAATCATCAAGTTTGCTGACGACAGAACAGTAGTACGCCTGATAACCATCAATGTCAAGACCGTCTGCAGGGAGGAGGTGAGGGCCATGGCGGAGTGGTGCCAGGAAAATAACCTCTCCCACAACAAAACAAAGGAGCTGATTGTGGACTTCAGGACACAGCAGAGGGAGCACGTCCACCACATCCACATCGATGGGGCCGAACACATCACTGACTATTTGAAATGGTCCACCCATGCAGACAGTGTGGTGAAGGCACAACAGTGCCTCTTCAACCTCAGGAGGCTGAAGACATTTGGCTTGGCCCCTAACCCTTACAAACTTTTACAGATGCACCATTGAGAGCATCCTGTTGGGCTGTATCACCGCCTGGTACGGCAACTGCACTGCCCGCAACTGCAGGGCTCTCTAGAGAATGGTGCAGTCTGCCCAACGCACCTTGGGCACACTGCCTGCCTTGCAGGACACCTAAGGCACCCGATGTCACAGGAAGGCCAAAAAGATCATGAAGGACATCAACCACCCAAGCCACGCTGTTCACCCCGCTATCATCCAGGTGCTTCAAAGCTGGGACCGAGAGACAGAAGCTGTTTCAATCTTAAAGCCATCAGTTTAAAAGGGGAGAAAATGCACTCTTGTCTCTACTTTTTTCTATGTATTTCATATTTCACTTGTATAGTTTTGTTTCTGGCTGCACCACAAATACTCTTTTGAAATTAGGGGGCTTTGACCAGGATATGTCATTTGTAAAGAGTGTACGGCGTATGTGATCAGAACTAGATGAAGCATACGACACAATTAAACAGACCAATAACAGCAATAAAACAAACCAAAACAAGATAAACCTATATTCAGCAAGGTGAATCATTTTGATTCTGAACATTACATATAGAAATATAATGAAGAGGACTCGAATCACAACAGACAATCTGTTTTACAGAACACATTTCCCCCCTTAGTCACTAGCCGGCTACCTTAGAGGCTGCTGCCCTATTTACATAGTCATGGAATCACTGGTCACTTTTAATATTGGACAATGGTCACTTTAATAATGTTTACATATGGTTTTACTAATTTCATCTGTATATACTGTATTCTAGTCAATGCTACCCTATTCAACTATTGCTGTATATATACTATTCTATCCTACAGATATACTAAATATTCTATCCACATACTGTCCATAATGTCAATACATCCATAACATACAGTGCATTTGGATAGTATTCAGACCACTTGACCTTTCCCATTTTGTTACGTAAATCCCCCCCCCCCCCATCAATCTGCACGCAATAGCACATAATAACAAAGCAAAAACAGGTTTTTAGAAACAAAACAAAACCCGGAAATATCACATTTACGTAAGTAATCAGACCCTTTACTGAGTACTGTTGTACTGAGTACTGTTGTTGAAGCACCTTTGGCAGTGATTGCAGCCTCTAGTCTTCTTGGGTATGACTCTACAAGCTTGGCACACCTGTATTTGGGGAGTTTCTCCCATTTCTTCTCTGCAGATCCTCACCTGTTCTAATCTCTGTGTATATCTGGAACACTGAACAGTCCTGTTCTAATCTCTGAATATTTATCTTTGTCCTCCAGGTCTCCTAGAGAATGCTTTGGGGATGACCTGCTGGGAGAGCAGCACCTTGCTGGACTACCCGTGTGACTCCAGAGAACCATCTTCCGTCACCACCTCTGTCCTTCTGCAAGTCCTATAGAGAGCCCCAGGATTTAGAGCGTAAGCGTTGTTGGGGGGGTGGGGAGGGCAGGGGGCTGGTGGATGGGTAAAGGCACATATCCCTGTCTGCCAGAGAGCCACCCACCCACACTGATGGTGTCCCCTGCCTATGTTGCTCCCACCACCCCTTGGCAATGGTGACATGAGTACGTGATGTGGAGGAGCCTATTGTATTTTTGAGGAAGAATCTCTACCACCTACCATTACATTTGGATTGTTTTCGCCGTACACTCTGGGACTGAGTCTGTGCGGGGTGATGTTGCTGCCGTCATGCGGTCGCCTCCGGCGGCTCTTCCGTCAGTCTCACTCCCTCACTCTCCAGACCAGCCTCCTGCTCCTCTTCCTCTTCTGCATGGTGAGCGTCTTGGTCTCCGCCTACTTCCTCTACGGAGTCAAGCGGGAGCTGGAACCGGCGGCGGGGGGCATGGGAGGGCCGGAGGAGGGCACTGCTGACTGGGACGACCGTCGTGCCGCCACACCCTCCACCTCCTCCCGGGCGCTCCCTCCACACACGGCCAGGCCCTCAGATGTATTGCGCACTGACCCTGTGGTGCTGGTGTTTGTGGAGAGTCTATACTCCCAGCTGGGACAGGACATTGTGGCCATCCTGGAGTCTGGCCGCTTCCTCTACCGAACCGAGATGGCCCCGGGAAAGGGGGACATGCCCACCCTGACAGACAAGGACAGAGGCCGTTTCACGCTGGTCATCTATGAGAACATCCTGAAGTATGTCAACCTGGACGCTTGGAACAGAGACCTGCTGGACAAGTACTGTGTGGAGTATGGAGTGGGTATCATAGGCTTCTTTAAGGTTAGTATGCAGTGGGTTTTATAGGCTTCTTTTAAGATGAGAGCCAGTCACTGATTTCATCCCAGGACACCGATCCAGTATTGTTATCTTTAATCAGCTGTGTAAACAGTAGAAACAGTAGTAAAATAAAGATGCCTGTGAAGCTATAGAAATTATCAATTTGAATTCTAGGGGAACTTGTACTGATTGTGTCCATCAGTTGTTGTAACCTTCATCTAACTAGGCAAGTCAGTTAAGAACATTAAGAACAAATTCTTATTTACATTGATGGCCTATCGGGGAACAGTGGGTTAGGGGGATCCTTGTTCAGGCAGGGGATTCGATCCAGCAATCTTTCGGTTACTGGCCCAACGCACTAACCACTAGGCTACCTGCCGCCCCAAATCTTTTTGTGCTTAAGCACCTCTTCAGTCTGACCCCATCATGGTGAATTAGACTCATCAGTCCCCTTCACCCTTACTCTGCCCTTGGCCCTCTGTCTGCAATAGGTTGCAATCACCACATAGACTAGAAGAAGTCCTCCTGACCTAAGCACTAAATATCCTTTCCCACTCTGGGATATGCATGCATTGCTGGAGGTCAGGTTTAGAGAAAATAGACACCTAGATTGGTTTATGTAAGCACATAGTCAAATGACTAGAGACATAGTAAAACATTTTCTTCTAATGTGTACCTCCCTGAATCCGAGGGAGAATTCTGTGGTTTGCGATAAAAGTTGCTGAATGAAATATGCGCTCGTTAATTTTTAAATGACTCCCGGCTGCGTATAAGGCGAGCAGGTTCCGCCTTGGTGTCATCTACCTCCAATAGCAGCGAGTACAGTATAACACACACACACACACACACACACACACACACACACACACACACACACACACACACACACACACACACACACACACACACACACACACACACACACACACACACACACACACACAGGGGTTTGTATACAGAGTCTGTGCCTGTGGTTGTTTGCCATGCTGTGGTTGGCTGCTAGCCTGCTGTTTCTCTAGTACGGTGGTCCTGTCATGGCTCATAGCTCAGCTGATAATGGCCCCGCTGGAACATGATTCAGCAAATTCACCAGGAGTGGCGTGGGACTCAGCTGCTTGGCTGCTACAGTACGTCCGCCTGCCTAATTCTCTTTGGTTGGGTCTGAAGTGAACACCCACCTGTTTAAACCACTACACTGGGACCAAGTGGCCTCGCACAGCCTGCCTGGTACCAGAGCACTTAAGCAGGGCTACCGCAACTACAGGTTAGATCCCGGCACTAGAGCAGGGCTGTAATAACTACAGGTTAGATCCCGGCACTAGAGCAGGGCTGTAATAACTACAGGTTAGATCCCGGCACTAGAGCAGGGCTGTAATAACTACAGGTTAGATCCTGGCACTAGAGCAGGGCTGTAATAACTACAGGTTAGATCCCGGCACTAGAGCAGGGCTGTAATAACTACAGGTTAGATCCCGGCACTAGAGCAGGGCTGTAATAACTACAGGTTAGATCCCGGCACTAGAGCAGGGCTGTAATAACTACAGGTTAGATCCCGGCACTAGAGCAGGGCTGTAATAACTACAGGTTAGATCCCGGCACTAGTGCAGGGCTGTAATAACTACAGGTTAGATCCCGGCACTAGAGCAGGGCTGTAATAACAACAGGTTAGATCCCGGCACTAGAGCAGGGCTGTAATAACTACAGGTTAGATCCCGGCACTAGAGCAGGGCTGTAATAACTACAGGTTAGATCCCGGCACTAGAGCAGGGCTGCAATAACTACAGGTTAGATCCCGGCACTAGAGCAGGGCTGTAATAACTACAGGTTAGATCCCGGCACTAGAGCAGGGCTGTAATAACTACAGGTTAGATCCCGGCACTAGAGCAGGGCTGTAATAACTACAGGTTAGATCCCGGCACTAGAGCAGGGCTGTAATAACTACAGGTAAGATCCCGGCACTAGAGCAGGGCTGTAATAACTACAGGTTAGATCCCGGCACTAGAGCAGGGCTGTAATAACTACAGGTTAGATCCCGGCACTAGAGCAGGGCTGTAATAACAACACGTTAGATCCCGGCACTAGAGCAGGGCTGTAATAACTACAGGTTAGATCCCGGCACTAGAGCAGGGCTGTAATAACTACAGGTTAGATCCCGGCACTAGAGCAGGGCTGCAATAACTACAGGTTAGATCCCGGCACTAGAGCAGGGCTGTAATAACTACAGGTTAGATCCCGGCACTAGAGCAGGGCTGCAATAACTACAGGTTAGATCCCGGCACTAGAGCAGGGCTGTAATAACTACAGGTTAGATCCCGGCATTAGAGCAGGGCTGTAATAACTACAGGTTAGATCCCGGCACTAGAGCAGGGCTGCAATAACTACAGGTTAGATCCCGGCACTAGAAAAGGGCTGCAATAACTACAGGTTAGATCCCGGCACTAGAAAAGGGCTGCAATAACTACAGGTTAGATCCCGGCACTAGAGCAGGGCTGTAATAACCAGACCAGCCACCAGCACCCTCAATTTTAATTACACCCAGGCAGGGGATAGAGGTTGCTTTAAGCTCCTCTCGTTCTCCCATTAGTCATTGAGCTTAATCCCATATCCATGTAGTTGCTGTATAATTGGAGTAAATCCTCCCCTCCTAAACTAGCACTAGAGTCAGTCTCCTCATAATTCACCCAAGGTTAGGCTATGTTAAGAACTGCACCCTTTTCCGGCTGTTTTGTGGCTGTTTGGCCAATCAGCCCATAGTAACCCTGAGCTAGTAACCATGTTGCCATGATGCACCGAGGGCTAGTATTTGATATACCATCCTAGTCCCTATATATATATATATGACTGAGAGGTATACCTAATAGCTATAGGTCAATATTGCAAGTGATGTTGAATTCCTTAAGTCAATATCCAGACGGATACAGTGGGGCAAAAAAGTATTTAGTCAGCCACCAATTGTGCAAGTTCTCCCACTTAAAAAGATGAGAGGCCTGTAATTTTCATCATAGGTACACTTCAATTATGACAGACACAATGAGGGAAAAAAATCCAGAAAATCACATTGTAGGATTTTGAATGAATTTATTTGCAAATTATGGTTGTAACTAAGTAGCTGTTGTTGGGGGTTAACTTCCTTGCTCAAGGGCAGAATGGTAGATTTTTCCACCTTGCCGGCTTGGGGATTCGAAACACCGACCTTTCGTTTACTGGCCCAACGCTCTTAACCGCTAGGCTACCTGCACACATACACAGAGCTTTACACACATACACACGACCCACGCATAGCCACACTTATGGGAATTATAGAGCCACTTTACCTCTTTTGTAATGAATGTCTGAATCGGTGTCTATTGTGTGTAGGAGAATTGTAACATTGCCAGGTATGTGATCATCTCAAGGATAAAGTGTGCACATTTTTTCACCAGGAAACTAACTGTAAACAGAAATGCAGCTGACTCCATCTCTCCCTTGTCCTCTCTCCCAGGCCAATGAGAACAGCCTACTTAGTGCCCAGTTGAAGGGCTTCCCCCTCTTCCTCCATTCCAACCTGGGCCTGAGGGACTGCAGTGTCAACCCCAAGTCCCCCCTGCTCCTCATCACTAAGGCCCGGGAGGTGGAGCGAGGCCCCCTACCCGGAGATGACTGGACTGTCTTCCAGTCCAACCACTCTACCTACGAGCCTGTTCTCTTAGCCAGGACCCGGGTACCTGACCTGGGTATGTCTGGGGTGGGTAGCAGCCCCCTCCATGCCTCTGTTGTCCAGGATCTGGGGCTTCACGACGGCATCCAGCGAGTGCTCTTCGGCAACAACCTCAACTTCTGGCTGCACAAGCTGGTGTTTGTGGACGCTGTGGCCTTCCTTACGGGCAAGAGGCTGTCTCTGTCTCTAGATCGCTACCTGCTGGTGGACATCGATGACATCTTCGTGGGCAAGGAGGGCACCCGCATGAAGGTCTCAGATGTCAAGGTAAGACTCTGCGGTGGATTGGTTTTTGTAAGGGGGGTTTTGTGTGTGTGAGAAGTTGGTTTACTTGTGTGGGTATGTGTGTAATCGCTCATTATCTGTAATCGCTTATCTGTTGCATCGCAATCTGCCCTATTCTATTGCTTACATTTACATTTAAGTCATTTAGCAGACGCTCTTATCCAGAGCGACTTACAAATGGTGCATACATACTTCCCAGAGAGCCATGCTGTGTGATGGTGAGTAACAGTGAGTCATGCAGGTGTCAGTGCCAGAGGCAGAGCTGACCGTGATTAAAGGAGACAGAAGGTGAGACAGCCAGGTGAAATTACTATGTAGGACAGAGTCCATGCTAGAGCTGTGCAGATGTGACGGTGACACGGGCACAGGTGCAGTCACCAACATGTATGTCCCCAGGGGGACTGTCTTGAGGACGGGGGGGTTGGCCTGACTGCCATGGCAGTTACACCCTGCCATTTTCACTGTCTATATCCCCTCAACAACCAGAGAGCGAGAGAAGAATGGAGGGAGAGCGAGAGAAGAATGGAGGGAGAGCGAGAGAAGAATGGAGGGAGAGCGAGAGAAGAATGGAGGGAGAGCGAGAGAAGAATGGAGGGAGAGCGAGAGAAGAATGGAGGGAGAGCGAGAGAAGAATGGAGGGAGAGCGAGAGAAGAATGGAGGGAGAGCGAGAGAAGAATGGAGGGAGAGCGAGAGAAGAATGGAGGGAGAGCGAGAGAAGAATGGAGGGAGAGCGAGAGAAGAATGGAGGGAGAGCGAGAGAAGAATGGAGGGAGAGCGAGAGAAGAATGGAGGGAGAGCGAGAGAAGAACGGAGAGGAAGGATTAGTGCAGCGGAGTGGAACAGAATATATTTTCTTGTATTTCTATCCAATGCCTCGTTTGAAAATAGAATAAGACTCCGTTACTGGATTCCCTCCACACAGCCTCCTCAGCTCAGACAAACACTTAATACAAACTAAAGGTCAGGAGCCGCCCTCCAGCGTTCTTCCACATCTTTCTCTTTCTCCCTCAAACCCAGAGGACGGTGTTTGTCCGTACAGCCTCCCTCCCACAGCAGTAGGGTATGAAGCTCAGTTGAACTACTCTTCTCCAGCTTTGCTTTGTGTGATGAGTTGCTGTTGAAAGGGCGTCCACAGACTCGCCTGCAGCGTAAATATTTGATACAGCTTTGTGTTGTTTTCTCTTCTTCCCCCCCTTCCCCGGTGCGAGGGAGTGACTTTCAGTGAAGGGGGGGTGGGAGAATGAAACATAAACACAATCAAAGCGGTCTTGTTGAGTTGTCTTGTATGTCGGCGGGCCACACCAGTGTTAAATATGAATCAAGCTCGGATTGAACCGTGGGAGCAATGGGGGTGCAGATGCAAAGTGAATATGGAAAGGGAATTGAGGGATGAGAACAGTTTGAATATGGATACGGTAATGAGGGGGGGGGGCTGAATACTACTGCTAACTACAGTCCTTAGAGAAAATCAAATCAAGCTTTATTTATAAAGCACATTTCAGACATGGAATGCAATGTGCTGCACAGGACAAAATGTATAAACAATGAAAATAAAATCTGAAATATTTACAACAAACATAAGATTTTTTTTTTTTTAAATAAAGGAATGACCATCTGAATGACTAAAAAACACTTGAAGGAAAAGCAAAGCTAAGAATATGTTTTAATATATATTAAATATGTCCACAGTTTCAGGCCCTCAGGTTACATTTACATTTACATTTAAGTCATTTAGCAGACGCTCTTATCCAGAGCGACTTACAAATTTATGACTCTCGGAGGCTATTCCAGAGGCTGGGGGAATAACCAAAGGCTGCCTCTCCCTGTGTCTTTGTTCTAGGCTTTGGTATAGTTAAAAGGCCAGTACCATAGGACCTGAGGTTAGGACTGGGTACATAACTTAAAAGCATGTCTGACATGTATTGGGATGCACAATCGTGGATTGATTTCAAAACCAATAAAACTCACAGGCAGCCAGTGCAGAGACCTTAAAACCAGTCTGTGTGCTCTCTGTCTGGTCTTAGTCAGTACCTGTGCTGCAGCATTATGTATGTTTTGCAGTTGATCAATGGCTTTCTTGGGTAGACCAGACAGGAGAAAATCACAGTAGTCAAGCTTGCTTGTAATAAAAGCATGGATGAATTTTATCAGACTAAGAGAGAAACGGCCACACCAAGGTAAAAAGCTATTTTGGTCACATTTCTATTGTGTGATTCAAAAGTTCAGCATCTAAAATGACACCTAGGTTTTTTACCTGGTGTTTCATCTTTATTGCATGTGAATTAAAATGTGCGGCCAGTTTCTCTCTCTGTGCTTTCTCTCCAACAATAAGTACCTTTGGTCTCGTCTTGATTTAGCTGGAGGAAGTTGAGATCCATGTAATTATTTGCACTGTCTAATAATATCCTCTGGTGACCCAGAAATGCAAAGTTGTGTATCGTCTGTGTAGCAGGGAAAATCAATGCTGTGCTTTCTGATAACGCTGCCAAGGGTTAAAATATATAACTAAACCCTAACGGACCCAAAATATATACACTGCTCAAAAGAATAAAGGGAACACTAAAATAACACATCCTAGATCTGAATGAATTAAATATTCTTATTAAATATTTTTTTCTTTACATAGTTGAATGTGCTGACAACAAAATCACACAATAATTATCAATGGAAATCAAATGTATCAACCTATGGAGGTCTGAATTTGGAGTCAGACTCAAAATTAAAGTGGAAAACCACACTACAGGTTGATCCAACTTTGATGTAATGTCCTTAAACCAAGTCAAAATCAGGCTCAGTAGTGTGTGTGGCCTCCACGTGCCCGTATGACCTCCCTACAACGCCTGGGCATGCTCCTGATGGTCTCCTGAGGGATCTCCTCCCAGACCTGGACTAAAGCATCCGCCAACTCCTGGACAGTCTGTGGTGCAACGTGGCGTTGGTGGATGGAGCGAGACATGATGTCCCAGATGTGCTCAATTAGATTCAGGTCTGGGGAATGGACGGGCCAGTCCATAGCATCAATCAATTCCTCTTGCAGGAACTGCTGACACACTCCAGCCACATGAGATCTAGCGTTGTCTTGCATTAGGAGGAACCCAGGGCCAACCGCACCAGCATATGGTCTCACAAGGGATCTGAGGATCTCATTTCGGTACCTAATGGCAGTCAGGCTACCTCTGGCGAGCACATGGAGGGCTGTGTGGCCCCCCAAAGAAATGCCACCCCACACCATGACTGACCCACCGCCAAACTGGTCATGCTGGAGGATGTTGCAGGCAGAAGAACGTTCTCCACAGCGTCTCCAGACTGTCACCTCTGTCACATGCTCAGTGTGAACCTGCTTTCATCCGTGAAGAGCACAGGGCGCCAGTGGCAAATTTGCCAATCTTGGTGTTCTCTGGCAAATGAAAAACATCCTGTACGGTGTTGGGCTGTAAGCACAACCCCCACCTGTGGACGTCGGGCCCTCATACCACCCTCATGGAGTCTGTTTCTGACCGTTTGAGCAGACATATGCACATTTGTGGCCTGCTGGAGGTCATTTTGCAGGGCTCTGGCAGTGCTCCTCCTGCTCCTCCTTGCACAAAGGCGGAGGTAGCGGTCCTGCTGCTGGGTTGTTGCCTTCCTACGGCCTCCTCCTACGGCCTCCTCCACTGTCTCCTGGTAGCGCCTCCATGCTCTTGACACTACACTGACAGACACAGGAAACCTTCTTGCCACAGCTCGCATTGATGTTCCATCCTGGATGAGCTGCACTACCTGAGCCACTTGTGTGGGTTGTAGACTCCGTCTCATGCTACCACTAGAGTGAAAGCACCGCCAGCATTAAAAAGTTACCAAAACATCAGCCAGGAAGCATAGGAACTGAGAAGTGATCTGTGGTCCCCACCTGCAGAACCACTCCTTTATTGGGGGTGTCTTGCTAATTGCCTATAATTTCCACCTGTTGTCTATTCCATTTGCACAACAGCATGTGAAATGTATTGTCAATCAGTGTTGCTTCCTAAGTGGACAGTTTGATTTCACAGAAGTGTGATTGACTTGGAGTTACATTGTGTTGTTTAAGTGTTCTCTTTATTTTTTGAGCAGTGTATATATTTACTGTTGGAAAACCAATTTCTCCAGAATTTTGCTTAAGAATGAAAGGTTGGAGATTGGACAAAAATGGCTAAGAGCTGAAGAAACTAGATTATGAAGAAAAGTAATGTAAAATGAATCACCATAGCAGTTTTTAGTACAGTTGGGAAAGTTCCTGTGAACAGGGAGTGATTTGACAATAGCTTGCACTATTTCAGATATGCAATTAAATACTGTTTTGAAGAAGGTGGTAGGGATAGGATTGAGATGGCAAGTTGAATGCTTAAGTTGTGATATCACTTTCCTGAGCACGTCTGTAAACGAGGGGGTTAAAAATCCATAGTGCATTTGCGTGGTAGGCTATGGCACTTCTCATCCAGGCTCGCTTGACTGATACCCAGCCTAATGTTGGTTATCTTATCTTTGAAATATGCCGCAAACTCATCACATTTAGATGGGGAGAAAAGTTCACATAGCTTTGAGGGGGGAAGGATCTATCAGGCCATCAATGGTTGAGAAGAACACTCTGGAATTATTCTGATTTAATAGTGATGAAGTTAGAAAAATGAGTTTGTCTGGTATTTCTAATTGCCTTGTTATATATGCCAAGTTACTGTCTCTGGATATCATAATGGACCTGCAACTTTAACTTTCTCTACTGCCACTCTTCCTTTCTGCAGTTTCTCTTTGCTTGACTCGTTGCCTCACTCATTCAAGGGGCTCTCTGTTTGAATGTGGCCTTTTTCAACTCTACTGGAGCTATGGCATCAATGGTTGCCCTTAATTTGCCATTAAATTCAAGTTATTAACTGAATCATCACAAGAGGAAGGCAGAATAGGTGGTGGCATATTGTTCATACACTTAATAAAATCTGTAGCAACTTCAGAGGTAAGATAGTGTTTCTTAATAATGTGTTATGGGCAACAAGGTAGTAAAAAATCTGCAGTGGCGATCAGATAAAGCAACAGAAGAAAGCCCCTTGGTAATAACCAGGTCCAGAGAATGACTGTGGTTATGGGTGGGCCCAGTAGAAAGCCCCTTGGTAATAACCAGGTCCAGAGTATGGCTGTGGTTATGGGTGGGCCCAGTAGAAAGCCCCTTGGTAATAACCAGGTCCAGAGGATGGCTGTGGTTATGGGTGGGCCCAGTAGAAAGCCCCTTGGTAATAACCAGGTCCAGAGAATGGCTGTGGTTATGGGTGGGCCCAGTAGAAAGCCCCTTGGTAATAACCAGGTCCAGAGGATGGCTGTGGTTATGGGTGGGCCCAGTAGAAAGCCCCTTGGTAATAACCAGGTCCAGAGAATGGCTGTGGTTATGGGTGGGCCCAGTAGAAAGCCCCTTGGTAATAACCAGGTCCAGAGGATGGCTGTGGTTATGGGTGGGCCCAGTGGGAAAGAAAGCCCCTTGGTAATAACCAGGTCCAGAGAATGGCTGTGGTTATGGGTGGGCCCAGTAGAAAGCCCCTTGGTAATAACCAGGTCCAGAGGATGGCTGTGGTTATGGGTGGGCCCAGTAGAAAGCCCCTTGGTAATAACCAGGTCCAGAGAATGGCTGTGGTTATGGGTGGGCCCAGTAGAAAGCCCCTTGGTAATAACCAGGTCCAGAGGATGGCTGTGGTTATGGGTGGGCCCAGTAGAAAGCCCCTTGGTAATAACCAGGTCCAGAGGATGGCTGTGGTTATGGGTGGGCCCAGTAGAAAGCCCCTTGGTAATAACCAGGTCCAGAGAATGGCTGTGGTTATGGGTGGGCCCAGTAGAAAGCCCCTTGGTAATAACCAGGTCCAGAGGATGGCTGTGGTTATGGGTGGGCCCAGTAGAAAGCCCCTTGGTAATAACCAGGTCCAGAGAATGGCTGTGGTTATGGGTGGGCCCAGTAGAAAGCCCCTTGGTAATAACCAGGTCCAGAGGATGGCTGTGGTTATGGGTGGGCCCAGTAGAAAGCCCCTTGGTAATAACCAGGTCCAGAGAATGGCTGTGGTTATGGGTGGGCCCAGTAGAAAGCCCCTTGGTAATAACCAGGTCCAGAGGATGGCTGTGGTTATGGGTGGGCCCAGTAGAAAGCCCCTTGGTAATAACCAGGTCCAGAGGATGGCTGTGGTTATGGGTGGGCCCAGTAGAAAGCCCCTTGGTAATAACCAGGTCCAGAGGATGGCTGTGGTTATGGGTGGGCCCAGTAGAAAGCCCCTTGGTAATAACCAGGTCCAGAGAATGGCTGTGGTTATGGGTGGGCCCAGTAGAAAGCCCCTTGGTAATAACCAGGTCCAGAGGATGGCTGTGGTTATGGGTGGGCCCAGTAGAAAGCCCCTTGGTAATAACCAGGTCCAGAGGATGGCTGTGGTTATGGGTGGGCCCAGTAGAAAGCCCCTTGGTAATAACCAGGTCAGAGAATGGCTGTGGTTATGGGTGGGCCCAGTAAGAAAGCCCCTTGGTAATAACCAGGTCCAGAGAAATGGCTGTGGTGGCCTTTACAGGGCCACTAGAAAGCCCCTGGTAATCTGCCTCAGAGGAGGTAACAACCAGGTGGGCCCATAGCCCCTTGGTAATAACCAGTCTTGGATGGCTGTGGTTATGGGTGGGCCCAGTAGAAAGCCCCTTGGTAATAACCAGGTCCAGAGGATGGCTGTGGTTATGGGTGGGCCCAGTAACATGTTGGATCAAGTCCGTAGAGCTCAGTAGATTCAGTAATTAAATGGCCTTGGAGTCAGACTCTTTTTTTTCCTTTACTGATAAATCAGTAAAGAAAGTGCTTTGGTGGCCTTTACAGTGCCACTTTGCCCCTGGGGAATCTGCTTCGAGGTAAGCAATGGAATAACAACCAAATGATTCATATTACAGCCACATTTTCCGACAGTCTTGAATCTAACAGAATGATAGGAGATTACCTTTTCTATAAACTCACTAGAAGGCAGAGTTTAAAAAATAAAAACATCAATTATTTTACTCACAATAACCATAGTGCCATTTGTACAGGAGTTGATATGGTTTCCAAGTCCTCTGTTGCTTATTCTGACAGGGAGGACTGGAGCACTACCAGGCACTGTCTGTCAGTCTCTAAAACGGTTTGATGTTGCTGGGACTGGAGCACTACCAGGCACTGTCTGTCAGTCTCTAAAACGGTTTGATGTTGCTGGGACTGGAGCACTACCAGACACTGTCCGTCAGTCTCTAAAACGGTTTGATGTTGCTGGAAATAATCCCGGAACCCTGACTCATTGACAGCTTTGCTATAGGAGGCATTTAAAAATGAGATGTGGTTTACCGAAGTTACAGCAAGGTCGGTGTATTGAGAAAGCAGGTTATCCTTTTCCCGCAGCTGAGCTAACAGCAGGAGGATATCTTCACTAAACTGCTTGATGGTGGTGCATTTAGGGCAAACAAATTCCTGTCTATTTTCCAGTTCCACCTTATCTTCATCTTGTGATTGTGTGGAAATCATCTAACACCTAAGGCATTTGTGCCCAGCCGGGGATAAAAACACCAGTGGGCTAGCACTGTTAGCATTAGCTTGCTCCGTTTTCAAGATGGCTAGCAGCTAAATGCTACTTAACAGGAATCCGGGACACACATTTGAGGTCCCAGCCGTAATGACTGACCACGTCGCGCAGTGGCGTTTCTAGATTGTATGGCTCCCTGAATCCCACCATTCTGGACGAACTGTAATTTTTATTCAGACATTTGGAACAACAAAAATGAATAATAATCATAACATATATATATATATATATATATATATATATATATATATATATATACCAAAATAAGACACATAAATATCAAAAAGAAGTAACAGACAAATAGAAACAAATTTGGGTTGATTTGGCACTGAGCATCAATAAATTACCCATCCCCCAACACTGTTAACCAAGAGTCAAGACTAAACCAATTCACCTTGGTAGTGTGCAGACTGGTTTTATATTATTCTTAATCATTACACACAAACCAAAAAATGAAACAATATGTCTGTGAAACTATATTCACAGTATTATGAATGAATTGTGGTTAATTTGGTTGTATTTCGTAGTGTGACTGATTTTACTAATTGCATTAGTACTGTACAAAGTTAGAGGTGCGCTGTTTGATAGATTCCCCCGCTCCCCCTACTTCGGGCTTCCAGTGCGGAGACCTGAGGTCAACCTACCCCCGCCCCCCTACCTTGGGCTTCCAGTGGGGAGACCTGAGGTCAACCTACCCCCGCTCCCCCTAACTCGGGCTTCCAGTGGGGAGACCTGAGGTCAACCTACCCCCGCCCCCCTAACTCGGGCTTCCAGTGCGGAGACCTGAGGTCAACCTACCCCCGCCCCCTAACTCGGGCTTCCAGTGGGGAGACCTGAGGTCAACCTACCCCCGCTCCCCCTAACTCGGGCTTCCAGTGGGGAGACCTGAGGTCAACCTACCCCCGCCCCCTTCCCATCTCGTACTTCTGAGTGGAAGACCTTCCCAGGCAGTAGCCTGCCTAGCTCACAAACTAGAATCAGGGCGCCCGCTACGACAAGGTTAATTGACCCACAGTCCCGCACGGTGACATGATATTGACGTGACGTGCAAATGAGCAATAGAAAACCGATCGCGCAAATGTCACCATTCCAACAAAACAAATCTGTGGCCGCCCTCGGCAAGATGCTGCCCGTGTCGCCTATACCTAAATCTGCCACTGACGTTGCAGAATCCTTAGCAATACAAACTTTAGCTATAATTAAAAATGATTTAATGAAGACTATACTGAACAAAATTATAAATGCATCATGTAAAGTGTTGGTCCCATAAAAGATCCCAGTAATGTTCCGTACGCACTAAAAGCTTATTTCTCTCAAATTTTGTGCACAAATTTGTTTACATCCCTGTTGGTGAGTATTTCTCCTTTGCCAAGATAACCCATCCATCTAACAGGTGTGGCATATCGATCAGCATTATCATTAGACAGGTGCAGCCTTGTACAGGGGACAACAAAAGGCAGTTTGGGAATGTTACGTTTTGTCACAACACAATGCCACAGATGTATCAAGTTTTGAGGGAGCTTGCAATTTGCATGCTGACTGCAGAAATGTCCACCAGAGCTGTTGCGAGAGAATTTAATGTTAATTTCTCTACCATACCACTCCAACGTCGTTTTGGAGAATTTGGCAGTACGTCCAACCAGCCTCACAACCGCAGACCATGTGTAACCACGCCAGCCCAGGACCTCCACATTAGGCTTCATCTGCAGGATCGTCTAGACCAGTCACCTGGACAGCTGATGAAACTGAGGAGTATTTCTGTCTATAATAAATGTATAAATTGGTTTGGCTGGGCCTGGCTCCCAAGTGGGTGGGCCTATACCCATTCATGTGAAGTCCATAGGTTAGGGCCTAATTTATTTCAATTGACTGATTTCCTTACTGTAACTCAGTAAATTCATTGAAATTGTTGCATGTTGCGATTTACATTTTTCAGTATATTTCATAAAAACAACAAACCGAGTGTAGACAAATACACTGTTCTGTTGCGCGCTCTAATGATATCTGTTGCGAGTGACAAAGAATGCATATGTGGTGGCCTAGTGGTCTAAGAAGACATTTCCTCTGACACACACGATGTATCACTGCTAGCATAGGCTCTTTCAGCACACTCTTCTCTCTTTACCTTTCAGCTCCATCTTTCTCTATCCAATAAACATGCAACATACTTAAAGATATATGTATTTTTTTTTTAAAAAAAATTAAATTAAATTGTCCCTGTCTCCTCTGTCTAGGCCCTACTGGAGACCCAGAATGACCTCCGAACCTCCGTCCCCAACTTCACCTTCAACCTGGGCTTCTCTGGGAAGTTCTTCCATACTGGTGGGTGGAGTGGACAGACCCACTGCATGACTGTAACACTCAGGGGGATCAAATACAATGTCTTATGACAGACAAACATCAATAATCTCTCGTGGACAGACTACGTAAACGTTTGACCAAATGACACAGGATTTTAGTTCTGGGTTAACCAAGATTACATCATCAGTTACTTCACAAAGAAAATGCATGGATCAAATGTCCAAATCAATTATTGCATTACTGTTGATGCTTAATATAATGAACTTGCTTTTAGATTTGCCCAGCACATACACTACCAGTCAGAAGTTTGGACGCCTACTCATTCAAGGGTTTTTCTTAGTTTTCATTATTTTCTACATTATAAAATAATAGTGAAGACATCAAAACTATGAAATAGCACATATGGAATCATGTAGTAAACAAAAAAGTATAACGTAGCCACCGTTTGCCTTGATGACAGCTTTGCACCTGCTCGGCATTCTCTCAACCAGATTCATGAGGTAGTCACTAGGAATGCATTTCAATTAACAGGTGTGCCTTGTTAAAAGTTAATTTGTGGAATTTATTTCCTTAATGTGTTTGAGCCAATCAGTTGTGTTGTGACAAGGTAGGTGTGGTATTCAGAATATAGCCCTATTTGCTAAAAGACCAAGTCCATATTATGGTAAGAACAGCTCAAATAAGCAAAGAGAAATGACAGTCCATTACTTTAGGACATGAAGGTCAGTCAATCCGCAACAATTCAAGAACTTTTAAAGTTTATTCAAGTGCAGTCGTAAAAACCATCAAGCGCTATGATGAAACTGGCTCTCATGAGGGCCGCCACAGGAAAGGAAGACCCAGACCCAGGTAAGTTCATTAGAGTTACCAGACTCAGAAATTGCAGCCCAAATAAATGCTGTTCAGAGGAGACTGCGTGAATCAGTCCTTCATGGTCAAATTGCTGCAAAGAAACCACTACTAAAGGACACAAATAAGAGACTTGCTTGGGCCAAGAAACACAAACAATAGACATTAGACTGGTGGAAATCTGTCCTTTTGGTCTGAGTCCAAATTAGAGAATTTTGGTCCCAACTGCTGTGTCGTTGTGAGATGCAGGGTAGGTGAACGGATGATCTATGCATGTGTGCTTCCCACAGTGAAGCATGGAGGAGAAGGTGTGATGGTATGGAGGTGCTTTGCTGGTGACACTGTCTGTGATCTATTTTGAATTCAAGGCACACTTAACTAGCATGAGTACCACAGCATTCTGCAGCAATACGCCATCCCATCTGGTTTGCGCTTAGTTTTACTATGTTTTTCAACAGGACAATGACCCAACACACATCCAGGCAGACTGTAAGGGCTATTTGACCAAGGCAAGGGATGGTGTGCTACATCAATGACCTGACCTCCACAATCACCCGACATCCAACCCAATTGAAATAGTTTGGGATGAGTTGGACCGCAGAGTGAAGGAAAAGCAGCCAACAACTCCTCAGTACATGTGTGAACTCCTTCCAGTTGAAGCTGGTTAAGAGAATGCCAAGAATGTGCAAAGCTGTCATCAAGGCAAAGGGTGGCTACTTTGAGGAATTTAAAATATATTTAGATTTGTTCAATACTTTTTGGGTTACTTCATGATTCCAAATGTGTTATTTCACAGTTATGTCTTCACTATTATTCTATGATGTAGAAAATGGTACAAATAAAGAAAAACCCTTGAATGAGTAGGTGTGCCCAAACTTTTGACTGATACGGTATATCGGTAGGTTTTCAACACCAGCACACGCCCTTGCCCATGCCATGTCTGTATATATGTAGACTAGACTAAATCCCCTCTGTGTGTCTCTGCTCCAGGTACAGATGAGGAGGACCTGGGAGATGACCTGCTCCTCTCCTATGGGAAGGAGTTCTGGTGGTTCCCCCACATGTGGAGTCACATGCAGCCCCACCTCTTCCACAACCAGTCGGTGCTAGCTGAACAGATGCTCCTCAACAGGAGGTTTGCACAGGTAGGTTGGGGGTCCTGCTCTACGCTGACTGGGGGTCGTACTGGTACTACAGTTGGTAAAAATGACAAATCTATTTGAATGTTATAATTTCATTGACAACAAAAAAAACATGGATTAAAAAATAAATACAAAATATATACAGTTGAAATCGGAAGTTTACATACACTTAGGTTACATACACTTAAAACTCATTTTTCAACCACTCAACAAATTTCTTGTTAACAAACTTTAGTTTTGACAAGTCGGTTAGGACATCTACTTTGTGCATGATGCAAGTCATTTTTTAAATAATTGTTTACAGACAGATTATTTCACCTATAATTCACTGTATCACAATTCCAGTGGGTCAGAAGTTTACATACACTAAGTTGACTGCCTTTAAGCAGCTTGGTAAATTCCAGAAAAGATGTCATGGTTTTAGAAGCTTCTGATAGGCTAATTGACATAATTTGAGTCAATTGGGGGTGTACAAACTCAGTGCCTCTTTTCTTGTCATCATGGAAAGATCAAAAGAAATCAACCTCATAAAAAAAAATTGTAGACCTCCACAAGTCTGGTTCATTCTTGGGAGCAATTTACAAATGCCTGAAGGTACCACGTTCATATGTACAAACAATAGTACGCAAGTATGAACACCATGGCACCATGTAGCCGTCATACTGCTCAGGAAGGATACTCGTTCGGTCTCTAGAGATGAATGTACTTTTGTGCGAAAAGTGCAAATCAATCACAGAACAGCAAATTACCTTATGAAGATGCTGGAGGAAACCGAAACAAAAGTATCTATATCCACAGTAAAACAAGTCCTATATTGACATAACCTGAAAGACCGCTCAGCAAAGAAGAAGCCACTGCTCCAAAATCACCTTTAAAAAAGCCAGACGACGGTTTGCAACTGCACATGGGGACCAAGATCGTACTTTTTGGATTAATGTCCTCTGGCCTGATGAAACAAAAATAGAACTGTTTGGACATAATGATCATTGTTATGTTGGGAGGAAAAAGGGGGAGGCCTGCATGCCGAAGAACACCATCCCAACCGTGAAGCACAAGGGTGGCAGCATCATGTTGTCGGGGTGCTTTGCTGCAGGAAGGTCTGGTGCACTTCATAAAATAAATGGTGTCATGAGGAAGGGAAAATTACGCGGATATATCTCTAGACATCAGTCAGGAAGTTGAAGCTTGGTCGCAAATGGGTCTTCCAAATGGACAATGACCCCAAGCATACGAACAAAGTTGTGGCGAAATAGCTTAAGGACAACAAAGTCTAGGTATTGGAGTGGCCATCACAAAGCCCTGACCTCAATCGTATAGAAAATTTGTTGGCAGAACTGAAAAGGCGTGTGTGAGCATGGAGGCCTACAGACTCAGTTACACCAGCTCTGTCAGGAGGAATGGGCCAAAATTCACCCAACTTATT